>NC_044919.1:3895796-4105176 GCF_003576645.1 Ipomoea triloba | reverse complement strand
TTTGTGGGGGGGGGGGGGGGGGGGGTGTTATGATTTTTTTTTTTTTAATAATTAAAACCAGCAGTTGAAGTGCTTGGAATGATCTATCAATAAGTCAAATTTTCTTGAAGCTTTTCCAAATAAAAGAAAATTTTAATTTTTCAAAGGGTACGTTTGGTCATAGCAAAAAATATATATTTGTGCACTAAATACTAGTAAGATTAATAGTTGAACATCAACTAGAAAGCTATTTATGTACACTAAGTATTACTCATTCCATTTAATGAGATGTTGAGTCACCGTAATTTATTCATCTATTATCTTATAAAGTTAAGGTGTGGAGTTATAGGAGCAAAATTATTTTACTTTTTATGGACAAAATACTAAGGAATAGACTAAAAGTGATAAAAACTCTACTTCAAAAGTTTATTTTTATACCAACTTAAATCCCAAATCATATCCTCATTTAGTCATTTCAATTCGATTTGGAACAAAAAAACAAAAAGGATTGATTTGAATGAAATGAGTTTAATTTCGGAGCTTCACCCATAATTTTTCATTGGGCTCTAGTATTTAAACTAAAATAAAGAATTTTAATATGGGCCACAAAACAAAATGGTATAGCCCAATGGATTAAGAAATGATTTCAAAGCCCAGAAACGGCTGCACACTATTTATTCTCACTTCACCAAGTGACCTAATTTTCACCCTCTTCCCCAAAACCCTAGCCATTGTCTTCCTCACTCTCCCCCTCCCCGTGTGCCGTCGCAATGGCCACAGCCGCCGCACGCCCTCTCGTTTCCGTTCAAGCCCTAGAGAATGACATGGCCACCGACGGAGCAAGCGCCACCAACTCCGTCGCTCTCCCCGGCGTCATGAAGGCTCCGATTCGCCCCGACGTCGTAACCTTCGTTCACTCCAACATTTCCCGGAACTCCCGTCAGCCGTACGCGGTGTCGAAGCGCGCCGGCCACCAGACCTCCGCCGAGTCCTGGGGAACTGGTCGCGCTGTGTCCCGTATCCCCCGTGTTCCAGGCGGCGGAACTCACCGTGCCGGCCAGGGAGCGTTCGGAAACATGTGCCGTGGTGGAAGGATGTTCGCTCCCACTAAGATCTGGCGCCGCTGGCACCGGAAGATCCCGGTGAATCAGAAGCGCTACGCCGTCGCCTCCGCCATCGCCGCCACCGCGGTTCCTTCCCTTGTCCTTGCTCGCGGCCACCGAATCGAATCGGTCCCTGAAATCCCCCTCGTGGTCTCCGATTCCGCCGAGGGAATTGAGAAGACATCCAACGCCATCAAGGCTCTCAAGCAAATCGGAGCGTTCCCTGACGCCGAGAAAGCTAAGGACAGCCAAGCAATCCGCGCTGGCAAAGGTAAGATGCGTAACCGCCGCTACATTTCCCGCAAAGGCCCTCTGATTGTTTACGGAACCGAAGGCGCTAAGCTAGTAAAAGCCTTCCGGAACATTCCTGGTATTGACATTTGCCACGTGGACCGCCTCAACCTCCTGAAGCTCGCTCCAGGAGGCCATCTCGGCCGCTTCGTTATCTGGACGAAATCTGCATTTGACAAACTGGACGAAGTTTATGGCTCTTTCGACAAGCCTTCGGAGAAGAAGAAGGGTTACGTCTTGCCTAGGCCTAAGATGGTTAATGCTGATCTTGCTAGGATCATCAATTCTGATGAGGTGCAGTCTGTTGTGAGACCAATTAAGAAGGAAGTGAAGAGAGCTACTCTCAAGAAGAATCCATTGAAGAACCTGAATGTGCATCTCAAGCTTAACCCTTATGCCAAGACTGCCAGGAGAATGGCCCTTTTGGCTGAGGCTCAGCGTGTTAAGGCCAAGTCAGAGAAGCTTGCTCAGAAGAGACTACAAATCACAAAGGTATGAGCTTTAAGTAATTTTAATTTGAACCAGTTTACAAGTAGTTGAATTTATCACATTTCAATGCTTAATATTATTGTGTGCAATATCTAAGTCATGTCCCCTTATTTTGACCATATTGATTGATCTTGCAATAGTGGTATACATGTCTTTATATAGAATTGCCTTAGTATGCTTGCTTGGTTTGTCAGTAAATACCTATTGTTTCTTGAAATGTTGATTCCATTTGCCCAATTTTGAGCTCTAGTCTGGGATTCCTAAACATCCTTCTTGTGTTGCCACAAAAGGCCAAATCCCTAGCCCCGTCCCCACACCCCGCCCACCTTATTTGTGAAGGTGGTAAGTCACGGTCACTTAGTGGCCCATTAGTTGGGAGGACCAGTTTAGCCTTCCTCCACACATTGGCTGTGGGTCCTTTGGACTTGCCCACAATTTGCTCACGAACCAATTGAGCTACCCGCTACCTGTGTAGGCACATCCTTCTTGTGTTGTCTAGTGATTTAAATGTTTTAGTTTTGTTCTCTGATTAATCCAGCATTCATTGTGCTTGTCTACAGCTTAATCTCTGTTGATATCTTATATCTAGCAGTATATGTATATGTTGAGAAGTTGTTTTTCATTAACATGTTATTCTTTTTGTTCTTTAGCTTTGTTTTCCATGCTTACAAACAGCACTATCAACTTCTGCATAATGTTTAAATGATGGGGATTTGACTTAAATTTCTTGTATTTTAGGAGGAGGCATCTGCAATCAGGGCTGCTGGGAAGTCCTGGTACAAGACAATGATCTCCGACAGTGACTACACAGAGTTTGAGAACTTCTCAAAGTGGTTGGGAGTGTCTCAGTGATTCCATGTTTCTCAGAGAACTTTTACTTTCTAGTGCTGTTTAGTGTTGTTTATGCAATTTTGTGATGAGACATTAATGAAACAAAGCAGAAATGGGGAATTCTGGAAGGGAATTGCTTTGCATTTTTGCCAAGTTTCCCACTTCATTATCAAACAGATTTGGCTTTTAGAATTTTGTTGTGAATTGATAAATTTTATAATTTTGTTTGTTTTCTTTCTTCCTCTTCCAAGTTTTCTTTGGTATATGCCTTTTTGTTACTGTTTTATGGTTTAACTTAAAAGAAGAATTTGGATGTAATGAAATTAATATGAACAATGTTTGGGAAAATCTTAATCAAGTTGGACAAGTTGTTGATTCTTAGCGGGTGTGATTTATTAAATTTTTTTGTTTGAGTCAGTCTAAGGCTTTTTTACAGAGCAAATGTATTTTTTAAAAATTTTGGTTTAAAAATTACGCAAAAAATAGTGAAAATTAAGCAATTTTATTATTTAAAAAAAGAAAAAAAAGAGAAAAAATGACAGAAGAATCCCTTTTAAAATCAAGCTTCTCCTTCACTAAAGAAACGGTTGGCCAGGAATGAGAGAAGCGTTAGTAATCCTTCCCTCCTCTTCCGTTTCTCTCCCGCCGCCCAACCCCGCTGCTACTCCTCCGCCGCACCGCTGCCGTAACCACCGGCCGTCCACCAAGTCCAAACCTAAACTAAAGCCTAAGAAGAAATCCAGTCCCTGCAACTCAGCCTCCACCTTCTCCGCTTCTTCTCCACCTCCTCCTCTGCTCACGCCCACTCCCAAATGGGACTCCACCGCCTCCTACCACCGCAGGAGCCTCAAATTCTACGCGGAAATCGCTTCCCGCCACGCCGAGGACGGGAGATTCCAGGATTTCATGATGATTGTGGAAAGCGTCGTCGTTTCTGGAACCGATGCTGCGAATTTTGCGAGGTTGCTGAATGTGAACCTCATTTCTCTTGGAATCGTGAGGATGATCGAGGAAGGGAAGCTAGGGAGTGTTGTCGAGTTGCTGAGTAGTGTTCAGAAGCTGCAAATTCATCCTCCTCTGCTGCTCGATGGAGCTGCTATCACCGCGCTTCACAGAGATTGTCAGCGCATTGTGAAGTGTGGCAAAGAGGAAGAAATTGTTACATTGATGGAAACACTCCAAGGTAAACACTTTTTGGTGCTCACTAAGCACAGTTGTTTAAGCATGAAGTACTGATGTCTCATTGAGAGGATTTATCAAAGATTTGTGTAATTTAGTAGTTCTACCTTTTTTTTTACTGAAGAGGGAAACCGCACGCAAGGGTTTGCACTCGCATTGTGATTACCAGTTGGTAAACCAGCCTAAGTTGTCTATATAGCTCTGATAGGCTCAAACCACCAGCTCAAAGAAGGCCAGTAGGTTACTGGTTACTCCCACTAGCAGTAGAACTTGTAACTTTGTGGTTATGCCAGTCAATAACCTGACCAATTTAGCTGGGTTGTCGCTAATAGTTCTACTTTGTGAAGATGAATGGTGTTTGATTTGTGTGAGATTACCTGGTTTCAGGGTATGGTTTGCCAATTAAAGAATTTGTGGAGCCCTTGGAAATCATAAGGCTTTGTGTCAGAAAACTAAACCCAAGTGCTGCCATCAGGTACAGGAAAAGCTACATTTGAATACAAGGAATTTATCAACTGCTTTCAAAGTTCCTCAAAATTAGCATGTCACTATGTCTGATGGATGTCCATAAATATGAAAGCTCTGATCTTTAATTTGGAGAAACTAGGACTGGATGAGTTTCTATTGAACTTTTTTTTTCTTTCTATAGCATAATTATTAAAGGTATATGTTACTACCCCATCATCACACTTATTTGTACCTTTCTTGGTGATATCAATTTTGCTCTGTAAACAAGAACAAACTTCTGAACATAGAATTTTACGGGGTGACTGTTGATTATGGAGTATTTGTTATCTTTTAGTTAATGCTATTGCCTAATGCCTTAAATCTGATATTCTGCAGGTATGCACATATTTTTCCACATGTGCAAATTTTGTTGTGTACCATAATTCATGAATTTGGGAAGAAAGGTGACTTGGACTCTGCCCTAACCGTGTTTGAAGTATCCAAGCAGGATTTGGATTCTCCTAATATGTTCGCCTACCGGATAATTATAGATGTGTGTGGTCTCTGTGGTGAATACTTGAAGTCTAGGCCCATATACGAGGTACTAGTCTTGCAAATCATACATAGGCTTGTATTAAACCGTGTTTAAGCTAGGACAATATCAATATAGAACCACTGTTTGATCTAAATCTAAAAGGCAGGAAGGAACTATAATCTCATAATCTTATTGCAATTATTTTGAGTTTAATTAATATGTTTGCAAAATATGTTTTAGAATTGACCAATAAGGGTTTCAACTTTATTTTATTAGATTCAATGCCTTGAAATTCTTCCTGGATAGGTCCATGATTCAATTATATATAATGCCAGTGCAGGAGTTAATTGCTCAAGGTGCAACCCCAAATGCATATGTTTTCAACAGTCTCATGAATGTAAATGCTTGTGATTTGAGCTACACGTTATATCTATACAAGGATATGAAGGCAAGTTTTTGTTATTTTCTTGTTTGCACTCTCAAATTCTCTCCTATCCAAGCCCTCCCTTGAAGATACACATGAATCTTATATGAGAAGGCTATCTTATATTCTCCATATTGGGAAAGGCTATCATTTATGATACTGAAGTAAAATACAGTACTTCTTCCATGACTCAATAGAAGTTTTGATCACAGGTTTCCATTGGTTTCCTTCTTATCTACTTTGTTGTTCACTTGTTCTGGTTAAACCATTAAAGTTTATACACTGGATCTTGTTTATTCTTCATGAATATACCTTCAGGTTTCTTCTTGTTACTTGAAAGCTTAAGTGATGGAAGGGAATCATTTGTTCATTTTATTATTCCTTTTTCACTTTTTTTTTGTATCCAGAAACTAGGTGTTACAGCTGATACGACATCTTATAACATCCTTCTGAAATCATGCTGTCTTGCTGGAAGAGTCGATCTAGCCAAAAACATTTATAAGGAGGTGAAGTGCTTGGAGTCAGCAGGAGCATTGAAATTGGATGTCTTCACATACAGCACCTTAATTAAGGTATTTTCCTCTTTAGCTATCATGTATAGATTCCAAATGCATTAAGAAACCATGTTCAACATTTAGACCTCAGTATAAGAGTATAAAGGGCACCATACACATACAAGAATGAACGCCAAGTGGATAAAGACAACACTTGAAGCCTAAATAGCAATGTTCTCATATGCAAATGCCATTCTCAGTCAATTTTTAAACCTTCTCCTCAATGTTTAGGTCTTTGCTGAAGCAAAAATGTGGCAAATGGCTCTTAAAGTCAAACAAGATATGCTATCAGCAGGTGTTGCTCCCAATGTTGTTACATGGTCATCATTGATCAGTGCATGTGCCAATGCAGGTCTTGTAGACCAAGCAATTCAATTATTCAAAGAAATGCTTCAAGCCGGTTGTGAGCCTACTGCACAATGTTGCAACATCATCCTTCACGCTTGTGTTGAAGCACGCCAATATGACAGGGCATTTCGGCTTTTCAGGTCCTGGAAGGAAAATGGGCTGCAGAAGGATGATTATGGAAGAAATGCGGAAAACAATATGGGGGTCAACCTCGGGCTTGGAAATTGTGCTGGGGTACCAAACTGCACATCTTCCTCAAGTCTAGAACAGTTCTCTATTAGAGTTCCGTTTATACCCACAACATCAACTTATAATACTTTGATGAAGGCATGTGGCACTGATTATTATCGGGCCAAAGCTTTGATGGATGAGATGAAGACAATGGGTCTTTCTCCCAACCATATAAGCTGGTCCATTTTGATTGACATATGTGGAGGTTCAGGAAATGTACAGGGGGCATTGCAGGTAAAAGTGTCTCCTACTTGTTGTTGTTGTTGTTGTTTTAAATCTATTCCTTGTGAACTCTATAATAAATGTCTCGTTGCAGTGCAGATCTTAAGATCCATGCTTGATGCTGGCATTCAACCCGATGTCGTTACTTATACCACAGCTATCAAGGTTCAGAGCTCAATATGCTTAAACATGAACACACGATGATTCTCATTTGAATTTCTTAGATCATGAACTTCCCTCTTATTTCCACAGATTTGCGTGGAACAAAAATCATTGAAGACTGCATTTTTGCTATTTGCAGAAATGAAAAGATTTCAGATAAAGCCTAATATGGTGAGTTAGTACTCTTTGGACTTCAAATACTGGAAGAATTTTTCATTTGAAAACCGGCATATTTGATTTCCAAACGACTATGGATCTTATTAACAGATCTGTACAAGCATTTTCGCATTTGGTATCAATTCTTGTTTTAAAAACTGGGAACATTTTCATTTTAGGTGACTTACAATACACTTCTTAGAGCTCATGGTAGATTTGGGTCCTTGGAGGAGGTAAAACAATGCCTAGCTGTATATCAGGACATGCGGAAAGCTGGGTAAGAGATTCACTCAACTTAGAATCAACATCACAATTCAATAACTGGCAATTTTTATCCCTTTTGGCATTTTTGCATTTGAAATCTTATCCTCAACAATTAAAATGCTAGCTCTGATGTAACTTTTGCCCTATGTAGCATTTCATACTCAATGACAACATAGTTTTGGCCTGCAGATACTGTATTTGCAGAATTGCAGTATAACACTTGCTATTTTAAAAACAATGTCTGCATATACGTTCTTCATTTTCAGCGTTTTATGATGTCAATCTTATAGGTACAGACTCAATGATCACCATCTCAAACAACTGATTGAGGAGTGGTGTGAAGGTCTAATACAGAATCGCCATCGGAAAGAAGGGCAACTTGCTTCCCAGAATAGGATTGATCTAGATCCTAAAAGTCTGCTTCTTGAGAAAGTTGCTGAACACTTGCAGAAGAGTAATGCTGAAAGCCTATCTATTGATCTTCAGAAACTTTCTAAGGTATATACTCAAAGTGTGGATAATCACTGATAGATTTCTACAAGAAAATGGTTCTGGGCTATGATATATTAATTTCATTCAGTATGCAACTCTGTATGTTCACGGCTCAATGTGATTCTAATTTCCTACCACCAGACAAACAACTTATGATATTTGTATCCATTTATAGGTTTTGAAAATTTCACATTTAAAAATCTCTCCTTTTTTGTCAATTCACACAGTTGCTGCTTGATATCAGATCTTTCATACTCTGCACTTGCAGGTTGAAGCTCGCATATTGGTTCTTGCAGTTCTGAGAATGATGAAAGAGACATCCAATCCAGGTCAGGAAACAATGTTTCCGTCTTATATTTTCAACGTGGACTCTTAACACAAACTATAAAAAAAACTTCACAGAGACATTAATTTCAAATTGGTTTCATCTGCAGGAGATTTAACTACAGATGATGTGCAGATCATATTAGGAGTAGATCAAGTAGGCACACCTGCGGCCAATCATGGAAGTGGAGTCAAGGAAACAATAATCGAACTCTTGCAACATGATTTGGGTCTTGAGGTTGTTTCAACAGGATCCAAAACCGAAACTGACAGAAATTATGGCGAGATAAACTCTGCAGATGAATCTTCAGACACAGAGGAGAACAGAGAAAGCGGTGTTTTGCCATCACAATCAGATTTTCCTACAAGGAGACCTGCAGTTCTACAAAAGTTGAAGATAACTAAGGAATCATTGCACTCTTGGCTACAGAGAAGAATGGATGATTCTGAAAGGCAATCCCCTACTGATATGTGAAAAATCAATCTGTAAGATTCTTTTTGTCCTTTGATCTGTAAAGAGTTTCATTTGTTTCTCTTTTAGTAACAGAAATTATAGCACTGTAAATTAGACCTCATGGTACTTCACTGAAATACACTGCTCTGTATAATCATAAACACACTGTTATTGAAAAAATAAAATAAAATTGCCCACCTGTTTCAGATGTACAACTTTTGTTCTTGATATAATTTCCAATTACTTTCTTTATGTTGAGCTGCAACTAAACAAAGGATTAATGCTGTCATAGCATCCCTATTACGGCATCAAACTGCAAGACATTTGCAGAATTTATAACAACAGCCAAATATTTGCATTTATATGAAATGTGCCTTGTACAGGTATAGAATCGGTATAGATCCCGGATTAAAGAACGAGTTATATATATTGGGTATATTTACGTTAACAAGTGCTGGTGCAAGAATAACTCGATTAAGGAGTACTTTGCAAGCAACAAGCCCTCAAGATATCTTCGATTGGTGGATCATCTCCTGCTTCTTTGTCCTGCGAAGAAGTTGAATTAAAACATCAGGCTACATATTAGTACATATGTGTTCATTGCATCATTGATATTCGACTAATATAGTAATATCATATCAAAGCTCCCACAGAGAGAGAGAGGGAGAGAGAGAGAGAGAGAGGAATAAGAGCTAACCTTATGGATGTACAAGAAGTTAGTTTTACCCGGACCTGCAATGACTATTCCACCTTGTTGCCTGAAAAATTAACCAGTAAAAAGGGCTTCGACTTAGTGTACTTATCAGGAACACTTAAACGTCTAATTCTGCTTGTTTTTCAGCTAAGTAAGCTTAATTCTTAATGAATGCCAGGGTAAGATTATACGTAATCCTTTCACCAAAAAGATAGGAGGGCGAAATTCAACCATGTGGTCAGATTATTACATACCAACCACCTCTTTCCCTTGTGTCTTTCTCAAACGAAAGCTCCCAATCCTGTCTGTAACCTTCCATGTATAATTGGATGATTTTCAGACCCGCCTAGACTAACATATATGCGTGTGTTAAAATTTGAAGCATACGGATTCAGTATAAAAAGAAAAAACTGAAAAGCCAGAGAAGATTAAACGATTATATACCCCGGGAGTGAATGTGGTTAAAACGCCAGACACAAATCTCAATGCCTTATATGATGCATAGCTAGGGTCTGCATAAACCTCTGAAATAAACATAGAACTTATATGAAAACATTTGAACAAAGCCTCAAGGAAACTATGGATGTTGAAACATTGGGCTTAGATCTTCTACAAAGCTTAAAATGGTACTAATCCTATTTGCATCACGCGGCAAAACGTAGAAGGTTTAAACAATTGAAACTCTTAATGAACTTACCTCCCTTGAATTTCGTTTGTGCATAAAATGTCTTGGCCTAGAAAACAGAAAAACGTTTGTAACTCTGATGAGTTCAATGAAATCAGAAAACAATGGAAAAGTTAAAAGAAGGCATGGAACTAAAAGAAATTATAGCAGGCAATCAATCAAGTTCGGTAAAAGAAAATCAATAAGCTCGATGCATGGATAGCTGAAGACTAGAAGGCTCGTCATAGGATACCTGATCGACACTACCAGGCCCGATCAAGACAAGTGCCACACCAGCTGCATCCATCTTATCCTGCGTGCCATAAGAAGAATCAAGAGCGTCCCTGATTATTCACGAACAAGTATTCACTATTTTATTGAAACACAGCCATTATCGCCAATCTATTTATTGAGTCTCCTTTCATCGATTTCCAAATTTTATAATAAACCATTATCATTAATCACGATCATATAATGAGTATCAAAATAAGCCAATTGAAAATAGGCACTCTTGGTTCTACCATTACCTTAACTGCAGCAAGATAGTCGGCCCTTTTGCGACAAAGCACACATCTGCAATTACAAACTCGGGAAAACTTTCAATTAGTTACTTTCTGCTTTGTTCATTGGTGACACATCTCACTGGAAATGAAGCACAAGGGACCTTAGAACAGTTACCCGAAATGGCGGGCAAATGCAACTACAGCTCTTCTATCTTTCCACAAATCCGAAATAGGTATTCCTTGTCCATTCAAATCAAACACGGTCACATTGTCCAACACATTGACAGTCTCCTCATTCACAACATTAGACTCGGTTCCTACCAACAATTAAAAGTATGCTCGAATGAAACCGTTAAGGAAAATCCAAGTCACAAGTTTGTGACCGATATTTGTGTGCACAGGTCTCTATGCTATACAATTCAAATTTCTCAAAAGAAATGAAATTGTATATATACTACTGCAAACCCATACCCCATTTCAAATGTGGGACAAATGCTACTCACAAGCCTTTCCGCTCCATTTTTCCCAACTCAAATGAGTAGACCTTAAGAATCAATTTCTCATTCCCCATCCACTCATTATACATTTTGTGCCTATAAATATAATATATCAAATTAAAATCTCTCGTTTGCACTCCCTCATGGGAGGGGTGGGTTCGAGGCTCAGTGTAGGCAATATTGGCTCTTTGTGCTGCATTTGGTTGACAAATTAGTTATGAAGAGATACTATATTGTAACAGAGTCAATAGTCCTAAAAAAAAATCTCTCATTAACAAGAACTCAAATCCACTCTCACCCGACCTAAATCGAAAGTAGACCCCACTAAATATTATACTACAAAACAACCACTTCAAATAATTTTTCCAACATTAATTTTTTTTTTTCCAACATTAATTAACATCTAAGTATAGGGTATAGAGTATAGTTCACAATAACTAATAGCTTCAATATTTTAGTGACAATTCAACATGCTTTCTTGGAAATTGGGATAGCATGAAGGAATATATGCATAAATAGAGAGCAGAAGCTTACCTGCAGAGCTGGAGATAGCACATATTCTGTTGGGTTTTGTTGGAGCTGAGGGTTTAGTAGTGATGGGTTTTGGGCTAAGGTTCAGAGGAAAGCTGAGATTTTGATGAATTGGGTTTTGATAAACGTTGCGGCCAGAAAGCAGCATGGTACCGCCATAGCTTCGCGTTGTTGTTGCAGAGAGAGATACTGCCATGGCTGTAGTGTTCGAGATGGCAGTTCCCGGGAGAAATCAAGAAGAAGTAGACGTGGCAGTGTTGTGATTTTGTGGAAACCCAGGTTACACGTGGCAAACATTTTTTCTAAATTAATTTTTTTTTTTTAAAAAAGTCAAAAAAAAAGAAAAGAATTTTTTTAGTACTACTAGCTATGTTTTGTAACATAGTAGTACTAAAAAAATTCTTTTCTTTTTTTTTTACTTTTTTTTTTAAAAAAAAAGTCAAAAAAAAAAAAGAATTTGGTCTGTTTGCTAGAACCTAAGGTGTCAGGAGACCAAGCTAACCGTATTTGTATTAGCTTTGGCTTTGAGGAATGGATAAGAGTTGAGGCTGTTGGATTCTCCGGGGGCATCTGGATCTTTTGGAACCATCCTCTGAGAATACAAGTGTTGAACACACATCCCCAATTCGTCAATCTTCAAATAAAGGAAAACGACTCCGAACCGTGGCTAATATCAATAGTTTACGGCAGCCCCAACCTTTCACTACGGAAGAAGCTGTTCTCGGACCTCTCGTCCAGAAACTTCAATTGTCAACAATGCTGGTTAACATGCGGAGACTTCAATTCGGTCACATGCAGAGATGAAGTGAGTAATTCAGGCTGCTTTAATATGGCAAGATGCTCCGAATTCAGACAATGGATTTTCCGCGAAGGACTCATAGACTTAGGATTCACGGGAACTGAATTTACATGGATGAGAGGGAATAATTCTGATTCTTTTAGAGGTGCAAGGCTAGATCGGGCCCTAAGTAATGTGGAATGGAGAACTAGATTCCCAAATGCAAAG
The DNA here is from genome assembly GCF_003576645.1 of Ipomoea triloba. Taxonomy (NCBI): domain Eukaryota; kingdom Viridiplantae; phylum Streptophyta; class Magnoliopsida; order Solanales; family Convolvulaceae; genus Ipomoea; species Ipomoea triloba. The sequence goes on along the minus strand of NC_044919.1, from coordinate 4,092,796 downwards.
GTGGAACATCTCCCAATAGTAAACTCCGACCATGCTCCCCTGTTAATCCAAACTGACCCCCGTCCGGATGTAGAAGCAAGAAAGGCATTCAGATTCAACATAGCATGGTTAATACATGCAGATTTCATCAACTGTGTCAAAAGGTCATGGGATACTGGCAAAAAGATTGAGGAGAACAAACAGACCACCGCAGAAGCTTTACAAGCATAGAACAGAAGCACGGTTGGAAACATTTTCCAGAAAAAGAGACGTACCCTCGCAAGAATCAAAGGAGTTCAGAGAAACCTGTCATCACAGGTCTCAAATGGTTTAATAAGATTAGAAAGGAAGCTTAGGGAGGAACTGCAAGAAACACTCCAACAGGAAGAATTACTGTGGTATCAACGATCAAGAGAAGAGTGGATAGTTTCTGGGGATTGTAACACAAAGTTCTACCACACGACTACCTCGGTGAAGAAAAACAAAACAAGGATCAAAGCACTACGGTCTGAGGAGGGAACTTGGATCTCAGATAGAACCCTTCTTTTAGACCATGTCCGCAGCTATTTTAAGAGACTATTTTCAGATGAGCAAAGTAGGAACAACCAGCCGCTACCACATGGTCGGTATCCAGCTCTAGGTGATCAAGATTGGGAAGAAGTGAACCGCCCATTCCATCCGGAGGAGATCAAGCAAGCCCTTTTCGACATGAACCCTTGCAAAGCTCCAGGACCGGATGGATTCAGCGCCGGTTTCTACCAAAAAACATGGGAAGTCACTAGGGGTAGTCTGATTGAGTTTGGCCTTAGATTCTTTTCAGAAGGAGAACTGTCGCAGGGATGCAATGATACCATTATCACCCTTTTACCGAAAGTGCCGAATCCAGAAAGTGTCAGACAGCTTCGCCCAATCGGTTTATGCAATGTTACATACAAATTGCTTACAAAAACATTGGTGTTACGTTTGAAAGAAATCTCAAAAAAACTAGTGGGACCCCACCAGTCGAGTTTCATACCTGGCAGACAAATTTCAGACAATATCATCATCTTCCAAGAGGTGCTCAATACGATGAGGATGAGGAAAGCAGCCGTGGGTTGGTTAGTGATGAAAGTGGACCTAGAGAAAGCATATGACAAAGTAGCATGGAGCTTCATCAATGATACACTATTGGATATAGGTTTCAATGAAAGTTGGAGGCGCAACATAATGAACTGCGTCACCACATCAAGGCTGGCTGTCAACTAGGATGGTCAAGTCTCAGACTGGTTCCACCCGAAAAGAGGAATACGACAGGGAGACCCCATCTCACCTCTACTTTTTGTTTTATGCATTGAGAGGCTTAGCCATATTATCATTGATTCTATCTCTAATGGTAAATAGAAAGGGGTTAAACTTAGCAGACAAGGCCCTAACCTTTCACATCTTTTTTTTGCAGACGATATGGTGCTGTTCGGGGAGGCAACAATGGAGCAAGCTGTTGAGATGATGCGATGCTTGAACTTATTCTGCGAACACTCTGGCCAGACAATCAGTGTGGATAAGTCCTCTTTATTCTTCTCCAGAAACACAAAAACAGAAGACATACAGAATATTGTCAACCATACAGGAATTACAAAGGTGGAAAACCTTGGTAATTACCTAGGTATTCCGGCGATCCACGGAAGACTTAAAAAGGATACATATGCAAGCCTCATTGAGAGAGTTCAGAATAAACTAGCAGGATAGAAGGCAAAAACTCTGTCACTAGCCGGGAGAGTCACCCTAGCACAGGCTGCTCTTAGCTCCATCCCCTACTACACCATGCAAACCACACTGTTACCTAAAGGGGTGATTAAGAGTATTGAGCAATTGATACGAAGCTTTGTATGGGGTAACTTATCCGATTCAAGGAAGACCCATCTAGTTCACTGGGATACTGTGACAAAGAGCAAAGATAACGAAGGTTTGGGGCTCCGCAAACTTGAAGCAATGAATGAAGCTTTTTTAATGAAGCTTGGATGGCGCATACTTCAGAATGAAGACAGTCTGTGGATCCAGGTCCTCAAGGCTAAGTACTCTATCTCCTTGACGGACTGCACCGAGTGGCGTCCCAAAACCAACATGTCGAACGTGTGGAAGGGCATACTAAAAACCGCCCCAAAGCTTCAACAAGGAGTAACTAAGCTGATCAGAAATGGTCAAAACACACAATTCTGGGAAGAAAGCTGGCTCGAAACAAATCCTCTGGCTAGTTATGCAATAGCTCAAATACCTCATTCAGAATTAACAAACACAGTGGCAAACTACTGGGACGAGATTTCTGGCTGGGACTGGGGCAGATTATCCCACTTCCTCCCGGGAGCGCAATTGGACAAACTAGCAGCAGTCATGCTAGACAAAGAAATGGAGGCAGAAGACTCAATTGGTTGGAAGAATGAGGAGTCCGGTAGGTTCTCGGTCAAATCGGCATACAACATTGTCATAAAAAATCCAGACTCCTACAGCCTAGGTGACAGAATTGAGGTTGCAAAGTGGAATGCAATTTGGAAACTAAAAGTACCAAGCCGGATGAAAACATTCCTATGACTAGCCCGTCATGAGAGGATTATGACAAACAGCATGAGGACACAGAGAGGCATCGCATCATGCGACAAATGCACATTCTGCGAAGACAAAATAGAAGACATTGATCATGCCATCTGTAGCTGCCCATTGGCGGAGCTAGTTTAGAGAAAGGTGCAGCCGACAAATTACATGAAGACAAGGCACATGCCATTCAAACCATGGCTAGACTGCGGCATTGCGAACAAAGGAACCAGTAACATACCACAGTATGACAATATCCTCTTTACAGTCACACTGTGGTGGATCTGGAAATGGCGGAACGAGCTGGTGTTCAGCAATTCAACCCAACCACTTCAGTCGAAAGTCCAATGGATCCACAGACAAGTCGAAGAAGTGAATGCAGCGTTTGCCAGAGCAAAGTCCCAATTAGGTATATCCAATGGTGAGACGTGGGGTTTATACAATTGGGAGAAACCAAAAGTCAATGTAGTTAAGATCAACTTTGATGGAGCCACAGACTCTATGACAAACACTGCAGGCTGCGGAGGCGTCGCGAGGGATGCAACGGGAGCATGGCTGGGAGGTTTCACAAGCAAAATAGGATCCTGTTCTCCAACACAAGCGGAGGCTTGGGCACTCCTAAGAAGCATCCAACTTGCAAAACAACTAGGTTGCAAAAAAGTCATATTCGAAGGTGACTCAGCCGAGATTATTAACGGTATGACAAAAGATCAGATGACCAACTGTGTCGTGAGAAATATTTTCAGAGCCTGCCATCAAGAGATAAAATCGTTGGAAGCATGGAGGATGAGCCTAATACCCAGGGAATCGAATAAAGCTGCGGATCACATGGCGAGATCATTCACCAAGTTTCCTAGAGGGATGCATGTGAAGACCAACCCTCCAGATGAACTAGCCCCTGTGCTCGAGAGCGATAGAGCAGGCTACCCCTCATGGCGCTTTATGTATAATAGTAGTTAGATTGTATTCACATTGCGGGTGTCCCCCTTCCAAGTTCAAATAAAAACTATGTTACAATTTACAATAAAAATTTTTCTTTTTTTTATGAACATATACTACATTGTAACAGAGTCAGTTAAAAAACTAATGACAGAACAGACAATGATAACATTAGGACCAAACACGACAAAACTACCACACTCGCCAAATAACTCATTTTTAAAATTTTTAAACAAACCCTAAATTTTAAACTTTAACTACTTATAGTTGAATTCAGTTCCACTCACATTTTTCTTGCCGTTGGGGCGGCTGCTCACCTTTTTCTTACGTATAAGTTACGCCGTTATAAATTTGGCATATGCTTACAGAGATGCGATATGCTAATTTAACGGCATTGGCTTGCACGTGTTAATTTTAGAACTGAAGGGCATTTTCGACAATTCATTCCCTAAATATCGTACTTTTCACCCCAATGACCCGAAAAGGGCGGATCGGGTCACATGGACACGGGTAGGACCACGTGACCCGTTTATCGTAAAGCCTACAATTTCACAAATCGTTTCCTCAATTCTCCCCTTTTTTCCCAGCTTCACTGGAGTCGCCTCTTCCGGTCTTCTCTCCCGCGCCGCCGCGGCCGTCTCCAAAGCTTTCCGGCAATGGCTGCCATGAACCGTCTGCTCAGATCCCCATCCTCCTCGCTTTCCCTTGCGCGGAGGTGTTTATCCACCGCCGCCGCATCGGAGACAGTGAAATCGCAGCCCTACATCCACACTCCTCTCGCGACGGGGCAAGATCCCAAGGCTAAAAGCGTCCAGTGGGTGTTCCTAGGCTGCCCCGGCGTCGGAAAGGGGACTTACGCTAGTCGACTGTCCACTCTCCTCGGCGTTCCGCACATCGCCACCGGCGATCTCGTCCGTGAAGAGCTCAACTCGTCTGGCCCTCTCTCTAAGCAAGTACGTTGACTTTCCATATCTGTAGGGGATCATATTATGTGAAATTTGATAGTAGAAGATTAATTTTTAAAAAATATTGTGAAAGCGACAATTATTATTTAAAGATGTGTATTTGGTGTTATACTAGGTTATAGATATAAAATTATACATCTGTGTACAAGTATTAACATGTGAATCTCTGTTAAACGACTGATTTGATGTGTTAATGGCAAAAAGGAGCCCTAACTTGCTGTATATGACCTAGCCAAGCGTGTCCACTGTTATATTTAGGTTTCTGTTTACTGAAAATGTATGAGAAATTTGGTCATGGAAGAAATGTTGTGGGAATATAAGGAAGAAAATCCCAGGCAATCTTTTGAGTTTCGTGTGAGCCTCTTATCTCAGAGGAATGTATTTTGTAGAACTTCGGGCTTGACCCTCCTCTTGATCCAAAAAGAAAAATAAAAATACCAGGCAATCTTTGAGTTGAGATCTGGTGTTTCTCTTTTCCCATTTTTTGAGATATAGAAGCACCTCGTATAGTGTAGCTTTTATTGAACTAGTATTATAGTGTTTTTTAACTTTGCTCATGTGTGCTTTGTCCTCCTTCCATCACTGTTTGCTCATACGTATTGGCTGGTTTCCTTTTTTCCGGTTTCAGCTTGCAGAGATTGTAAACCAGGGGAAATTGGTTTCTGATGAGATAATACTAAGCTTGCTGTCAAAGAGACTAGAGGCTGGGGAAGCTAGAGGTGAATCAGGGTTTATACTTGATGGGTTCCCTCGAACAGTGAGACAAGCAGTAAGTAGTTTTTCTATTTTTAAAATGGAAATATGTGTGTTCATTCCACTTTGATAGTATGAATTGCATTTTTCTTCCCTTGTATGCTATATATATTAGATGCCTTGGACCTAATCACATTAATTGATTGTCTAGGGCTTGGCAAGATACTCAAATATTGTTTGATTTTATGGACGTAAATAGTAAGAGATGGTGACCATGTTCTGAGATTATGGCCTTGTTTGGCAATACCGGTAGACAATTCACTCTCCTTTTGGGAGAGTGGGGAGCATACATTTAATGCCTAAGGGAATTTTGGGAACAAAATAGCATTTTGACAAAACGCTAAAGGGAAATGCTGCAGTTTGCAGCGTTTCCCAAATCCGCGGTTAGCCCCCAAATAAGCTGTTAACCGAACAAAGTTTTTGGCATTTTGACCAGGTCAAACCACTAAAGCAGTCAAATCCGTTAAAGTTTGGTCAAACACCATTTACCAAACAAGGCATATATGGATGTTTCTAGTTGAAGTGGAAGACTTTAATTGGAGCACAATAACATCAGTTGATTATTACATTCATTGTGATTGCTTCCACCTCCTAGTGGGACTAAATATGCTTTTAATTTTGAGGGAAACATACTTGCATTCGAGCATCTTAATTATTAAAATGAAAATATCCTTTTTTTTTTCCCATGTGATTACGTGTTAGTTATTTATGGATCAGCAATGTGTTTGTTATTAATGGATCAGGAAATATTGGATGAAGTGACAGACATTGAGTTGGTGGTTAATCTCAAGCTCCCAGAAAGTGTATTAGTTGATAAATGCCTCGGGCGAAGGATTTGCAGTGAATGTGGGAAGAATTTCAATGTGGCATCAATTAATCTCAAGGGCGAAAATGGGTCTCCTGGAATGAGCATGGCCCCTCTACTTCCCCCTCCACAATGTGTTTCAAAGCTAGTCTCTCGAGCTGATGATACTGAAGCTGTTGTTAAGGAAAGACTTCGTATATACTATGACAAGGTATTGCTTAAAATGAGCACTGTTCAATACAATCTTACAAAGTGACAACAAATAGAAGTTTCTTTCTACGAGTCCAATAGTCGTTGACATTAAAGCACCACTGAATTTGCGCCACCCCCATCCCTCACCCCACAGGGTGTAAAATTATGCTGCTGTACTTTGTGTTCTTGCCATGGAGATTAACGATAAGATTTTGCTTTATACTTGTTGACACTTGCAGAGTCAACCGGTGGAGAATTTTTATCATAGCCAAGGGAAGCTGCTGGAATTCAATTTGCCTGGAGGGATACCAGAATCTTGGCCAAAATTGCTCGAAGTTCTCAACCTCGATGAACACGATGACAAACTATCAGCTGCAGCTTAGATCTCCGATCAATTGCTTATTCCCTTTGCATGATTGATGCATGCATGCTTAACATTTTATTCAATTTTGCCCCTTTGACTGTCTCAGTTTCTGAAAAATAACCAAACCTAAAGTCCCCTAGCCAAGTAATTGTGCTGGACAAATAGTAGAATTTCTAGAATTGCATTTTTTTCTAAGAGGTATGTTGTACCATAGTATCGGTTTAGTTAAATGAGTTGCCATTATTTTTCCCCCTGAAAAGTGCCGTGTAATAAGCTGCTAGTAGCATAGACACTTCATATAATTTTTCCCCCAGGCCATTAAGGTGGTCTTCATTGATCTATTTAAGAAGAGTTTCCTTTGTTCCTTAAATTTTTTTGTACTCCAATTAGTGACTTTTTGCTCATCATAATTTATATTAGATTTTCAAGAAGTAGATGAGGGTATTTCATCACTACTACAATCTTGAGTTCTTGATTGGCATAGTGTGAGAATTTTATCCTCTTGTGGGGTGGTTCTTTGTGAGAAGTGAGCATCATGTATTAGTTCTCTTGATTAAAGGACTGTTATTTTGCCTTTTACACCTAAAGTAGTAGAAAACATTGGCAAAGAATTTTGCCTTTTGCATCCAAGTAGTAGAAAACATTATGATTTAATTCTTCCACTAGGGAGTGAGGGATTTTGCCTTTTACTAGTAGAAAACAAAGGAGAAAGGCTATTTAATGAAGAGGGAAAGTGCTTTGATTGGTGCATGCCAAATCTTTTATCAAGCATAAAACCAATTTCTTTAACTAAGCTAAAATAGAGATTAAATTCAAGTATAGTAGGTCATGATAATAAACTCTTGTTCACTCGACGATTTTAATTTTTAAAGATGCATAAGAATAAATGTAATGACGGGCTATGCTTATTCATTTTGCTAGTGATATATGTTAAGTCCTAGTGCGTTTTATGCTTATGGAATATATAAAACACACGGGTACATGTAAATTTTTTGAGTAAGTTTGTGCGTGACCCTGAGATATGTAATACTTTTTTAGTTAAAATATAATTTTTATGAGTGCATAGAACAATATTACGGAGTACATTTTAACTAAAAAGTATTTTAGACTTACTCTAATTTTTTTATGTAAATAATAAGTTTTAATTTATTTTAAAAATAACGTCTATAACTAATCTCCGCAACAGATTCTCATTTTTTTTCGGATTTTCCGCCTAAATAGAAAGTTTCTCAAAATCTTTTAATTAAAACCAAAAAAAAAAAAAAATCAACGTACACATGCAAAAACACGCGGGAGCTGCCACGTAGTCACCCTAATTTGTCTCCGCCGTTAGATTTGGTAAACGCAAACTATCAATCTTTTCCACGTCACAGTCTGAGCCATCTCCAACTTTTAAATTTCTGTTAATTCCTAATTTACTTTTTTTTTTTTGGTTTATTATTAATACTCCTTTCTTCAGTTCTTGTTAACTGTTTGATTTTTCGCTATACATCCCAGGCATGTCTGCTCTATCTTTTTCATCCTTTTATATTCTGCATTTCAATCTGTGATATGTTTTGCAATAATCAGTCATTATTTGATGATAAATATGAATTAGATTGTGATTATTGATAAGATTTTTTTTTAAATGATCAGGAAGTTGTTTCAATGATCGTCTATGGCGTAAAGGAAGAATCGGTCGATAAAGTGAAAGGATTTGGAGATGGAGATCCATGCGAAGGAAGAAATGCACGTAACCGGGGACGACGACAAGGAGTTGATGGTTAATAGTGCGAGTGAATTCTGGGAGACGTTTCTTCATGTTACGTCCATTAGGGTGCTGGTGGTGGAGAACGATGACTCCACGAGGCGTGTTATCAGTGCGCTGCTTATGAATTGCAATTATGAAGGTTAGCTCGATTCGATTTAATTTCCTCCAGTGCTTTGATGCAGTGTTTAGGAATCTAGATTGAATATTCATATGCTTGATCGTCAATGGATATGATCTAGTATTGCATAATTGCATCGTCCTTTATCTGACTCGGATCAATAATCCATATTGAACTTTACTGGTTCAGTGCAGTGATCGGAGCTTCAAACGGATTGGAAGCATGGAAGATTTTAGAAGATGAAACCAACCAGATTGATCTTGTGCTCAGTGAGGTAGTAATTCCTTATTTGTCAGGCTTAGATCTTCTCTGCAAAATAAGGAGTCACAAACCGCGCAGTAATATTCCCGTGATTAGTAAGTAACTCCTTTCAATTCTCATCTGTTAAAACTTCTGATAGATAGTGTACAAATTGATGCATTACTCTCTGATCTTTCTGAGATTCCTGAGTTGTTAATTTGTGCAGTGATGTCCTCCCACGATTTGATGAGCTTGGTCTTCAAGTGTTTGTCAAATGGCGCAGTAGACTTCCTGGTAAAACCTGTTAGGAAGAATGAGCTTAAGAACTTGTGGCAGCACGTCTGGAGAAGTAGCCACAATGTTAGTCGAAATCAATGAAGTTGTGCTATCTTTCTTTTTTAGACCACACAGAAATTAAAATTTCTGCTTTTCTCAATGTCTTCATTTCTTTGTTCCTCAGTCTAATGGCAGTGCAAGTGTGGGTGGGAAAGAAACCAAAAGCTCTGACGACGATGGCGAGGATAGTAGAAGCAGCAGCGACTTGAAAACCGGTGGTGGCAATGAATGATGCAGGTTCCATGATTTCCTTGTTTTCATTGGACTTAGTACAAAATCTCATGTTTAACTAATTAGGGTTCATCTTTTTGAGGCTGTGTTGATATGCCACTTAGATTATATTCACCAACTCTTAGAGAAGAGATGTCCTTATCATAGAACCAATAAGTGAAATTTGAGCTTCTGTTCTGTTCCTCATACTATCTAGTTATCTATTTTTTTCCCAGATTGCTACTGTAGTATAGATGACAAGTCTGGGCAAATACCACATTGTAGCAGGAACATTCATGAACAACAACTGGCTAGAAATTTTGTGTGTTGAATAAGATAGTTTTAGAGGATTTCAAGTTCAAATACTATACATTTTGTAAAACTCTGTTCTGTGGCTCAAGCTGGTTATAATGTAAGGAATTAGTTAGCAGAAATTACCTAATATGTATTCCATAACCAAGTGAAGTTTTCTGAGGCATTTCTATTACAATGTAACTCTATCTATAGTATCTGCTCAATATGACTATATGAGTAAGCCAACATCTTTGATTGGTATAAGATTCGAACATGTGACCTGTCCGTTTAAAATGGTAACAATGATGTCTTCGGATCACAAGATACTTGACATATATGAATTGTTATTCTCTGCATTTTTCTTGTAAGGTTGTGTACGCATATTAAAATCATAGTTTTCATCTCTTCAATGCAACAAACCCAAAGGAATTACGTTCAGATTGTAGAATGCAATAGAAACATGATAATTTAGGGAGCTTTGTCCATTTTTAGGTTTTCTTTTTCCATAAAGTTTTTCTTTATAATTTTATTATATGTGCCGGGTTAAATGGATAACATACCAATGACCTTGTGGTCTAGTGACACCCGGTGTCCTAACTGATAACATTAATTCGGATAGGCAAAATTACGGGGTTCAAATGGTAGTCCCATTCTCAATACACCGTTGTTGATGTGTATGGAGGGAGTGATGATAGTCCATATAATATTCATCCAAATTTGGGCACTTTTTTTTAAGTAGGAGTGACAGTGAAGTAAGTGATAATTGAGATATATAAATATATAATGTTTTTTTAATTATTTCTTAAATTGAAAAAATGAGAACTATTTTAAAAAATAAAAAATGGAAAGCAGTGCAATGCTCTCGATCGAATCGAATGTTGATAAAACTTGTTTTTTCATCCATTTTCAACCTTCTGCTGGTAGCTTTTATCTCCAAAATGCAAATTGATTACTCCACTTGCAATATAATACGATTAAATATTGGTGCAATATAATTTATGTAGCATCAACTTTGTCCGAGACTTGAATCTTTATAAATAATTGTATTTTAATTTATATTGTTACAATTTCGTAACACTTCAAGAAGAATTGACGAATCAACTAATTTTATGATACAACCTGCTACCTGTCTATTATAACTTTTAATTATTAATTATTCATTTGAAAACCTGGAAGAAAATAGAATCAGTCAGCATGAGCAACTCAATTGACTAAAAAGCCCAGCAGTGGCCCTATCAGCACCAGAATACAGCCACGAGAACGCGCAAACCTAGATCCCCTCCCACGAGCATTTACACAATAGATACACAACAAACACTATTTCTCGATCACATCCAAACCCTCATTTCATCCAAACCTCACAGATTACACACCCCCTCCCCTATCCAAATAATTACCCCCTAACCTCACAAATTACACACCCCGCTCCCCTATCCAAATAATTTCAACGAAATTCCCCCGCGATATATCGGATTTCAATTGTGAGATCAAATTGAGATTAAAGAAGATGAATTATACACTAAGCCATTTAATTGACTACTTTACCCCTTCATTTAACGTCCACTTAACCTTCATTTGACGGAAGGATCATTCCAGGAACAAATTCAATAGTCAAATGTCTTTATTGTCCAAAAAAGACGATGACTAATTTTAGAAAATCAACATAGTCGGGGGACCATTGCTGAAATTAACTTTATTATTTTATTAATTAATATTAAATTTTAATATAATAAAGTAATGTGCTTTTAACGAAAATATATATAATAAAGTAATAGATAATATATTTGAGATAAAGTAATAAGACTCAAATCTAATTTGAAAGTAACCTGATTTGCTATCAAATTGAGAATGGAGTTACTCAAATTTATAAACATTTATTGGCACTAACAGCTCCTCTCTCTATATATATATATATAGCCCACATATCATTAGCAAATGAGTAAGATTTTTTTAAATACAATTTAGATATTTAGTTTTGTAAAACATTTTGAAAATATTTATAATGGTCTAGAATATTTACCTATAAAACCATCTTAAAATACTTTTTCCTCAATAAAATATTTTATGATTGATAACACATAAAATGCATACACTTGACACATGTTTATTATTTAAATATTTGCATTTCCTAATTATTATTGTATTAAAATGATTTAATTTCTTTCATTTTTAATGTATTAGAAAAACATTTTCAAATTATCTCATGATGAAGGTTGATGATCAACTTGAATCAAACGATTTGTGTGATGAACATTGTTTGTCTAGAGATCTTAAATGATAAATTCTCTCTCGATGCATTGAACAAGTGCTTGACACGTCAGGCATTATTGGATAACAAATCAACTTTTTCATTTCAACCCTCCAAAATGATTTAGATGCACCTCTAATTGCATACTTATAAGTACTCTTCTTTCTTTCCTTTTTTTTTTTTTTTGAAAACTGTACTCTTCTTTCTTCATTTTGAGTAATTTAGGAATGCAGATTACTTAAATATTGTGCCACCTAACAACTAATCATCCTATTTATGTGGTATTAACATTTCTTCATATGGAAATCATGAAATTTGGTCAAATTATCTTCAACTTAGGGAGAAAGAGAAAATTTCAGTGATGATAAATAAACCTCGTCTTAGATCAATATGAAGTCTTCATCTAAAAAAGAGACGTCTTCATCTAAAAAAGAGACAAAGTCTTTTGTCTCGATTTGAGACAGAATATCAAGGGCTTTTATCTGAATTTGCTTAGTCTATGGGATATCTTCTCTGAATTTGCTTCTCATCTAAATTTGATGTGGAAGAATTTGAAGGAGGTTCGTCTAAGATGGAGTTGTTGATGCTATAATGTCATCAAAGTTATAGATTAAATATAATATTCATTCTCTCTCTATCTCTTTTAATGTTATTCCTTACAACAAATGTTCTATATATATTCATATTTTATTAAAAATTGCATTCGATTAATTCAAGAAATACGCAACATTAGCATTTACTTTATTAGGGCGTCAACAAATCACACAACTCAAGCGTTAAAGACTAACAATTTTTAACTTAATCTTATGGTTTGGATTCTCTATCATCTTTTATCTATGATGCATTTTAATTTCTTCATTTAAGGCTTCTTCATTGAGGAGTTTTATCAGTTTTTTAGACAAACATGTTGATTTGAAAGAGATATGTGAGACGAGAGATAATTCACGAGTTATTCTTTTAAAAAAATTGTATGATTTTTATATTTTATAAAAAAATGGTTTGCTCTAATCTCCTGTCTTGCACACGAAGCTTACCCAACGGGTGTGTGCATTTCATATGTCCGCCAGGTTGTCATCATTATTGCACGATTTTTTTGTTTCCTGTTTTTCTTTTCTTTTTTTTTTTTTTGTTTCCTTTTTTTTTCTAGTTTCTCTTTTCTTGTTAGCTTGACAAAAAACTCAAAATAGGACAACTTTAAAAAAGTTGGTTAGATTGTTGACTTGCTAACCAAAAGATACAAACTCAACTCCTTGCGTGAACGCCTTTTTTACTTTCTTAGTGTGGATCGATCAACTATAGACAATTTAGACTTATTTATCTTTCTGTGATCGTTTGTTGACAATAAATAATTATGACTTTCCCTCATCATAAAAAAAAAAATCAAAATAGGCATTCACAATTGAGCTCACCCTTAATATGGAGTATGCTTTTTTTCAAAGTTCCAACCAAAAAAACATATTGGTTTTGGGATTAAAAATAGAGCTATGGAGTAATTAAAAACTTTAAAAATAAAATGAGAGGCACATGAGGTGTTGAAAGTAGAAGGCTCAAGTGTTCAACTACCAATCAATGTTTCAATTCCACGGTTGTTGAACCATCGCCACCGCCCGCACGCGCGCGCCCCGCCATTACCCGCACGTGATCTCTCTTCTCAACTAACATTCCAACCCTCTCAACAATATTTCATTTTCGGATAAATGATGTCTAATAACACATCAACACCTTTAAAAAAAAAATCATTTATTTTGTGTCAAAAATTTTGGATTTTAATTTCATCATTTTAAATCTCTAAGACTTCGACAAATATTTCCACATTGATTATCTGTTACAATTTCATCAATTTAACTTTAATTTATAAGATGATTTCGTAATTTTAATATTCCATTCTTATTTAAAACTTGATCATAAATTGAATAATATTTTTTTTTAAAAATTAATACTATAAAATTACCAAATTATCTTAAATGATTACACTAATTTAATAGAAAATGTAACACATGACCAAGTGTGTTAATGTAGTAATTACAAGTTATGAACTAAGCATGATCATACTTTATATAACCATGGAAAAAAAATTACGGAGTATAAACTAATGAAAAATATCCATTAAGGAGTCTACATGTCTCGGGTTCAAGTCTTAAAAATACAGTTTCGAACATAATTAGTCTTAATGTATATAATCTTAGTATTTCAATAAAAATAATAATGGCCTAAAAGAAATGTTCGAGTGTGTATAGAGTATAATTCTTGTATTAGAAAATTGTGAATTTAGTCCTTACTAGTTATTAACACTTTTTCGATCTTAGTGTAGGATTGCGGTTTCCATCGTCATTAATTAATTAATTAATTAATAATAATAATAATAATAATAAGATAATGATTAACTTTATCCGATAGCCAAAAATAGAGTGAGTTGGCCACTCATTTGGGAGGTTCTTTTGGCTCAAAGCTAAAATCCAAAAAATAAAAGTAAAAACAAGCCTATATAGAAAAACACCCATACTTATTTGCATAGACGTTGTTTCGCATACTTTTTTTTTCAAGTGATTCACTGTAACATACATTTTATAACACATAATATATATTATTCTAAAACATAATGTATATTATTATAACTCATAAAATATATTTTTTTATCTTAAAAATTTCATTATTATAATATATAAAGTATATTATTTTAACTCATAAATTTCAACAACGTTATTTTGGACCGTGGTCTAAACAGCTGTATTTGGTGAAAAACACTCACAAAATCCCATAACCAATAGGTCATTGTTCCAAGTCGCAATCACAATGTCATAAATCTTTAGCACAAAAATGAAGGAAACATCAGTGTCATGATAAGGGCAACCATTTCTGCACAGTGCAAATCAACAAGTATCAGTCTTCTGCTCTTCTCTTTCTCTCTCTGGGTTTGGTCATTGGTGTGTATGCATTTATCTTGGTGAGCATTTCAAGATTCTGTCTGGGCTTTATTTGTTCTTTTAGTGTCATAATTTGAAAATTGAAAATATTTTCCAGATATTTGTGTCTCTCTCCCTTTTTAAATTATTTTTCCTGTTGTTGGATTCTGGGTTTGTTTAATGCAGGTAAAGTTGAATGCTTCTACAGCTCTGTTAAGTGCACAGGCCTCATTGTAAGTCTAATCTTTCTTGTCTTTCTGTTTTTCATTCCAATTTCCAATCTTAATTTTCCCAAAGAACATATGCATGCTATTTAGGTTCACTCTTTTTGGTTAAAGAAAAGGTCACAATTTCTTTAAAGGATTAGTTTGGGTGAATTGTTGTTGCTTTGATTTGATTTTAGATTTTGCATTTGGGTAAAATCTGGGCTAGTCTGATCTTTCTGTTTATCATTCCAATGTCAATTTTCCAAAAATATATATATATATATATATATATATATATATATATACATGATATTCAGGTTAAGTGTTTGTGGTTAAAGATGTTTCCTTTATTTCTAAAAAAGCAACTTTGGGTCAATTGTTGCTTTGATCTGCTTTAATTTTTAAGGTTTTGCTTCTGTTTTTCATGTTAATATGGAGAATTTGGCTTGGGATGTTCTGAAAATACTTCCTAGATGGCTCTGTTTGATAATTCCTTTTTTTTTTATTTAAGAAAACTATAATTCCCATTAGTTTCATCATAAGAATGATAGTTCTTGCCAAAGACCTTGTAGTTGTAGTCTTAGGTTCAATTGATTTCCCCTTAGATGTAGCCAAAAATTTGAAAGAGAGAGAGAAGGACGAGGAGGATGAGGAGAAAGAATGATGGTTCTTGATTTATTGATTACGGCATAAAACATGTGTAATATTTGAGGTTATATACTTATATTCTGTTAAGAATCCCATATTGAAAAATAAAAGAGAAACATATGAGTTTATAAGGCTATGAATTAGACTATCTAATTGATTAGATTCAGTCTTTCTGTGTGGTTTGATTATAATATAATAAACTTGAGATATCATGTGATGCATTAGTAGTTTGGTGTTGTTATCCCGATTAGACGAGTTTTTAGTTAGTTTCAGAAAAGATTTAAAGTCGATAAAGAGTGTATAGCTGATGCAGAGCCAGTGTTTATTGTTTAGGGACGTTTAGTTCAATCTCATGTATGAGTTGACAGTAACCAAATTTTGTTGAAGATGGAGATCAAAGAGGTAAAGAAGATTGCGGTAGCCAAACCTGTTGCGACGAGGCCTACTTGTTCTGCCTATAGACCGTTCTCCGAGCTTCTTTCTGGTGCAATAAATGGATCATCCACCGGGGGCTGTTCTCAGACCGCAGTCATAGCTGCCATTAGACCGAAGACAGTGAGATTAAGGTCAGCGGGGAACCAAACTTTAGGTGGAAAGGTATCTCCTGGGTGGTAATATCTCAAGTTACAAAGATCTTCCCTTTTTTGTTCCTACCACAGGAAACGCCCTCTTTTATGATTTTTATTCTCTCGAGATTTGGTATTCTCAGGTCGAGATGCCTGGCACTTCAGCTTGGTCTCCTCCCGCTAATGTGTTGAAATCAGATGACAAACCGACCATCGTATACAAACCCATGCCAAAGCTACTCTCCAAGACAACTTTTCCTCAAAATTTAAACATGGTTAGTGTCTGGTAAATTTTTTCTAATATCTCTAACATTAAATTAGCTTTTCTGTGCCTGGTTGCACTCCCATATAGAAGGGGTGGGTTCGAGTCTCAGTGGAGGCGATATTGACTCTTTGTGCTTTAGTAGGTTGAGAAAGTAGTTATGAACAGATACTGCATTGTAACAGAGTCAATAGTACTAAAAAAAAAAATCGCTTTTCTGTGCTAGTGCTAGTTTTGTGCACTGTGCTAAGAATGTTTGTTCACTTGAATATTAAAGTTTTGTATTACAGTGAGGGAATTAAAGTATGGGTGATGGTTTTTCGTTCCTTTTAGAGAAGCTCTACATCGAGTCAGCAAAACGAAGCAGCTGAGGAGACGAACCAAGTCAAACCATCTGACATCAGATTAGAAGCTCATCAAAGTTTATCATTGAAGTCAGGAACAGAAAAAAAACCGGTTGAAAACTCGAAAATGGCATTGCAGAACATAGAAGAGGATGAGCGTTCTGTGTTTCAGGCCAGTGGCGTGGACTGTCTTTCGGGCGATGGATATAATTGGAGGAAATATGGACAGAAGCAAGTTAAGGGAAGCGAGTACCCGAGAAGTTACTACAAGTGTACACATCCAAAATGCCCCGTGAAAAAGAAGGTCGAGAGATCAGTAGATGATCAGATTGCAGAAATTGTGTACAAGGGTGAGCATAACCACCCTAAGCCTCAGCTTCCAAGAAGCAACTTGCGGGATGGACAACCGAAAGGGGTTCTCGTCTCTGAGGATACTTGTAATGAAACCAATAACCCCGCAAGGAGCGAGCAACTTACTCTACAAAATGAGCCTTGTGGACCTAGCACCGAGCATAAAAACAACACCATGTTGTCCACACGCTCAACTTATTCTAGCGGGGCTCCTCCACCGTGCTATCCCATTACATCTGCTGCAGCATTCCATGGTGAGGTATCAACTCCCGAAAACTCTTGTGCTCCAAGTGGGATACATCGAGAAGGAAGTCAAGGATTGGAGGCAGAAGGCGATGAACTAAAAGGAAAAAGAAGGCAAGTAATGCATATAATTCAAGTATAGAAGGCAAATGCAAATGGTTGACCTAATATACTTTACCTTATATCTAAATATGCTTTGATTTCTATATGCTATATCATTTCTTCTTTTTTATATTGCTTTCATTAAGGCATTAATCTCATTTGTAAGTAATTTACACCAGGAAGTGCGGGAGCCAAACCAACGATGGAGCGACACTCGGGAATGGTGCAATGGAGACACAGACTGTTGTCGGGAGTACAACTGATTCTGAAACCACGAGGGATGGATTCCGCTGGCGAAAGTATGGGCAGAAGGTAGTTAAAGGAAATACGTACCCCAGGTAAATTTACGTAATTTAGGGGCAGATGAATTGGCACTTAGTTTACAGTTTCCCATGCTATTAATGGCAGTGTGATTCTTTTAGTATGGGATCAAACTCTTTCAAAAGAGCCTCAGTTAATATAATCATCGAATACAGTGACAGGATCTCTCGGTTGTTATTTTGATCTATTGGTACATTACGCCTCTGTGGTTGTTACATCATTAATAACAAAATCAACATTAAACAATCTATAAATCCTTCAATGTTTTATGCATATGGTGCTTCTATTCCCTCCCTGCTAGCAATAGAAATAGCGCTATTCGCCAAAGACCTTGTGGTCTAGTGGCACCCGGTTGCACCCCACATTAGATGGGGTGAGTTCGAGCCTCAGTGGAGGTGATACTGGCTCTTTGTGCTTCATTTGGTTGAGAAAGTAGCTATGAACAGATACTATACTGTAACAGAGTCAATAGTACTAAAAAAAAAAGTAAAAAATATAGCGCTATTCTACTAGCTTGCCTCTGACAAATCTTTACGTTGCAATCGTGATGCAGGAGCTATTACAGATGCACTAGTCCTAAGTGCAATGTGAGGAAGTATGTGGAGAGAGCCCCCGATGATCCAAAATCCTTCATAACGACCTACGAGGGAAAACACAACCACGACATTCCAACAAGGAACCCAAATCCCGAAGCATCGAGATCAAGCACAAGGGCTGCAGCCACGAAAGAAAAATCATAGCCGCGATCAGACAAACAGCCATATGGCACCTGTTGAAAAGCGGGGGCTGGAAACTTACTGCATTGGTCAAGAAATGTCTCTCTTTCTTGCAAATTGTCTTATCTATCATGCAAAGACTTACTAAAAGATAGTTTTTAGCACAGGTAACTCGAGTATAACCTTACCGCTATTTTGAACAGTATGATTTGAAAGGCTTTAAAATCATCAACCTGTGGAATTGGAAGCCATTTTGGCTTGGCTAGCCCAGGAATCCAGTCATGATATTTTCTTTCTTTCATCATTCTTGACTGTTTCTTTACATTCCCTTTTAGTCATGGACCACTGGGCTAAGTGGCTGTCTGTTTTATTACTTGCATATGATAGGGATGGAGAGATGTAAACCAGAGTAGATGCCCAGTTTATTCTCAACTTTATTTTTTGTCATGTTTGTTTCCTAGAGTTTGGCAAATTATTCCAGGGACTCGGGTCCACCTTACAAAATACACAATTTACATACTGAATATTCACAATTTATATACTGAATGTTCACAATTTACATACTAAATGTTCACAATTCAGTGATATTCTATTGAATTTTATCACATGAGTTGCACAGCCAATAGACATGCAAGCTAGATGGGGGCATTTTTTCTCATAATATTTGGCCACTCGCAACCCTTGATAAAGTCTAGCGGGATATCATCGGAAAAGACTGAAAGTGAGGAAAATAATAATAATGCACCAGTAGTGACAATTTTTTAGGTCATGCACCATTAGTGAAAATAACATCAAACTCGTTGGACCAAAAGTGACAAAAAACTCTATCAAGTTACACCTATGTACCAAAACTTAAGCACAAAATTGTTGGGTGATGGGAAAAACTCAGAGCCATTATTCAAGATTGTGCACTGGGTAAACTCCGTCTTATAACTCTAGTCAGAAAATAATCACAATGAGGTAAATCGACCTAGATTGCTCACAGCTAACCGGCTCAAATCAAGAAGACAAACAAACCGCTACCATTAAAAGTTAAACTTAAAACCTTATGATAAACACAAATTTTTGTACCATGTGTGAAGTAGATGATTTCAGCTTTGAATGATTAATATTTGCTTATAAAATCAAGTAATTTACAAATAAATGAATAATTAATAAATACGAACAACTGTACTTTAATGAGTCATTAACATTTTTTTTTAAAATTTTATATGCATCAAATCTTATACAATCTAAATATGTGTTATATGATAATCTAAAAATTGAGGAATAAGGAGCTGTAACACAGCCTAATGGTACAAAATTTGATATGAATTGAAAAGTTCAGCCCTATGAAAATAACAGCATCAGCAGCCTGCAGAAAAAGATACTTGCATTATAATTAACAGCTGTCATTACAAACGTAAGCCACATCTTTTAATAGTAGTATATGCAATGCATTAAAGAAAACTGGAATTTTCTATTCCTAAAGAAAATGACTGTCTTGACTTGTTAAAGTGCGCGTGTATATATGATAAAATGAGAATAGTTCTTTCTACAAAGTAAAGATTGATATCCATTGGTGTTCATTAATAGTTGATGGTAGAGAAAATATGGAGAGGGTTCAGGTTAGAACATCTTTCACGTAAAAAGTGATGATTGATATGATCCATGCATTTGGATAGATCTTGAATGTTGTTGAAAAATGAACAGTAAGAGAAATGGTCACACTTGTGTGAGATGTCTCACGCGGGTCGGGTCGGGTTGAATCAACATGCAAATGTCATACTTATATGCTCAAACGTAATACGGAGTACTAATTAGGAATAAAATTTTTGTCACTTATAAGGAAAAATGTAATACTTTTGAAGAAAAATATATAGTAATAATTTTGCATTTTGATATAAAAATATTATATTTTTCATCAAAAGTATTACATTTTCCATAATAAGTAATGCCCCCTCACTTATAAGGAAAAATATAATAGTTTTAAATCGAAATGTAAAGTATTACATCTGTCATTATAAGTAACAAAAAATTTGTTCGGAATTAGTATTACATTTGAACATATAAGTATGCCATTTGTGCGTATAAATATCACATTTCCATGATGATCCGAGCCGGCCCGATCTGATCCGACTCGACCCGACCCGCATCAAAATGAGACGCTTGATTGTAGCATATTTCATAACAATTCAAATACCCGGAGTATTCCGGGGTATCGATCCACAGGAAAACGGGGCATACCGAACACTAGTTACTAATATATTCTTATGAAGCTAATCCTAACGAAATGGTGTTTGGACGATTGCGAATATCATAATAAATGAGAATAAAGAAAGCTTAGTTGATGAAAACAATATAGAGAGAGTGGGAATTTTCGGGTTTAAGTGTTTAGTCTCCTAATGCCATACTAGGGTGAGATATGTAATTTGGGTTCTAACAAATGTGGATGATTGCTTTCACAAAGGGGAAGGAATTACTCCCATAATTCAAACCCACAATAAGGAACTAATCAAGAACAAGCAATCTAAACGAAATCCCTTAACAAAATTGCCCTCTCCCAAGGTGCAAAAGTCAAGTGCAAGAGTGAGTGCTCTAATACATGCCCTAACTCCCATCAAGACACAACTATAGCAAGATACAAGTAATTTAGGCCTTTAATCACAAGCATCACAATAGAAATCACAATTGCATCATAAGTATAAAACCCAAATATAAAACATAACATTAAAACATTAAGAACAAGGCACAATAGGTTCATAAACAACTTTCACCCAAAAATTCCTAATAAGTTTAGCCACTCATGGCTAGTATTGAATTTAAAGCACAAATGTCAAAAGAGTTTACAAAAACTAAGAAAGTAAAGGAAAGGGGAAGAAATTCTCCCGAATGTAGTCTTCCTAGCTTCTCCTTCTCCCTCCAAAGCTCTTGTAGCTCCTTGATGGTGAGTATCTTCTCCAAAAGTGGTGGATCCCTCCTTGCCTCCTTGAAGAGGAAAACCCCCTTTACTCTCACTCTTTTTGTCTCCAAAAACACAGCTTAGGTCAAGGGTTTTGGGAAAATGAGCCTTTTATAGTGGGAGCAAAAATAAGGGCAAAATAGGTAATTCCGCGCAGCAGAATTTTGTGCTGTCACAGGATTCTCGACGCGTCGAGCCTTGAAGATTTTCCCAAAAATTGTTACGGCAATTTCTCGACGCGTCGAGCCCTGACCTTGGCTCAACAACGTTGCACACTGGAAACTCTGGACGCAAATCTGATCCTGGATGCGTCGAGACCTCAATGTAAGCATTCTTCATCCATATTGACTCCCAATCATGCCTTCGAACGTTCCTTTGCTTTGCATTTGATCTAAAATGGTTTCAAAACACTAACAAACACCATAAAACACTCAAATCAAGAATGAAACCATATCTAATAGAGAAAGCAAGGAATATGCATTGAAGATAGCAATTTAATCCATTTAAGCTCACAAGTTGATTCAAATTCATTAGAAAAATATGCACAATTGAGATCATATCAACGCTCACAAGTATTAGTATAAGAGAGGGTAAATTTAAATTTCTAACAATTATAAAATTAATTTTCTAAATTTTTACTAAAATTATCAATCATTCATAAACATGATGGACGACTATGATACAACATTTTTTATGGGAATACGTTGTTCGTATTTGAACCCACATCTTTATATATTTAACAAGATATATTATACAAAGTACATGAAATTCTTTTAAAAAAATAAAAAAATTCATATATACATATACACACACCACGGTTTACCCGTGTGAACTGCGAGCTTTATTTTCTCAATAATTTCAACATTGGGACAGAAATAGTGAAATATTTTCAATTCACATACCGCACGCCACCTTCCACGTATAAAAAACGGCACTCAATCCAGAATTGTGAGTCACAAAAACGTTATAAAGTTCATTACGATAGATACATAACATTTATTCCAATCCTATATAAACTTCCACATTAAATTAAATATTTTGTCACTATCAACAAAATATTCATGATTGATATATCATATAATTTGATTTATAAATTGATACGTAGTATTTTTTTTTTTAATTTATGAAAAAGTTTGCAGTCGTTACTCGAATGTGCACCTAATTGGTAAAACTGTAAAAGACTGAGATAAATCATCCTTAGTTTCCATAAATAATTAACTCAACTTAACATGACAACTAATACTTATAAATTAATATTCTATATAGTACACTAGCTACTTTTTATTTTGACAAATAAAAATAATATATTTTTACAGATGGCATTTTACAATTTCCTATAATTAGATAATTGCATTTTCATATTGTCAAGACTCAAGAACAGTATAAGCTTACTCTTGCTTGCAAGAAATCCAAAAATCATATTTTAATTTCCTATGCAAATATAAATATTATTGGAGGCCCACTCATTAGTTGCTGAAAGTTTCAAAGCTCCTGAGATTTTTTTATGCATTTTGAGCCAACTCATTTAATGAACCAATAAAATACTGCAATTTTTTTTAATAATTTTTTTTTCATGTCTAATACAATTTACCTCTTTTGTATGATTTCTGAGTAATTACATAAGAACAGAGTTTACTTGATGAACACTTATAAATTATTTTCAGTTTTTGCATTTTTTTTATTTATACATAATGTATTAACTATTTATATTATATTTTACAACTTTTTCTCATATAGTTATAAGATTATGCAGTTTTACATTTATTTTGATTATATAATTTAACATACATTTTTATTCATTTGAATTTTTTATTGCGAGTATTTGTAACTAGTATTATATTATGAAATAACATAAAATAGTATGGAGTACAAATTTAATTGTAAGTAGTAATATGAAATTTTTTTACAATATCATGTTATTTGCATAGTTATTCTTTGTACTTTGTAACTTATACTAGTCCTATGTATCTTTAGCAACATACAAAATATAATATTGCAAAGCACGTGATATTATAATTCACGACATTATAAAATTTTTCAGAATAATAATAATAATCTAGAATATTTATTATATGATATATAGTTATGAACTTATACTCTTTTTGTTTAGTAGACTAAAATTGTTACACATAAGAAATTAAGAATACAACAAATATTGCCAACAAGACATCAACTAATATTTTTAAGGAGGGCGTCATATCACCGAGTGGCCATAGATTTGATTCTTAACGATAGTATCGTGATATTTAAATTTTTATAGTTTATTGTAACGTGTCGTGATAATTTATTTATATATATACTATTGATTATTATATTTATTATATATTTTTCAATTAAAATAAATGCAAACTCGTTGTACTCCTCATCAGTCACCAATAAAAAAACAAGATTTGATAAAAAATTTCTATTTTAATTTCAAAATTCCAACCACTTCAACCCCAGCAACAGTTGACAAATGCATTGGCAGAAAATAATTATAAAATTAGGTTTAGTCTTGAAAGACAAGGATCTACCACTAGAGAAAAATTAATAATAAAAAAATAAATTCTTGAAAATAAAAAAAGAAGCTTTAGGAAGATAAAGACAAACGATAGATGACAGACAAAACCATGTCAGAGGTAGGAGACCAAGTCAATCACCTAAGACATGGGATTTAATCACTAAATCACCTAAGGATAAATCAATGAACTTTAATCGCTTACTTGTACACATCACTCTGTTCTCGTTCTTGGGGTTACCTTTTTTTCTCCACAGAGCTCTCTCTCTCTCTCTCTCTCTTCGTTCTCAACAAGTCGGAGGAGCAGAGAGATAGATAGATGGGATGGTTTCCATGTTCCGGGCAATCGGCGAGGAAGAAAGGCTGCAAGAACATCGCAGTAATCGATCCTAATCCCTCCGGTAATCATTTCAGC
Organism: Ipomoea triloba; assembly: GCF_003576645.1. Classification (NCBI taxonomy): domain Eukaryota; kingdom Viridiplantae; phylum Streptophyta; class Magnoliopsida; order Solanales; family Convolvulaceae; genus Ipomoea; species Ipomoea triloba. The sequence goes on along the minus strand of NC_044919.1, from coordinate 4,068,523 downwards.
TTTTACTCAGCTAAAAATGGAAGTTTTGCTAGGTTTTTAACTTTGTGTGTGTGTGTTGTGAATTTATCAAAGTTGTGTTCTTTCGTGTAATTTAGGTTGAGCTGTGTATGGGTTATGGTGGGTTTTGGCTATGGAATGTTGGGTCGGGTTGATTTTTAGTTGTGATTTTGTACAGAGGAAGTTATACTGTTCTTGATATTCGATGGCATGCGTATTTAGTTCTCTACTTGTTGGGTGTCTCTTTTGTGTTGCGACAGACAAGTCGAGGTCGAGGTCGAGGAATTCATTGAACTCGCAGGATGTGTCTGTTAAGGATGGAGGAGCCAATCAAATTGCAGCCAAGACTTTTACATTCCGTGAATTAGCGGCTGCCACTAGAAATTTTCGAGGCGATTGTCTGGTTGGAGAGGGTGGTTTTGGAAGGGTTTATAAAGGGCGACTTGATTCCAACCAGGTTTTTCTTTAAACCCAAGATGATAGGGAAATTATAATTCCTGTTTAGAACTTTCTTGTTGTTGTTTGAGATATGCTTGGCTTCAATTTATGTGAATTCATGTGTGAAATGGCAAGTTTATGGTGGAAATGAATCGAAAAACTTCATTGATAAATTTAAGGAATACTGATATTGATATTCTTGCCCTTGTCCACAAAAGGCGAAATTCCATCGCCCCAGGGCCCCCACACCCTCACCTTGGCCCGATAGGACAGGATGAGTAAATCACGTTGACTCAACGGCCTATTTGGTGAGAGGACCAGTGTCTAGTGCCCACAAGAAGAGAGGGTGAAAATCCCATACTGCGGCTTGTCCACAATCTCCCATCTATTATTGGGTTGGCTGGAGGTTTATCGAGCTAAGCCATGGTTGCAACATGTAGTTTGCATCGAATTAATGCTAGGAATCAGACTGTTGTAATTTTCTTGTCACATCTTCTGCTATGAATCGGTCATTTCTTGAAAATTCCAACTGTCACTGTACATTGCTGACTAAGTGGATCTTGAATGGCTTGTGTCAATTGATTTCTACTTCCCCAATACTCTCCAACTGAAATTTTTCTCAAGTTATCTTTTGACAAATCCATTGAATTTTTCAACCATTGCCTTGACTTTATAGTTTATACATTAGCTGTGCATTACTTAGTGCGTGATTTTTAAAACTTTTGAATTTTGAGGTAGGTTGTTGCCATCAAGCAACTTGATCGAAATGGATTGCAAGGAAACCGGGAGTTTCTTGTGGAAGTCTTGATGCTAAGTCTGTTACACCATCCTAATCTTGTTAATCTCATTGGCTATTGCGCTGATGGGGATCAAAGACTTCTGGTCTATGAGTACATGCCATTAGGGTCTTTGGAAGATCATCTTCATGGTACTCATCTCGCTTTTCTAGGTGCTCCCCCGAGAGTTTGGGTAGAGTGTTGAGGTCACCATTTACCTTCTAATTCTTTTTGTTTTATTCTATACTGTCCTTTTCCCCGCAGATCTTACACCCGGGAAAAAACAGCTTGATTGGAATACAAGAATGAAAATTGCTGCTGGAGCTGCAAAAGGATTGGAGTATTTACATGACAAGGCTAGCCCACCAGTGATATACCGTGATTTAAAATGCTCAAACATTTTGCTTGACGAGGGTTTTTACCCTAAGTTGTCTGATTTTGGCCTGGCCAAGTTGGGGCCTGTAGGAGACAATACACATGTGTCTACCAGGGTTATGGGTACTTATGGATATTGCGCTCCCGAATATGCTATGACGGGACAGTTGACTGTAAAGTCAGATGTTTACAGCTTCGGGGTTGTACTTTTGGAAATCATCACTGGAAAGAGAGCAATCGAGAACTCAAAAGTTGGAGGGGAGCAGAACCTTGTCTCATGGGTATGTAAGAGAATTACCCATCTTATCTTAGACGTTCTTTTCAATTCTCTTGATCTCTTCGTCAAGTCATAAGGTTTTTTCATCCTTTAAAATGAACATCCAATTGGTTGAGGTGTCGAGGAAAACCCACAGCCACTACCCGAGAGTGTGCATTGGGTAAACCTCGCCTTGTGATTTTAGTTGGCAAAGGATCACAAGGAGGCAAACCAGTCTAGGTTGCCCATAGCTGATCGGCCCAAACCAAGAAGGTTGGAATTTGAACTCATGACCTTGTGGTTACAAGTTTATGGCCTTGTTTGGTAAATAACCAGCCTATCAGCCAATTTTGGCTTATTTGACCACTATTAGTTGTTTGGTTAATAAGCTTTTTGTAACTCCAAAATACTAAAATTCTAAAGGCTACTCAAACAGCCTTTTCAATTAGCTTTTTGAGAAAAGAAATTATACCAAACAGCTATCAGTTAACAGCTAATCTATCAAACAACTTTCTACAATCAGCTAATGTTATCAACTAATCATACCTTCTAACCCAATCAGCTAACAACAATTTACCAAACAGGGCCTATATCTTTAACCTTCTTGGCTGGAGTTATCCCCAATATGCTGATTTGTTGTTGTATGCATATGTATCACATGATGTAAATTCTTTCGATGCTCAAATTTGTATTCTGAATTCCAGGCAAGACCTTTATTCAAAGATCGGAAGAAGTTCAAGCAGATGGCTGATCCAATGCTGCAAGGTCAATACCCGTTAAGGGGCTTGTATCAAGCGCTTGCAGTAGCAGCAATGTGTGTTCAAGAGCAGCCCAACATGCGCCCCGCCATAGCAGATGTTGTTACAGCTCTTAGTTACCTGGCTTCACAAAAGTTCGACCCCGAGTCCCAAGCAGCTCAGAACACACGCTGGTCGCCTTCGGCTTCACCTCGAATGAAGAAAGATAGCGATAAGAAACAAAACGGTACCAATGGATCTGAAAGAGATCGAACCACAAGATTCAAATGAGAAAGTACATGCGGTCACTTTGAAATATTCTCTCCAAGCCTAAATCAGATGAATTATTATGGTCAACATATTTCGAAACGTAAAACAGGCTGGTTGGCAATTTTGTAGCCTATATCCCTCTGTTTTCTTCTACTGCTTAGGAGCTTGCTTTGTTTACATATGTATAGGCAAACTACATTATATTACATATATTTGATTAATTTTTATTTCTTGTTGTATCTACATACATTACCCTCGTGTAATTGAGTTTCTGTCATACATTAGTTACTACTTACTATGATATGTTTCTTTACACGAATTTGTTCTACACACAACCATTGATCCTAACACGACACTCACACATACACTAATGTTTGATTTTAGTTGACAACCTTTTTCTTGGTGCTCGAATAATGTGTTGTATGCAGGTATTGGTGAAGATGATGGATCGAAGCATTCAAATCACAGGTTTCGGGTTTTATCTCGTAAAAGGCGTGGAAGAAAAACTCCAACACAGAAGGACAGTACCCTGCAGCTTGGCAACAAAACTACAGCATCCATCAGTAAGGTACATTTGTTAATATTGCAGTAATGATTAATCCTCAAATTTGTTTATTTTTGAAAGAATATGCAGTTCCATTGCATAAGATTCAGGCTGGTATAATGTAGTGTACAGAATAAATGTGACTATAGCAGACAACACTTTCCCAATAACTTCTTTCACCTAGTATCCATCATTGTCAGAGTTCAAAACCAGGAGTTTGATTTGAAATATATATGGCTTATTTTGAAGGGGTCAACCTATTTAACCTGTTGTGAACTAAACTTCAATTTTTATTTTTTTTTTCTTTTATGAGGTTTTCTCCTCGCCGGCAAAAGGAGGTAAACCAGCCTAGGTTAGGGTTTGAGGATTGAACCTCCAACCTCTCGGTTGTAGGTAGAGCATTCTTACCACTTGGGCTGTCCTTACGGACAACTTCATTTTTTTTGACATACTGTACTGGTATTCATACCCCGCAAAAAGGGATCAATTCAGTTTGGGGACAACTCCAACTGAGTTGGCCGGACAGTTGGATTGGTAACCATAAGGTTTCAAGTTCGACTCTCCATGGGAGTTGTCTATTGGCTTTCTTGGTTTGAGTCGGTCAGCTATGAGCAACTTAGGCTGGTTTACCTTCTTGTGGTCTTTTGTCAGCTAGGGTCACAAGGTAGATTTAACCCAGAGTGCACTTCTGGGTAGTGGTTGTGGGCTTCCCTGTAAATCAAGGCCATTAATTCATATAAGGGCAATTAAACTTGATTATTTACAAAGAAGATGGTTGGGTAGTAATTCCAAATAAATAAATGAGAATAGGTAGAAATTAAAAGCTATTGAATATGAAAAGGCAATTCCAGTGAAATAAATGAGAATAGATAGGAAATTAAAAGCTATTGAATATGAAAAGGATGTTGACGAATATTGAACAGAGGAAATAAATGAGGTGTTGTAAATGCTTGTATGAACAATTCTGGTGTTATGAAAAGACTTGTTCCAGGATCAAGTGCTCTTGAAAGCTATGTATGTTGTTGCTTCTTTTTTTTTTTTTTTTTTTTTACAAATTTTCTTTTGATCGTATAAAATTTGCCGAAAAGGTAAACACCCAAAATCACCAAAGAGTAGTAATTGGCCCATAATAGCAATTAGCAAAACGCGGGAGCGAAATGAGCAAAAATAGAAGCATATATGAAGCAGATAATATATGAAATTTTGAATGAAAATAATTTATGTATCAATAGTCTTATAAGTAATCAACTTTTCCTAATATATATATATATATATATATGAAGTCATACAAAATTTTATAACAATTTATATAATATATATATATATATATATATATATATATATATATATATATATATGAAGTCATACAAAATTTTATAACAATTTATATAATATATATATATATATATATATATATATATATATATATATATATATGAAGTCATACAAAATTTTATAACAATTTATATAATAGCGATTTAGTGTTTAGAATTTAGAATATTTAATGTCACCCTGGGTATATATATAGCTTTTAAGAACGTCAAGTAGATCAGAATGACGCATTAGCTAGGGTTTAAAATAACATATCCTAATGGTGACTTAGCTCTAAGATGCTATATATATATATATATATATATAGTAGAGTTCAGATGCGGCCTGCTCCTTAGGTGTAATTGTACAGCTATTTTGCAGTCATTAGATTACAGCAAGTCAGCAAATCAACGCTCAATATATATGTATTAAAATACGCACCATTTTACATATTAAAATGCACCAGATGACAGATTAAATACATCATTCCGCACTATAACCAAATGCACATATTCACTTAAAATGCACCAACATACGTAATAAAACGCATCATTCTACGTATTAAAATGCACCACAGCGTGGCTCATGTTAGATTATAAACATGCACTATTACACATATTAGAAACATGTGTTAAAATATGCACATTCTACGTATTAAAATGCATCACAACGTGTGCTAAAATGCACAATTCTACTTATTGAAAATCCACATCCTAGATTATAAACATGCACTATTACACTTATTAGAAAACATGTGTTAAAATACACACCATTCTACGTATTAAAATGCACCAGAGGACGGATTAAAACACATCATTCTACAACACAGTTACACACCATTCTATGTATTAAAATGCACAAGAAGACAGATTAAAACACATCATTCCACAACATAGTTAAATGTACCAACATACGTAATAAAACGCACCACACCATTTACTAAAGTGTACAATTTCATTCACGTAATATAGATAGTAAAATTACCATAACACCCTCCACTTAACATAGGCGAATTGCAATTTCCTAAAGTGTACAATTTCCGATCCGATGACAAAAATGCAGCCACACGATCGCATGGGAGCTTCATGCCACATATGAGCCTATATATCTATATGCATATGTTAATATTTCAGTAAAACAACATCTTTCCGTGAGACGGTAAGACACAACATGATTACACACAGTATATTACAAACACTATGACCACTATATATATATAATTAAAAGTTAACTCTAGACTCTGGAGGGAATTGGATGACACTATGACAACACACTATAGACGCATAAGTTTGGATTTATATGTTTCCGATATCTCTCATGATGATATTCGCCCGTTACTTATGGCTCACGCGGTTGGGATGGTTCAACCTCGTTTCTCGTAATATGATGTTTTAGTTAGCTGTTTTTTGTCTTCATTGGAAAAGAAAAGAAAAAAACGCATCATTAATTAATTGTAAGCATCTTTAAAGTGCGTATTTTGGGGAAAATAATACAGTGTAAGTGTGTAACACATTTAGCATCTTAGAGTTAATTCACCATTATATATATATATATATATATATATATATATATATATATATATATATATATATATATATATATATATATCTATATATATATATATATATATATCTATATATATATATATATATATATCTATATATATATATATATATATATCTATATATATATATATATATATATCTATATATATATATATATATATATCTATATATATATATATATATATATCTATATATATATATATATATATATCTATATATATATATATATATATATCTATATATATATATATATATATATCTATATATATATATATATATATATCTATATATATATATATATATATATCTATATATATATATATATATATATCTATATATATATATATATATATATCTATATATATATATATATATATATCTATATATATATATATATATATATCTATATATATATATATATATATATCTATATATATATATATATATATATCTATATATATATATATATATATATCTATATATATATATATATATATATCTATATATATATATATATATATATCTATATATATATATATATATATATCTATATATATATATATATATATATCTATATATATATATATATATATATCTATATATATATATATATATATATCTATATATATATATATATATATATCTATATATATATATATATATATATCTATATATATATATATATATATATCTATATATATATATATATATATATCTATATATATATATATATATATATCTATATATATATATATATATATATCTATATATATATATATATATATATCTATATATATATATATATATATATCTATATATATATATATATATATATCTATATATATATATATATATATATCTATATATATATATATATATATATCTATATATATATATATATATATATCTATATATATATATATATATATATCTATATATATATATATATATATATCTATATATATATATATATATATATCTATATATATATATATATATATATCTATATATATATATATATATATATCTATATATATATATATATATATATCTATATATATATATATATATATATATATATATATATATATATATATATATATATATATATATATATATAAAGGAATTTAAATAAAACAAGGTCTGTGGTCAAGCGGCATGAAATGGGATATATATGGACATATACTACATGTAACAGAAGTAAGACGGAATGACCAGATCGATAATCAATATAAATGAACTCTTCAATACAAGACGGAGTGACAAGACTAATAATCAATATAAATTAACTCTTCAATATAAGACAGAGTGACCTAGCCGCTCTTTACATGAAAGTCTATTTAATTTTCACATAAATCTTTTATATATGTGTGTGAATAGAATAATGAGCATTAAAAAAGTTGTCGTAGTTACCAATGACTCTATTTTAAAGATAATCAGAATTTAAAACTATTAGATCTCGGAATTCATGATTTTTAGGAGGCAAAAATAAAAAATAAAAAAATAGAAGGATGATGCATGGTAGTCCTAAACAAATTAAACCACATAAAAATGTCGCCAATAATGTATTATATTACAATAATAATCTTGATCAAAAGGCAGCATCATAAATCATAATTCATAATTCATAAACATTAAACCAACACAATCTAAGTCTCAGTTCGATCAATCTTAGGATCTCGATCCAATCCACATAATATCATCATCCGCATTTTATTTTAATTTGTTGTCATGAGTACTTTTCCGAAATCCAGGTTTTCCTTTCTCAGCAGACATGCATAAGCATCCACCTCACGAATCATTAGTTCTTGCTTCACCTCCCTAAACAGCTGCTCATCATCCACTCCCCCCTCTTCTTCCATCACCATCTTCATGAAGTAATTGAGACCATTCGATCCCTCAACAAAATGCTGCCGGAAATTATAGCCGCCGGCCACCTTTTTGCCGTTTTGTAGCATGTCCATGAAGGAAATGGCGGGCTTTGACTGTGCCCTCGGCTCCAAATCGCCACCGAACGCTAATAATTCTATGAACGAGATATCTTCCATCTTCGGCAGCGGGATTTCCCGGCGGGTTTTCAGGGGTTCATTAGACGGCGGTATTACGACGCTGGGATACACTTTTGCCTTTGAAACTTTATTAGCACGAAAGTGACCGACCACCGGTTGCGGCGGTGGCATAAAGCCTGCGGGGCAGTCCCGCTCGGGCCGGGGCGGATTGAAACGACGGGACTGGGAAACTGGCACGGGCAGATTGTGCAGAGGGGTGTCTGCAAGTTGGGGAGATGCGATAATGTTGGAACGGAAGAGGGGAGTTGGGACGGCGGCGCCTCCGGTGCAGACACGGCAGGCGCAAGTCAAGAGGTGGCCGGAATTGGCGTCGGCCCAGTCCGTGACGGTTACCTCCGGCGGCGGCGGCGCGTGTTGTTTTGAGGGAAGAGCGGTTGCTTTTTTGTTGTGACTATATTTCTTGCGCTGATACATGACAATCCCTTTTTCTTTCTTGGACTGATGATCATCTCCTGATTTCTTTTCTCCACTATCTTTACTCATTTTGCTTCAATTCTCAAATTCTAATCCCACAAATTTTTCACTTTGCTCCAACCTACATAATTCTCAAAACATTTCATCATCAACAACCTCAAAACAACAAATTAAAATTAATTTCACGAGAATATCCACTTCTAAAAATAGAATGAACATTGGGCATTTATCACTAGCTATATATATGCAACTTCACTATAACCTAACGAAACAAAGTGGAGTAATAATCAAGGTAAACAACAAATGATGAGCACTATTATTAGAGTGGTGTTCGGTATGTACCGAATGATGATAGGTATCAGATGACTATTTGAGTATCAGAGCGCTTGGGGGTGTGGGGACAACACTCCTTCAGTATTATAGTATTTTTATACATGTACATGTTTAGATAGGCATATAAATACGTTTTTATCACCATCACAAATAATAAAAGAATAGCTTCGTTCTCATAGAGTCAGAGACTTGAATATTATATTGTGGAATCATGTAAATCTTGTCTTTTTTACTTTTTTGTTATTCATGCTCGTACTCGTTAATCTCAACCGAGGGGTAACAGGGATCCAAACAAGGTCATACTAAATTAAATAATAGAAGGAATTGGGGAGCATACATTGGTTAGAAGATGTGGCACTAAAATATAAGACTATGGCCAAATATAGTATAAGAATATATATATATATATATATATATATATATATATATATGCATTTAAGTTAGGAAATTTATCAAACAAACAATTCCAGAAATTATAAAAAGTGAGGGCGAGCCACAACTGTCCATCAAGTTTATGATTTACAGTTTTAATAATAATTATTAAAAAAAAAAGATGTAGTCACCGAGACCTTGTGGCCTAGTGGCATCCGATTGCACTCTCATATGGAAGGGGTGAGTTTGCCTCTCAATGGAGGCGATATTGACTCTTTGTGCTTCAGATACTTCACTCTAATAGAGTCAAAAATTGATCACCCTCCTTTCTTTTTTCAACAACGCTTCTCCCCAAATTAAAATCAAATCAGACATCACATTTTACTTGAGGCATCTTCTTACATGAACCCTCACTATATATATGCCAAAAAAAAAATCAAAATAATAATAACATACAACAACAACAACAACAATTTGGTCATTTTAAACTCACCTTATTTTTATAATTTTAAAACAAATGATATACTCTTCCATTACAATTTGGGCATATTTTCCCATTTATATCGACATCCAATTCAATACTTAATATGCACAATTACAACATACAATAAATATAATAACTACAGTAAATAATGATTACTAGACAAAGGCGTCTCTGGTGAAACTTGAATCCAAACTCTCTTCTAAGGTCAGGAATCTCGATATCTTTTTAATCAATAGACAAGAATTCATTGACTATATGTTTCAGATACAATTTCATTTCCCTTTGAGTTTAAGTTATATTCCCTTTGAATATCTCCAAAAATAGCTTATTATATGTTCTTTAAAAAAATAAAAATAAAAAACGTGAAAAGACGTTCAAAACTGACGTATCATTCCAATCGTTTAAACTTTTTTCTATAAAAATCAACATTTTTAATCTTTCCGCTGTGAAATTGATTTTTTTAAAAAATAAAAAATAAAAATAACTCAGAAGTCTGAAATATCGATTTTGCTCTTGCTAATAAAATTAATTTGTATTTGTAACATAAAATGAAGAATGATTTCATCTGAAATAATTTTTTTAGCAAATCAAAATGCAAAAAAAAAAAAAAACAAAAAAAAAACAAACAAACAAACACACACACACACACAACACAACACATAAATTCTAAAGGATGTTTACCTGAAAGCTAGCAACGTTGTTACAGCGAACTTCGTAGAATCTTGATCCACGACACGCCGACATCGACATCATGCGTCAAACATCGTATATCTAAGCAAATGTTTTTTTTTCCTGTTAATCAAAAAATGAAAATTAAAAAAAATAAATAAATAACTCGAGGAAGATATACAACAAAAGAAAATAAAGTACACCTGAGAGTGGGTGCTTGTTTTGGTGTTGTGGCCTCTTATTTTTGCTAATACCAATACCATATTTATATTTTCATTTCATTTTATTCGACAAAATGGATAAAGTTTTTAATTCTTTTTCCTTTTTTCTGAGTCACTTAAGTATAAAGTCAAAAGTTTAAACATATATTTATATTAGGTAAAAAATTTAATTTTTAAAAAATACAAAAATTAATATTTATATTCTTCTTCTTCCTGAGACGGTAGACCTCCTCCAGATCAGCGGCACCGCTCATTGCCGGCCGTCTCACGCCTTAACGACGGTGGACCTCCGCTCGCTACTGCCCGCCTCGCCACTCGCCACCTCCGCCTCGCCTCTCTAGTCTCTATGTCCGCCTCTCTGGCTCTGCAACGGCCCGTCACCTCTCTAGCTCTGTGACAGCGACGGTGGCCAGAAGAATGAGGATGGAGGAGACGAGGAGAAGAAAGAAGAATGAAGAAAACCTAATTTGGCCCAAAATATTGCAAAAAGAAATATATAGTAATTAGGGCCCCAAATTGAAATAAAATCTATTATTAATTTTATTATCATTACTAGTATTTTCGCACGTGTGTTGCACGGAATGAATTTGTTATAATATTTTAAAAATATTTGGATCGATATACAATTATATAAATTATAACATCAAATAGTATATAGCGCAATTGAAGAATTAGTATTGCTTTCCATTCTTTTTTTTTCGGATAATTGCTAATTAATTGGCCTGATTCTTTGCCAATTAGTAAAAAAAATATTAATAACAGATTCCCGTCATCCCGTGTAATATTTATTTCCTTTTCCCATAAAATTTAATATTTCCATATGATTAAAAAGTAATAATTATTATAAAAATATAATTGTTGAATATATTTTTAGTGAAATATTAATAAATTCATTTTGTTTTTTCCTTCTAATAAATAATTAATATAATTATAATTATAATGTAATTGTCGATTATATTTCTAATGAAATATGAATATATTTATTTCCTTTTTTCTTCATAAAAGGAATAAATATTCATTTCCATTTCCTTTTCCTTCATAATTTTTTCCTAATATTTCATTTGGTGGTTACTAATTTTTCCATAGGGGAAGCTATGTTATATTTATAGTGAATTTTTATTATTAATCTTCTTTTTCATTTGGCCTGATTGCTGTGCCAATTAGTAACATTAGTAACATAATATTAATAACATATTCCCGTGTGTAATATTTATTTCCTTTTTCATTCATAAAAAGATTTTAATATTCATTTCCATATAATTAATAAGTAATATAATTATGAAAGTATAATTGCCAATTATATTTCCAAAGAAATATTAATATATTCATTTTCTTTTTCATTCATAAATATTAATATGATTGATATAATTATAATAATTTAATTGTCGAAATAAATTTATTTTCTTTTTTCGTTCAATTTCCAATCAAATATTAATATTAATTTACTTATTCAAATGACCTAAATTCCGTGACGTTTAATTTTCAGTTAATTATTTTTTTTAATATTGTTTTTTTTTGAATTATAATTTCACCTCTGAACATTGTATGAATAAACGAATAAAACAACTGCATATTCAAAGTAATGTAAAACCATGAAATGTTAAGATTTTACAGCCATTAGATTACAGCAAGTCAGCAAATTAACGCTCAACATATATGTATTAAAATACACACCATTCTACGTATTAAAATGCATCAGAAGACAGATTAAATACATCATTTCGCACTATAACCAAATGCACCTATTCACTTAAAATGCATCAACATACGTAATAAAACGCATCATTCTACGTATTAAATTGCACCACAACGTGTCTCATGTTAGATTATAAACATGCACTATTATACATATTAGAAAACATGTGCTAAAATATGCACCATTCTACGTATTAAAATGCACCACAACGTGTGTTAAAATACAAAATTCCACTTATTGAAAATCTTCATCCCAAATTATAAACATGCACTATTACACTTATTAGAAAACATGTGTTAAAATACACACCATTCTAAATATTAAAATGCACTAGAGGACAGATTAAAACACATCATTCCACAACAAAGTTACACACCATTCTACGTATTAAAATGCACCAGATGACAGATTAAAACACATCATTCCACAACACAGTTAAATGTATTAATATACGTAATAAAACGCACCACAACATGTATTAAAGTGCACCACACCATGTACTAAAATGCACAATTTCAATTCACGTAATATAGATACTAAAATTACCATAACACCCTCCACTTAGCATAGGTGAATTGCAATTTCCTAAACACTAAGATTATATTGCCACCGTTAGATTACTTCGATCCGATGACAAAAATGCAGCCTCACAACCGCATGGGAGCTTCAGGCCACATATGAGCCTATATATATATATGCTAATATTCCAGTGAAATAACATCTTTCCGTAAGATTGTGAGACACAACATAATTACACACAGTATATTGCAAACACTATGACACACTATATATATATATATATAATTAAAAGTTAACTCTGGACTCTGGAGAGAATAAGAATTGGATGACACTGAAAACACACTATAGACGCAGAAGTTTGGATTTATATGTTTCTGATATCTCTCATGATGATATTCACCCGTTACTTATGGCTCACGCGGTTAGGATGGTTCAACCTCGTTTCTTGTAATATGATGTTTTAGTTAGCTCTTTTTTGTTTTCATTGGAAAAGAAAAGAAAAAAAACGCATCATTAATTAATTGTAAGCATCTTTAAAGTGCGTATTTTGGGGGAGAATAATACAGTGTAACACATTTAGCATCTTAGAGTTAATTCACCATTTTACATATATCAAGGAATTTAAATGAAAAGAAGGTCTTGCCAAAGACCTTTGGTCAAGCGGCATGAAATGGGAGGTCATGAATTCAAATCTCGTTGGGGACGATATTGACTTATTGGGTTTCAGTAGGTTGAGAAAGTATATAGTAGCAGCTCTTTACGAAATCTATTTAACATGTAAAGAAACAAGACGATGTGACCAGACCTATAATCAATATAAATGAACTCTTCAATACAGGAGTGACCTAGCAGCTCTTTACGAAATCTATTTAGTTTCCACATAAATCTTTTATATATGTGTGTGTGAATAGAATAATGAGCATTAAAAAAGCTATCTTAGCTTAAACAGATTTGCCAATGACTCTATTTTAAAGATAATCATAATTTAAAACTATTAGATCACGGAATTCATGATTTTTAGGAGGCAAAAAAAAAATAGAAGAATGATGCATGGTAGTCCTAAACAAATTATATTAAACCACCTAAAAATGTCGCCAATAATGTATTATATTAAAATAATAATATTGATCAAAAGGCAGCACCATAATTCATAATTCATAAACATTAAACCAACACAATCTAAGTCTCAGTTCGATCAATCCTAGGATCTCGATCCAATCCCACATAATATCTTGTAAAAAATCATGAGTATTTCAAAAAAGTATTATTCAAATAAAAAGAACAAATTAGTGGTGAAATTATCGGATATAAAATAATTCATAATTTTTAGGTTTTGATTTTTTTAAATTACCAACTTTGACTTATGTGGTAAGATGATGATATAGATGTTTTTTCAGATAAAAATTAAGGATTAATATGATTCATTTATTAAGTGAATAAATTGAGAGTTGTTGAAAAATAAGGACAAAAAGATGATTAATTTTATAATTTTTGTAAAATATTACAAAATTTTTAAATTTGTAATACTTATAAAATTAGCTATGTATGTGTTTTTTTTTTTTTTTACTAAATCATCAATCATTGATGAATATTAATAAATGATTGTTATCGGTGTTCATTTTTTATAGGAAGACTATATTCTCATTTAAACCCTCCACACACTAGAGGTGGTTCAAATGAGAACAATCATGGTAAAAAGTGAAGATTGATATTAGCCGTTCATCAGGGTTCATTAGCTCTTCAACAAGGCACAACCCTTTCCCCCCTTAATTTTCAACAAGGCTCGATGCCTCAACTGTTGATGTACCCGAATGGATGAATTATATCAATCTTCACTTTTGAGACTTCAACAATTATCGTAAAGTTGAGGGGTTGAAAAATTGGCATTCATCCAAATTAAATTTAGTTTTATGCATATTGACCCCTTATTAAATGGCAAAATGATATATGAATTATTTTAGAAGACATTTTTGGTCTAAAAAAGTAACAATACAGAACTTAGGGCATGTTTGGTTGGGAGGAAAAACACTTCCAAGGAAAAACACTTCCTCCAAACATGGAAAATGTATAGTTCCTACGTTTGGTTCATTTAAACTCATTTTCCATTGGAAAATGAGTTCCTCATTTTGAAGGAAAAGAAAGGAAAAGAAATTATGAGGTAGAGGCTCAGATTTTGTTTTCCGGGGTGATTGGGAAGAAAAATTGATTTGGCAAGACCATTTTACCATTGGCTGTGTTCTTTTCCTTCTCTTCTTCTTCTTCCTGAGACGGTAGACCTCCTCCAGATCAGCGACACCGCTCGTTGCCGGCCGTCTCGCGCCTTAACGACTGTGGACCTCCACTCGCTACTGCCCGCCTCGCCTCTCTAGTCTCTGTGTCCGCCTCTCTGGCTCTGCAACAGCTCGTCGCCTCTCTGGCTCTGCGACAGCGATGACGGCCAGAAGAATGAGGATGGAGGAGACGAGGAAAAGAAAGAAGAATGAAGAAAACCTAATTTGGCCCAAAATATTGCAAAAATAAAGAGTAATTAGGGCCCCAAATTGAAATAAAATCTATTATTAATTTTATTATCATTACTAGTATTTTCGCACGTGTGTTGCACGGAATGAATTTGTTATAATATTTTAAGAATATTTGGATCGATATACAATTATATAAATTATAGCATTGAATAGTATATAGTGCAATTGATGAAATTGGTTGGATTGATTATGTTTTCTAATGTTTTCTTTGCTTGAATTAGAGCAAATAATTATCCAATTACCCGTGCGATTCACGGATAAATTTTTTTATTATTTATTTAGATAATAAAATTAAAGATAAATTATTTAAAAATCTAATATTAAACATGTACATTTATTTGATTATAAAATTAGTGCAAAAGTATCACTTAATTAATTGAATAATATATGACTTGTTTGTTTACAATTATCTATAAAAGATCGATATTTATATAACTTAAGTAATTATATTATTACAAAAATAAATATGAAAAAAGAGAAATAATTTAACTTTAATTATTACGGAGTATAAAAATAAATTCAACAACCAATATTTAGCTTAATTATCATAATAATTATTAGTCAATTACTATGTTCATTTTGTTTCTCCTAATATTTCATTTCCTTTTGAATATAGTCAATTACGAAATCTATTTAATTTTCACATAAATCTTTTATATATGTGTGTGTGAATAGAATAATGAGCATTAAAAAAGTTATCTTAGCTTAAACAGATTTGCCAATGACTCTATTTTAAAGATATAGTGTCTGTTTGACAGAGCTTATAGCTTATTTTAAGCTACTAATAAGCTATAAGCTCTGTTTGGTAATGTTCTTAAAATAAGCTAGTAGCTTAAAACAAGAGCTTATTTTTGAACGCTACCTAAAGTAGCGTTTCAAAATAAGCTAGTAGCTTCATGATTTTTAGGAGGCAAAGAAAAAAAAAAAGGATGATGCATGGTAGTCCTAAACAAATTAAACCACATAAAAATGTCGCCAATAATGTATTATATTAAAATAATAATCTTGATCAAAAGGCAGCATCAATAATTCATAATTCATAAACATTAAACCAACAGAATCTAAGTCTCAGTTCGATCAATCCTAGGATCTCCAATCCCACATAATATCATCATTATTTTAATTTGTTGTCATGAGTAGTTTTCCGAAATCCAGGTTTTGGTTTCGCAGCAAACATGCATAAGCATCCACCTCGCGAATCATCAGTTCTTGCTTCACTTCCCTAAACAGCTGCTCATCACCCACTCCCCCCTCTTCTTCCATCACCATCTTCATGTAATAATTGGGACCGTTCGATTTCTCAACAAAACGCTGCCGGAAATTATAGCCGCCGGCCACCTTTTTGCCATTTTGTAGCATGTCCATGAAGGAAATGGCGGGCTGTGACGGTGCCGAGCCGGAGGCTAATAATTCTATGAACGAGATATCCTCCATCTTCGGCAGCGGGGTTTCCCGGCGGGTTTTCTGGGGTTCCTTTGACGACGACGGCGGTATTACTACGCTGGGATACACTTTTGCCTTTGAAACTTTATTAGCACGAAAGTGACCGACCACCGGTTGCGGCGGTGGCATAAAACCCGCGGGGCAGTCCCGCTCCGGGCAGCGTGGTGCGATAATGTTGGAACGGAAGAGAGGAGTTGGGGCGCCGCCGGTGCAGACACGGCAGGCGCAAGTCAAGAGGTGGCCGGAATTGGCATCGGCCCAGTCCGTGACGGTTATCTCCGGCGGCGGCGGCGCGTGTTGTTTTGAGGGGAGAGCGGTTGATTTTTTGTTGTGACTATCCTTTGTTGATTTATTCTTGCGCTGATACATGAGAATCTCTTTCCCTTTCTTGGATTGATGATCTCCTGATTTCTTTTCTGCACTATCTTTACTCATTTTGCTTCAATTCCCAAATTCTAATCCCACGAATTTCTTCACTTTGCTCCAACCTACATAATGCTCAAAACATTTCATCACATCAACAACCTCAACTCAAAACAACAAAATTAGTTTCACGAGAATATACTCTTCTAAAAATAGTATACAGATATAGAACATTGCACATTTATCACTAACTATATATGCAACTTCACTATAACCTAGCAAAACATAGTGGAGTAATAATCAAGGTAAACAACAAATGATTGATAAACACTATTATTATAGTGGTGTTCGGTATGTACCGAAAGATGATAAGTATCAAGTGACTATTTGAGTATCAGAGCGCTATTAGAGCGTTTGGGGGTGTGGGAACAACACTCCTTCAGTATAGTAGTATTTTTATACATGTATATATTTAGAAAGGCATATAAATACGTTTTTATCACCATCACAAATAATAAAAGAATAGCTTAGTTATCATAGGGTCAGAGACTTGAATATTCTATTGTCGAATAATGTAAATCTTGTCTTTTTTACTTCTTTGTTATTCATGCCTGTACTTGTTAATCTCAACCAAGGGAAACAGGGATCCAAATTAAACAAGGTCATACTAAATTAAATAATACAAGGAACATAGTATAAGAATATATGGGGTAAAATATTAATGTATAAAGCATTTTTTCACAATGTAGTATCCGTTCATAAACTACTTTCTCAGCCTACTGAAGCACAAAGAGACAGGCTAGAACCCACCCCCTTCCACATAAGGGTGCAACCAGATGCCACTAGACCACAAGTCCACCCCCTTCCACATAAGGGTGCAACCAGATGCCACTAGACCACAAGTTCATTGGCATGTATAAAGCATCTATTTTCATTCATCTTATAGATTGTTTTAAGCTTAAATTATACTGCTAAGTTTAGAAATATCATCAAGTATATAATTAATTATTAGATGTATTTAAGTTAGGAAATTTATCAAACAAACAATTCCCAGAAATTATAAAAAGTGAGGGAGGCCACAACTGTCCATCAAGTTCATGATTTACGATTTTAATAATAAAAATATGCATGTGCTCAATTTTTAAATTATTATAAATTTTTAAATTTAGAAAATTGATCACGCTTTTTTCTTTTTTTCAACAACACTTCTACCCAAATTAAATTGACTAATCAAATCAAACATCACAATTTACTTGAGGCATCTTCTTACATGAACCCTCACTATATATATATATATATATATATATATATATATATATATATACAACAACAACAACAACAACAATTTGGTCATTTTAAACTCACTTTATTTTAATAATTTTAAAACAAATGATATACATCCAAATTTAGTTTTATGCATATTGACCCCTTATTAAATGGCAAAATGATATATGAATTATTTTTTATTTTTTTTTGAATACTACTAACTCTATTACAATGCAGTATCTGTTCATAACTACTTTCTCAACCTATTGAAGCACAAGAGTCAGTATTGCCCCCACTGAGGCTCGAACCCACCACCTCCCATATATGAATTATTTTAGAAGACATTTTTGGTCTAACAAAGTAACAATACAAAACTTAGGGCATGTTTGGTTGGGAGGAAAAGCACTTCCTTCAAATCATGAAAAATGCATAGTTCCTGCGTTTGGTTCATGCGAACTCATTTTCCATATTGGAGAATGAGTTCCTCATTTTGGAGGAAAAGTAATTCTGAGGTAAAGGCTCAGATTTTGTTTTCCGGGGTGATTGGGAAGAAAAATTTATTTGGCAAGACCATTTTACCCTTGGTTGTGTTCTTCTTCCTCCTCTTGTTTCTTCTTTTTCTTCCTGAGACGGTAGACCTCCTCCAGATCGGCGACACCGCTAGTTGCCGGCCGTCTCGCGCCCTTACGATGGTGGACCTCCGCTAACTACTACCCGCCTCGCCACTCGCCACCTCCGCCTCGCCTCTCTAGTCTAGGCGTCCGCGACGGCAACGCCGCCTCTTTGGCTCTGCAACGGCGACTGCGACGCCGCCTCTCTAGCTCTACGACGGCGACCAGAAGAGACGGGGAGAAGAAAGAAAAATGAAAAAAAAAACCTAATTTGGCCCAATATATTGCAGAAAGAAAGTAATTAGGGCCCCAAATTAAAATAAAATCTATTATTAATTTTATTATCATTATTAATACACACGGGCATATAAGTCTTTATACTCATTATTCTAATATCCTTTTACCCCAACTAAACAATAAAATTCATATTCCCTGTAATTTTTTTTCATCAACCAAACAACAGAATTCATTTTCCTAGGAACTACTTTTCCATGAAATTTCACTTCCACTTCTCTTCAAATATTTTTATTTTCCATTAACTAAATGGGCCTTAGTTCCCAGCTTTCAATATTGATACTTTTCATCTGACAAGTTTCCAATTCACCAATTAATGATTATTGAAATATCACATCACAACACAAGATGAAGAAAATGGGTATTTCACATTCTTGACAATAAAATTTGGCAAGAAAAAAAGGGCACAAGTGATGATGGAAGTATCTAAAATTCCTGACAATGGAGGATTGTGGGAGAGGGAGGAAGACAAGACAATGTTACTTAAAACAAGATCTGCAACTTCTCAACATAGAGAGGCGGCCGCCTTTTGGATCGGATGTAATGTGCCTCTAGTCGGACTTCTTGGCAAGACTCAACAACACGCCCGCGCCAAGACAGGTAGCTACGACGGCGAGGGATGCCTCGGTGGTGACATGGAAGCCTGCGCAGGAGTTTTGACGAGGATTAGAATTCGCATGTGCAAGAGAAACGATTGCTTTTGCAGATACTCACCGAAGAAATCCAGGATCATCTTACACCCGATAAAGCCCAGAACAACAGCAATTGCAGGCTGTTCATATAACAAATGCGATTTTTATCAAATATAACAATAGAATTGGTGACTTAGCGTAATGGATAATCTCAGTAAGTAATAATGCAACTCTGTTACGTGTAACAAAACCACAAAGATGTAGCTCGGTTGAGTAACTGAACCTTGTAAACAAGCCATTCACAAAGTTTATACTGTTCTCGTTCATATTATTTATATCGATAGTATGTTGTATACTCGTCAAGTATATATCTAGTACAAGTGTGTAAATGACACGCTCGTTCTGCAGAAAGTGTAAAGCAGAAAAAGAATCAAATATCACCTGTAAATACTCCAACTCTGCCATACTCTCGGAAATGAGCGTGTATAATGACCGTAAACCTGCACAAGCAAGAATTGGCCTTAATAGCATGCGTTTTATCAGAATACATTACAAATATCAACTTCTTGCTAGTTGAGCGGTGCTAAAAAAACTCAGTCCAGAATCGAGATTCATGATTCATCCAAGATTTCAATCAACTTTGATTTAGCCATCCAGTTATAATTGGATGCGGGTGTCACCAAAACCTTTTTGAAATTTAAAATGAAAGAGGAATATAGAGCAACAGTACCTAAAATGGCAAAGATATTAGAACTGAAAACTATGAAAGGATCTCTTGTAACACCAAAAACAGCCGGTATAGAATCAACCTGAAAATAAGCATCAAAATCATCATTAACAAAAAAAAAAATAAAGGAATCTAGGAATTAAACCTTGCATAATATGGACACAGCACGTACAGCGAATGCAATATCACTGAGTTCAATTACGGCTACTGTGAGGAGTAAAGGTGTAGCCTGCCCAAAATGTGTTATGCCTGTTAGAAATCAAGGAACAATTAATTCAAAACAAAATATCTCGTCTTCAAACTTCTTTAGTTAATTGTGTTGAACTGCAAATGGAGAAAACTTTGTTCTCCATTATATAGTAGATGGCGAATAGCTTTTGATCAAAGTAGAAATGCGTTATTAACACATAGCGATGTAGGCAATTGTTATTGAAGTATGAACTATCATTCCTGAAATGAAAGAAATATCAACCAGTAAAATAAATTAAAAGAAGACATACTTTCCGAATGCCATCCTGAACTGTTATGAATCTATTGCCATCATACTCGGCTGCAACCGGGGAAAAAAAAGTTGGATTTCATTTAAACTTCAATCTGGTGCATTGATGCAATATCATATCATGCGAGATTACAAGGATTAAGAGAGAACAATACAGCCATACAGGTTACAGGAATGAATCTCTGGCAAGTCTTTACTATGAAGTTGTCAGAAAGATCAGTATCTTCATCTTCTTCGGCAAACAGCTGTGATGAAATAAAACAAATAACATAAGCATGGCGAACCAGATTGCAGGAGATTCTTACGCCAACAAGATATAGATTATAACGAAAGCAGAAGCTGAACCTTGGTTTTTAAATGAAAAGATAATGTAAAACAATGAAGGCCTAAAGCACCTAAAAATTAATATTCGGTCTTTATTTCTTACTCGTGCAACAATTTTTTTTGTCTTGAAATGTACTAGAATATTGATGAAGAATATGAAATCTAGGCAAGTCAAGGAAAAAAACAGAGTACAAAGTTCGATACAAGAGTCAAGGAAGAAATGGCACCTTGAATGATGAGTAAAGGAGTACCGCTGCAAATAGTAGGTTAACTGCCTCGAACCTCTAAAAGAACATCAGAATATTTATGAAAAACTAATTCAAGTTACATATTTTGATAATTGGTGTGTGTGTGTGTCTGTGTCCTATATTCTTCCCGTATGTATCAGTTGGGAATTAACTGGTAACCTGAAGAGTTGCTGTCCCAAGCAGTATGATAGACAATCGGAAGATTATTGCTCCAGCAATTCCATATGAAAGCACCCGATTCTATAACCCAATGCATGGTAGGTTTGAGTCATGAACACAATCATAACAGATATACAAAGAAAAAAAAATAATGGACTATGTGAAAGGAAGTAGAACGAGAACAAAAATGTGGCAAGTAGCAAACTTTAGAAGGGACTAAATAGAATACCTGATACATGAGGGGCACTTTAAAGTACTTGAATATCAAAACAAAGACGAACAAATTGTCCACTGACAAGCTCTGCTCTAGTATATACCTGACAATGAAAGCAAAAACAACGGAGTGAAACTCAATATCGATTCGCTAAATATACCATCTTGAGACCAAGTAATAAAGAAAAATCCTCCATAGAATATCAGACAGAAGTCACCTTAAAACTAATTTTAGGCAATAAACTTGATTATACAACAACAAACTATACAACTTATGGAATTGAAATGCAGGTAAGAAACTTGCAATTTTTTACCCAGCAAAAAACTCAGACGCCTTTCCAATTCCATCCTTGAAACCCAAACCAACACCAAATGTTACTGCGGACAACACCTAAAATAATGAAGGGCTATACTCCCTTTAATTAGAATGTTCAATATCATCAGAAATAAATTTGACAACTTGGCAGTTGGCATAACCGTGATCAAGGAAAGTGCTTACACATAGAGCAACAATCCTAACTGAAGATGCATAATTTTCAGACCCATCAGTACTGCAAGAGCTATCAATATCGTTAATGCTCTTATGCGATTGAGTACGTGACTTCTCCTTCTCTGCAAGACAGTTTTACCAGCCAATATTACTTTATAACAGAAAACACAACTGCATACCATCAACTATCAACTCTTGTAATTTCTATAGCACTCCAACAATATTAGTTTTTACTCATTCCATTCCACTCAACAATGACCTCAATTCTATTAAGTAATAACCCAAGGAGTAATGCTAGATACCCCTCCTATTTTTCCCCTCCCATCCATCCCTCATGATAAGGCATTAGTTAATTGGTTACTATTTTTTTTTTAAATTAGTGGTGGGTTAGTCAATTCATGGCACCCAATGAGTGGAAGCCACATCAGGAGGGGTAAGAAGCATTTTCCTAACCCAAATTCTAGGAGTTGATAACCATAAGGCTTCAAGTTCGACTCCCAATGGAGCAGCCTATTGACCTTTTCAGTTTTAGCAGATTAACCTATGCTTGTTTACTTCCTCGTGGTTAGTTGCAGGCTAGGACCACAAGGCGGGGTTTACTGGGGATAGTGGCTGCAGTTTCCTTAGTCATAAATAAAATTAATTATTTAAAAATAAAAATAAAAACAAAAACAAACAAACTCTACAAAACTACCTCTGCTACTGCCTACAAATGTACAGTGGACAGCAAGCCCACATAAATAAATCTTTATGAGCCTAATTCAAAGATCAATAAGAGTTGCTACAGCAATTATATCTTTATAAATATGTACCCAGAAAAATCTCCTTTTTGTTTCATACATTAAGAACAACTCAAAGGTCGAAATTCTTGCCTGAAGTAGACGATTGTTCTCCTTGTTCGGTTTTTCTTGAGCACACAATTGCAAAACTATGCCTTCGCCCAAAACTACACCCAGCTGAAGGTTCAAACGCACAAATAAGCATTCTATCGAGCTCAAAAAGCTGATCTTTTTTCAGTGACAGATAAGTGTAAATCATTACCTGAACATGGTGGTGGAGAGTGAAGTGGAGCCAACCGAATCCGAACCCGTCTTGGGTTCGCATCAAACGGGTAGATTGGGGAATTCCTGAGGGAGGCATAGGTGAAGCCTGAAGGTGGAGCTTGGGTACTGCTATGTTGGACTATAGAAGCCAATTTCATGGCTTCAAATCTCAAGGATTCTCCTTTATCGAACAAATAAAGAGTGAGCGCAAAGAATCAGAGTAAGTTGTTCTTCGAAATATCAGTTTATGAATATTGGTTGAAGATGAGCGGATGCGGCGTAGCCACAAACAATTGGGGAGGGTATGTGCATCGGTCCGAAAATCAATAAACATTTCTCTTTCACTCTCTCAAGTATTTATAAATTATTCATTAAAAATATTGTATACTTTAACATGCTGTGACTTTAACTGTAAAAGACCATAAGGATATATTATAATGAAGTAAATTAACATAAGTTGTGTATAATTTATCTACTCAAATCAATAAATTCAATAGAAAACTTCATTCGGAGTCGAATTTGAAATCCTATGGTTATCAAGTCAAACTTTCGATTTTATAACTTTTGTGTAATTAAATTATTTGATGTTTTTTTTTTTTGAAGGAAACTAAGTACTGCATTATAAAGCAACCAAGTGAGAAATACAAGTCGGATAAACAAACATCCACGACCTAGAACAGCCTGGACAAACAATGAATTAGTTACCTGTGCCAAAACATGAGCCACATGATTTACTGAAACATTAAACAAAATATTGAAATGTGTTCAATTAAAAAAAATTAAAACAACTAAACAAACAAAATATATTTAATTGAAACATTTTTTGATTTCTCTTAGTACAAATTGAATTGAAAATATTTTAACTTTCATTCCAACCAGCAAACAAATTGAATTGAAAATATTTTAACTTTCATTCCAACCAGCAAAGTTGAAGAATGACAACACATTACATCATAGTAAATGTTATGTAAATAATGTGACTAGATTCTATTAGAGAAACATTTTTCAAGTTTTTCAAAGTACCCTAAGAGAATTTGAAAATAAAAATGTATAAATTGTACATACTCTATTTGTTTAATGGTTTGATTGTACACAATTTAAATGCAAAATCCAATTACACAAAAGATTGATAAGTTCAATGATCCTAAAATATCAAAAGCCATAATTTACACAGGTATGAAATCCTACTGCGATTTTGATCCCCAAGCCTTGTGAGAGAGGAGAAATTGCCACCATTGTCCCCCTCTAGATTCACCCATACTTTGTGAGAATTAGACACCGATTCTTTATGTCAGGATCCTTGAAAGTTGAGACAATTAAATTCGCGTCGGTGAAGAATACTTATAAATGAAATTTTTATTGGCCATTTTGAGGCAACTAATATTAATATAGAATACTTTTTGGGAGTATTATTAACTTTATTATAATGTAGCATCTGTTAATAATATTAATATTGACTACTAATTGTAAAAAAAGAAAAAAAATATTTACCAAATCACAATTGAGGGATAAAGATATACTCCGTATGATTTCCCCAATACCTCAATATCTTAATCGGCTGGGCTAAAAGTGCCAAAAACCAGAGGGTCCAGAGCTTAAACAAGTCCGGAATCTTACAAAGCGCTCACGTTTCGTCTGCGGAATTCTCACCCAACGATACCATTGCAGCAGAGCAATCAGTCTACTGCTCCTTCCACCGCACACATGGCGACGACCACCGCAAAGAACACCGAAGTTCCCACGAAAACCCTACCGAAGACCCCATCTCAACCGTCAGATCCCAATCCGACGGCGGACGCCGAGGCTTCTCACCTCACCAACCCTAACCCTTCGACCTCACCATCTAAGGGCGAAACCAAGGCGGCGGCCACCACCGCCACCACGACGGCGGTCAACAACGTAAGCAGCGAGGGCGATGTTCAAAAGAAGATTAAGCGCGCGGAGAGGTTCGGAATGCCAGTGCAACTGTCTGAAGAAGAAAAGCGGAATTCGAGAGCTGAAAGGTACGATATTTAGTTATTTACTATACTACAGTTTAGGGTTAGGGTTCCTATTTCGTTTTCGTTTTATTTAAATTTCGATTTTAAATTCAGGGTTAGGAAATACAGTGAAAAGAGCTTGTTTTTCCTATTTCTTTCTTTAAGATGTTGCCAACCCTAAGGTGCTATGCAATTGTAATATTTATAATAGTCTGCAATAAGTTCTATACCAGGCGTTTTCTTTGTCCAGAGGGCCTTTTTGGTTCAAGTACATGGCTTTGTCAATCTTGTATGCTCTTCCTTGCTTTGGGTTTACTTTGATTTGATTGAAACTAGAATATGCAATGGGTATAAATTATGAGGTGCATGTTCTCCATTTGCTAAATTTCTCACCTCACATCCTTAATATTGTATGGCATGTCAATGTTTAAGTCTCTTGATTTGTTTATTATGTGAATTATTTTGAATAAATATGGATTGGTTAGATAATTTGGGAAGTTTATCTTCTTAGGTTAAGTCAATCTGCATCTTTACCAGGGTAGTTCTAGGGTATTGCCTCTTTGGGAGTCCAGTGGAGTAAGCTGATGTTGGGGAATACTTAGGTTCCTTGCATCTCTTGTTGTATTTCTCTCTGCAAATGGATAATTCAAAGAGCAAGAGTAATTGTTCCTGTTACAACTATTTCTATTATGGTGTTGTTTGCCCTGTCCTTGAGATTGCTAGTCAGGTGACAGGCCAATGGCATTCCAAAAAAAAATTATGAATTATAAATTGCTCCT
Organism: Ipomoea triloba; assembly: GCF_003576645.1. NCBI lineage: Eukaryota > Viridiplantae > Streptophyta > Magnoliopsida > Solanales > Convolvulaceae > Ipomoea > Ipomoea triloba. Next base: position 4,041,885 of record NC_044919.1, on the reverse strand, counting down.
CTTGGTTTTTGCATCAGCCTTTCGTATTGAACCTGTCTTATTTCAGGTTTGGCACTGCATCCTCATTACCTGGATCAGATGCATCAAAGAAATCAGAGGAACTGAAGAGGAAGGCTAGGGCAGAGAGGTCACCTAATCTACCCATTTGATCTATGATTGCATATGGCACTTGTATTCCTTGTGTGACTGTTTGTTTGTTGACTTTTCTATCATGTGTTTAGGTTTGGGATTGCTCAAACTACCACTACTGATGAGGATGCAAAGAAGAAGGCAAGGCTTGCTAGGTTTGCACCACTGACAAAGGTTGATCCTGCGGAGGAAGATAAAAGGAAAGCAAGAGCTATCAGGTAATACTTATACAAATGCAAGTTTTCACTCCTTTAAACCACTGAACATAATTCAAACATGTTTTGCTAAATATTAGAGGAATCAGGGTATATTGAGTATATTATGTAAATTTTCAGGTTTTCACAATCTGAGTCTGATACTCCATCTCAAGAGAACGGAAAAGGAAGCACTGAGGTGATTTTTTTTTTTTGTATGTTCTGCACATGTGCTGTTTAATTTGTATGATTTATTCTTTGCTGATTTAAATATTCAATCTCAGGAGTCCCCTGTTTTAGGCAAGGTTGGAGGAACCTGAATTGTGTGAGGCCCTGTTCAAAAGTAAGCTTTCCTCCAACTCCAAGATTTGGATGTACTGCTATGAACTTACTGTTATTGGTTGCTTCTCTTTAGGCATCTATACTTGAGCTGCAAATTAATTGTCCTTACCTGGTTCTCTCCCCCATACTTCTTTTGGGGGATTTTCCTTTCTTTTTCAGGCTAGCACAGGTTATGAGACTGACATCTTGCAACTTCACCAGTAGTTTTAAGTACAACTAGGCGTTCATTTTGGTACTTATCTGTTCCGTAGAAAATTTTTCTTCAAGTACAGAAAACGGCTCTTGCTATTCCCGGTTACATACATGTGGTTAATTTTTGGTTTCCCTGGTGAGCCCTAGGACTGTTGGAAGCAACCCCCTTAGTATTGACCTATCTGAAATGGCCAGTAAACAATGTCAAAAATGCAAATTGCAGACTGAAAGTTTCATAGTTTAAGCATCTCTCATATAACCAACTTCCTTTAAGTATTTTCTTATTTCTTGATATTTATTTACTTAATGTCGGATGCCAAAAATCTGATTCAGAACCGTCAAATCATTTCTAGACTTCTAGTGCACTGTGCACGTATAGCTTATCCAAATTTTGCAATATAGTGCATTAGTGCCAAATGCCTGTATTCTGTTGATGTTGAATGTGACCAAGGTGTGACAGATGTTTAAAATGGTTTTCAACTAATATTATCTTGAACCTATTTCTTAGGTGTAAGATCATTGCAATCTTGAGGTTTCTGTTCATCAGAAAATATAAATCATAAGTATGTTTTTGTTGCATTAAGAGATCAATTAGGAACCTTCTAACTTCCAGTTGCATCCATAGATCTTTGTTTGTTTCAACATGCTCATAGACATTCTTGGCAATCTTAGGCTTTTTAGGAAAGGTAAGGCTAACATTTTTTGAGTTATGTGGTAAGTAATATCTTTGGCAAGTCTTTACAATCATTTACCATGATAACAAGGCTACTCTGCATAAAGTTTAAAACACCATGATTATGTGCCCATGTTTACCTTAGTGTCAATTTTGTACTCCGCATTTGTGTCCCAATCTGATTTTCTGTCTTAGAAGTAGATGAGGAAGCACAGCATGATGATGAAACCATCTATTGGAGAACTTTCATTACTTGTGTCTTGTGTGTGATCGATGATGATTTTGCTTGTTAGGGGTTTTACCGTCGAATATTTTTCTAGTCTTTGGTATTAGAATTTGACATTGTGAGATGGCCATTTTGAAGGGGATTTGATGCTAAGGAAGGTGTTTCTGACTGGTCCTACTGGGTGAACCATTTAGGGTTACTGCAGTGCAGGAATATTATATCACATGTACTTGGAAGAAATTTATTTGTAATTTTTATCTTGGTTAGAATTTAAAAGACTTTTAGGTGAGCAGAATTTTCAATATGCTTTTTAGTTGTGGTTGTGAAGACAATCTTTAAACTTAATGCACTCTTCAGTCTCCATTCACTTCCAATTTTGTTTCCTGCCTTATATTTGGTGCTATGTATATGTGCAATGGTATTCCGTAACTAATTAACTACATCTCTGCTATTCTAACTGAAATCTTGAAGATCCATAGCACTGCTTATTTCTTTTCAATGTTGGCTTAAAATATTATTTCATGAAAAATAGAAACTTCAGAATTTTAAAAACTACAAATAAAAAATGAAAATTGGTGCTTTTTGCCCTTGAATTATATACTTGGTCACATTTGTCCTTTAGTTGTTTGTGGATTTTTTTTTTCCGTTCTTGAGTTTAAAAAATCATTTTACAGATAATTGAGGAATAAAAAATGATTACATTATAATTGAGGAATAAAATGTGTTATTTCATTTTGTGTGTCTAGTTATTTTATATATATTTAAAAGATTATAATGAAGGTACTATTAAACACAGAAAATTAATTTTAAAAATAATTTAACATATTAAATAAAATAAACAAAGAAGAAATAATTAATTTAACTAATAAATACTCCCTAATAAATATACAGGTAAAATGTGATTGGGATTTGAGAGAGTATAATTAGGCACAAAAATGGTCATTCTGCCAAATTTTTTTAAAAAAAACTTCCATTAACAGGTCCTTTAAAAATGGTCACCTAAATCAACTATATACAAAGGAGCCATATATCATTCTAATATTTTATGAGTATACACGTACGCATCGTATACATTTTTAATAAGCACTCGGACTACGGGACTTAGTGTAATTTATACTCCGTAATTTAATATTTTGTAATATTTACTATTAATATTATACTCCGTAATTTAATATTTTGTAATATTTACTATAATATTAATATATAAAAATTATATTAAAAATGTTTTTATATACAAAAAAATATGAATATAAATTAAAATAAAATGTTGAACGAAAATAAACAAAGAAAAAATTGGTGCAGCCTATATATAAATAGTAGATAATAATGAAAATGGAGTAGGAGTAGATTTTGGTATTGTGATAAATTATTTTTCACACCGTTTTATCAATACTTTAACAATTATCACCTTAGAGTGCAGAAGTAAAAAAGGAGTAACTATGAGTTTGAGTTCGTTACGTAAGATCTTTCTATTACACGATTTATCACTTATATGTAGTTTGAGTAGTTTACCGAGTGCGCAACAGCAACAACAATAATGATTTGAAGCCTGCAAGGACAGCTCAGTTGGTTACAAAGGTGAAGTTTGAGAAAAAAGATCATGAATCGAGTCTCACCAGCGACAATGTAATCCTTGTGCACAGTAAAAAAAAATGTCTAGCCTCTATGTTCAGTTAAATTGCCATGATTTACAGTCTCTTTGAGGTTAGAAATTCAACGTTTTGGGAAGAAAAACAATAATAATTTGAAGCTCGCTCCAATTCGGTTTTAGAAATTATAAATAGTAAGCTCAAAAATCTGAAAAAAGAAAAAGACACAACGATTCAACGAATGACTTTCCTTTATCCATATTGACTATTGCGGTCGTTCAGGTAAGATCTTGGTGCGCCTCTTTCTCTCTCGGTCTGTCCCTCTGTCCGTATTCTTCTACCATTTCGATTCTCAGGTGCAAACCCTAATGCTTTCTCCCGCTCCTCTTACCCGTGCTCTATGTTGTTGTGGTTGACGGCTACTCAACATCCAGGTACTCATCGCACTTGCATTCATACTTAAATCTTCATGTTCCGGAATTTACTCAATTCGGTGGAGCTGATCTTTGAGTTTCTGATTTGATCTTACTTTCCGTTATTCATATAGTTCCGCTTGTCCTTATTTTGTGTCTGTGGAAACTCTTCTGTTTGTGGAGATTTCATGTCTGAGGGGTTGAATTCTGTAATGGCACTGGTGCCTGCCAAACGTCACAGCAATAGATCATTTACTTTTTATCTGCATCCAGTTTGATGAATAATAACATTGTATCTATATAATTAGGGAGGGAATAGAGGTAATTCTAATAGTTTAATGTGAAAAATCAGGAATGCAATGCATCATCTTCTCAGTTTTTGCTAATCAGTAATTGTTTTTATATAATCTGTAAGAAATTTATGCGAATAAGTCTTGTGTTAGACTGTTTTTCCGTGAGATGTGTAATACTTTTTTATTAGTGCATAGAAAAGTATTACATTTTAACTAAAGAGTACTATTGTCATGTGAGACAGTCTAACACAAGACTTACTCAATTTATGCCTAAAGAGTGATAGTTGTGCGTAAGCCCTTCTTTGTGCTCTGTGATACTTGCATGTTCAGGCCTGAAAGGAATGATTTGTGGTGGCATTGTCATGATTTTTCCTTAATGATACAAGGAGTGAATTACTTTTTAAAGGAGTAAAGTGTTGTTGAAATTGAATACAATCTGCACATTAACTAGATTAAGTACCCGATATCATTAAAAAATAGTAATAAAAAGAAAGGAAAACTACTTACTATCTTAAGATTATACTACTTGGGAATTGAAACCCTAGCTACATCTTAAGAAAAAAACAGATTGGTTTTGTAAAGTGAGCCTGCTACTTAATGTGCATTTATTTGTTTTACATGGGCAACTCATTGTGAATGTGTGTAGTTCTTGCATTTCTTTTATCGCAGGAGATTCATGTGGCGAATGTTATTGTAGGGTAGACATATATCAAAGCTATATCCTATCCACCATATTGTTGGCTTTGTCCTCTAACTAGACATCCGAAGGTGACTGAAACATATTGACAGATTCATCCTTGAGAAATACCCATAGATAGTCATAGGGACTTTTGGGATACAGACACTTTATTGCCTTACAATAGTAAAATTTTCCAAGCATCATACTTCTAGCTTTTATTTGCTTGTGTGTTTGTTACTTTCTATAGAGGATGAACTATTATTACACAATTTAATGTACTCGTGTGTGGATTGGGATTTTATCCTTTCTTGATTATGTTGTTTAAATTCGGTTGCATGAAACTCTTAGGGCATCTACTTTTATTTGGAGAAAATAAGTACTCCTTTGTCCCATTTATGTGACCTACTCGTACTACGTGATTCGACTCAAGTTATTTATAAATAAATTTTTTGTAGTCTTTAATTTAGTATTAATTAATAAAACTGTATATTGAAACTTATATTAAAATTCTATCAAACACAGGAAGTTGAATTTCAAAGTTATAGGAAATTGCTAAAGAAAATAAACAAAAAAAGAAGAGTTGGACCAATAGATAGTGAATTAGGTCATATAAAATGGGACTATGGGAGTATGGGACAAATGGAGTAGTATTCTGTGTGGCGTCACTCAATTCATTGTAAATGTGATTCATAAGCCTCTTTTAATTGGTATGTTTTTTAATGCCATGATCTAACACAATCATTTTTATTTTTGCATCTTCATTTACCCAGTGTTTAATGAGATTCAGTGAAAATGGATTATACAAGCCAAGAAATGGACTTGGACTCTTTCTCAACTGGGGTCTTTGAGTTACCTGGAGAGCCTGCTGTTGTTGTTAATGGATTGCCTCCCCTTCCTCCGAATGACGGAAACCTTGTTCCCTGCCCTGCAATAACTGATGCGGAATTACATAGAGATGAGGGTTTTGGACAATGGTTGGAAGGAAGAGAAGTTCAGAAGTTGTTTGGGGGCCAGTTTTACATTGGCAAAGTTATCAAATATGATGTGGAAATGCATTGGTATAAAGTGGTGTATGAAGATGGTGATTCTGAAGAACTTGATTGGCAGGAACTAAAAGAGATTCTTCTGCCCTTGGATATAGATGTTCCGTTAAAGACACTGGCAACTAAGATCACAAAGAGTACACAGAAACATGCCCAGGAGTCTGGAAAAACTGATATTGCATATAGAGAAATGGGGCTTCTTGAAAGCGGTCAGATTAACTATTCTTAGTTGGTGCATTAATTGTAGAGTATGCTACTCTTGAAACATACTACTTTTCAGTACAAATCAGGCATTTAGAATACTAATTCACCCTGCTGGTCATCGTCGTTTATTGCAACTCTTCTGTGCACCGAATGTACTCTTCTCGCCCCCCCATACCCAACGTTTTATAAATTTTGTTGACATCATTTACCAGCAGAATGTTTTGTGTTTGTCAACTTAAAACTCATCTGTACATGCAATTTACTTGGATTAATGCCATATATGGTCACAATGTCACATTGATTTCTTGTGTACATTTTTCTGCAGCAAATTGGATTTTATGGCCAGTTAGTACATAGTAAAAATTTGTGAACATAGTGAGTCCAGTAAATTTATGTGACTACTGGAAGGAACAATTCTTGAATAGACTTTGCACACAAGTCTTCTAGATATTGACATTTGTTACTTTAGCTGAATATAGAGATGTTTTCAAAAGCCTACTCAGATAATAATTGGACCAGACATCAAACAACATCACCTCTTTTTATGCAAATTTAGTAAATGAAGATTTGTTTAACAAGGGAGATCCTAAATAAGCTTTTCATTAGTCTGCACAGATAGCTTAGTTGATTTCTATATAGTAGATTGTGGACAATAACACAGGATCGAGACTGTGATTTACTGATTTACCCCTTTACTATTCTGTTGGGACGAGATGTGAGGGTCCTGGGGTGAGGGGATTCTGCCTTTGTGGACAAGGGCAAGCTTTACATTATAGAGAGAAAAATCCGGCATCCATCTGGGCTATTTTATGTGATTCTGATTTTATATTTACATCTCCATTAGCTTGGTCTCCAATTCCACCTTCCTGGAATGACTTCAGTAACTCCAATGAGGGAGTTCTCAGGTTCTCTATGACTTCTTTGCTTGGCAAGTTGAACTTTATCCTCCTTGGAGTTGAATCTAAAGTTTCACTCACCTGGTCATCATTAATGAAAGAAATGAACATTTGAAACTGGAAAAATTGCAAAGCAAAGAGAAAGAGAGGGAGAGAGATTTACACAGTGAAAACTACTGGGAGGAGGAACGTTTTACTATGATCTAAAAGACAATATTCTACCACATTCAACATGAATATTTATCTTTTATTTTATTTATATTACCCATGTAGCCCAGCTTTGCCGGACTACATCCTGGATCCCATGAACCAACCCCCAAGACCCATGAGGAGGTAAATCGAGCTTGCCAACTTTAAGACCCAACACCAAATCGTATACTTTTATGCACAAGGAATCCAACCCAAGCCTAAAAAAAGGAGTTAAGGAATCAAAATTGTGACTTCTTTTTATTGCTTTAACCAAAGCATGCCACTTCAGTAAAAAGTAAAAAATAGAGTAAACAGTGAGAGTACATGTAATATTACTTTTTAGATAATTCTTTAGATATTGTATAGTCAAATCACAAGTATGGACCTCTTGCCCCCCAATTGAAGCCAAGAATGTGAGGCATACAACAGTGAACAGTCAGAACAACATCATTTTTATTCCAATAATATATCATATTTGAAACTTTGTTAAGGATGTGCAAACTGCAAAATCCTTGCGTTGTTGTTTATTATTATTATTATTATTATTATTATTATTTTATAACTCTGTTTATTTCTTGATTTTGAAATAATATTAGACAGAAAACAACTAAACACTACAATGCGGTTGTTTACGTTTAACAGTACCTTGTAATCATCTGTGAAAACTCTTTCTGCATTACTGGCAATCTCAGAAATTTTGTGTGAATGAGTCATTTCCATTGCATTTATATCATCAATGCATGGATCTACACATGTTTTGATCTTCTCACACTCTCCATGGTCCAGTTTCATCAAATCTGCAGTGAGTAATTTTATCAGAGGACAATAAATGTAGTCAGAAAAAAAATAGTAATCTAAAAATGGTACATACATTCTGTAGAAGAAAGAAGATTCTTGTTAGCAAGATCAGTTTCCTCAAGTATGAATGAAACACAAGCAGAAACTCGAGCATGGACCTGTTCGTTTCTTGCCATTTCACTCCTGAGGTAAAGAAAAAGCCAAAAAGGTAAGAATAAACTGATCTTAATAGAATTTTATGAGTTTCATTTCATAGTTAAGAATAGCTTACTTAACAATGGAGTCAATAGTATTGGTATTTCTAGTATGTTGGCAAATAAGAGATTCTTGAGCATTCCTCCATTGCTCTTCAACTGCATTTGAATTTTTAACACTGCATGTTTACCAAAAGAACTGCTAAATTCTTTCATGGTGGCAGCAACATCAGTGTTTGAAATATTAATCTAAAGATTTACCAGCATCTTAAGCTTTCTTCTAAGCCACCTTTCCAGGTTTCTAATATAGTTCTATCCTCTATACGATGAGCATGTGTTGCTTCAATGAAACTTGCCCATTCATCCTGAGTAGAACAAGTGCAATCTTGGATTTTTGAAAATTCCTGATTTAGATTGCTGGTTCTACTATTAGCAGACCTTTCAAGGGCATCGAGTTCTGTTTGAACCTAGTTAAACCAGAAAAGGAATAAGAGATACAAAAATACTTTACGGAGTAGAAGATATTGAAAAGCTTTTGAAAAGGGAGTGCATACGAGATGTTTCTTCCGTGCATTTGAACTTGCTAGGAGCAATGCCACTTGTTCTAATATTTCCCTTTCTTCATTTGCAGCCAGTTCCTATCATGGATCAGAAGAGAAAAGAATTTTTTTTTTTTTAAAAAAAAAAGAAGAAGAAAGAATTATTAGATAAGGGCTAAAGAATTTGAGGTAATTACCTCAAACTTAGTTCTGATGTCACAAATTTGCTGACTATTCTTTCTTTGTGATTCTTCCTCCATATGTGCCAAGTTGGAGACAGACGTGTTTAAATTCTTGAAGAAACTCAAGAGAACTTCAGAAATTAAATTAGTGGCTTGGTATGTTCGTGATTGATTCTGTTAGTCATAGAAAGGCAAAAAATGAAATAAGAAAGCATGATGAGTTCCATTTTGAAATGCCAGAATATAGAATCTCGATTTTAATAAAGTTTCTTGCTCCATGCCACTGTACCTGTTGTTCCTGTTGTAGAAATGCTTTCATCTTTACTTCCAGACCATTAAGGTTGTGTTCTAGACCATTAAGTATTGAAACAATGTCTGAGGAAATCTTTCCAACAAGCTGCACTAAATATGGGATGAATGAAGTGGCAGGTTGGTGGAAAAACATAACAAATCTCACTTAAAAGTTAAAACTGCTAAAAAACTCACATCCATAATTGAAGACGAATGCTTCGATACTTCTGATGTAAATTTTCCAAATGCCAGTTGACAATTTTTGCAGTGTTCTTCTGCTATGTCAGCCAAATTTTGGACATCAAACACGTACACTTCTTTTAGCTTCTGGAGCAGATTCTGAAAACCCTCAGTTGCCTACCCTTAGGTACAGATAAAGATTATGAGTTTCAATTGCTGAATGTTATTAAAACAACATAATTACAGGTTCTTTAACTAACCTTGGACTTTGCAGATAAAAATAATTTTGTGTTTTCTTGTACAGCTTTCAGTTGCTGTGCCTCTTGTGATACAGAAGCTGCTACATCTGTCTTTAAAAGTTCAAGCTGCTGTGCCAATTGATTCTGGAAGTTCTGGAGAAGAACTCGGTTTCTTCGCTCTCTAAGATTATTATTTTCTGTTGATAAAGTAAATATTTAATAGAAACAATTAGCATATAATTGGATGAAACTGCCAAATCTAAAGCTTTGAAACAAGAACACGAACCTATTTCCGAACATAATCTGGATACCTCTGATTCTGCATTCTCTAGCTCAGCTCGAAGCTCAATTGCTTTTTCAGTAAGTGCCTTCTCTAAATACAATGTTGAGAATCAAATTCAAAGATCTTCAGTTTAAACTACTCTTGTAAATAAAAGGCAATTTACAGACACAATACTATACATACCAGATGTGATGAGATTAAATACCAAATACTGCTTCTGTCTAATGGTTTCTTTTGCTTGACTGTATTGAGCTTCTACTTCAGATAAGGATTGTTCAGTTTTCTTGAGTTCTGTCTGCCATTAGAAGCAAAAAATATGAGACCTTTTTCTCTTGGTTTCGGCCATTAGGGGAAATACCCCTACTTAATTGCTCTTTTACCTTGGCCATTCCGAGTTTTTCACCTAAATCTGCTGTCAACTTTTGCTGGTTACTATATAAATCTTCAAGTTCTACAATTTTCTGTTTCAAATATTTCAGTTATTAACCAGGGCAGGAGACTATGAGAAAAAGGTAAACTATACTTGGGTGATATTTACCTTGTTTTTAAGCTCAAGATCAAGTTCCATGAGTCTCAGTTTTTCAGCCATTGCCTACAAAAAGGAAGATAAAAGACTTAGTCCTTTATGTTGATATGAGGAGAAATTTGTTTTTATCAATAGCTGGAATTAGCACCTTCTGGGCAGCCTCATCAGACTGGTATCGATCTCGGGGTATGTAAATTCCATTCTTCTCCCTTGTTGCTAGTAATTCTAAGAATTTATGAAGAAAAACATGAATACCATGATCTATATAATGAAACTTCCAGATGCATAAAAAAGTCTGATCACAAGGCTAAATGCATACAAACCTTGCTTTAGGCGATCCATCTCAACGTATATATCTTTGATGAATGCAGATTTTACAATTTTCTGGTTAACCTGAAAATGGAACCACACCATGAAGTCTTCAAGGAGACAACATAAAGAAGAAAAAAGAATCTCAGTTAACACATTGCTTTACAAACCTCTGGTCTGTTCTTAATGATTTTAGCGCGAAATGCATAGTCAAGAGTACTGAGAGTCTCATCCAAGCATTGAAGAGATGGAGAAACTGTGGCAATTATGCAGGTCTTTGTCTTTCCTCCCAATGAGTCCTTTAATAGCCTCGTCAATTTGCTATCCCTAAAATCCCACATATATCTTTTTTCTAAGCATACATTTTCAATAGTTCCTTCAAAGTTTAGCTTTATATTTACCTGTAGGGAACATGCCCAGAGTGATCAGCCAATGCATTGATGACTCGACCTAGTGTAAGTAAACTCTTGTTTATCTCACCAGCTTCCCTCGCTCTTCCCTGTAAAAAGGAAGATCTTGATTTTGAATGATGATGGCCTAGATTTGACACATAAATGAACAATGCAGTACCTCTTTGGCACCGGAACGCAGAATGTTCTCTGATCCAGCAAGATCAACTAGGTTCAGTTTCCCACATTTGATCAGCTCCACCCCCTCTGATACACATTCCTTGATTTGCACCGTGATGGAGAATATGGAATGAGAGCGGTTGCTTTGTTTGTTTAGCAGAGTCTCTGCAGTATGCTTTTTCGCAGAACCCCTCTCGAGAATTCTGTATATTTCATCTGCACTTGACACTATCTCCTCTTGCAGGCCTTTGATGAAGACAGCACTCTTGCCATCTTCCATCAGTTTCACTGCCTTAAGCTGCTTCTCATCTGAGAATGATCTCGAATCCTCTTCTGCGGAGAGCAGATCTGTTATTTCCTCATTGTAAAGCTCTATGAATGTCACCTTCATCATATACTCAGCTTTTTCAGACTCCAAACTGTTGAAAATCTGCTCTACAGCTCTTGGAATCACCCCAGCATTCTTGTGAAATTCCCCATTCTGTCATCATTAAGAATGAAGAAAAAAGGGACCAAAACTATTCTAAGCCACACAAAGCAACAATACTACCAAATAAAGAGAAAAGCTGTGGATTTTTATAGTTATGACCTTCTCCTTCCCTCCTTCCCCTTCCATTGTATATGTTTTTCCAGTTCCGGTTTGGCCGTACGCAAAGACAGTGCAGCTATATCCTTCAAGAGCATCATCAACAAGAGGCGCTACAGCTTGGTTGTACAAGTCCTTTTGTTGAGTTGATGGACCAAATACCTAAAATCACAGTGAAGATGCAAATACATATTTCCATTCTTGGCAAACAGAATGTGACAACTGACAAAGCATCATCAAAATACCAAACCTTATCAAAGACAAAAGTACGATTCGTCTGTTTAGCATTCGTGTTTAGGATTGCAGACACCTCTTGTTTCTCCTCATCACATGATATCACTAGTGGAGCTTTAGCCCTTACCTCATCCTCACTTGGTGGTCTGAAACACAAAAACCAGATGACTTCATCTGAGCTGGTAGTAAAAAAGGGCAGATTTTTCTTGACAGAAAGCATTCAAAATTTCAAGAAAATGTTAGAAATATGTACCATTTAACCTGGAGAATACACAGAAACAACAGTCTCAGCTAAAAGCACACCATACACTCACAGAGAAAGGGATTTCCCTATACAAACTTGTAACCACAAGGTCATGAGTTCGAATCCCAACCTAATTGTTTGAGCTGGTCAGCTATAAGCAAACCTAGACTGGTTTACCTTCTCATGGTCCTTTGCCGGCTAGGACCACAAGGTGAGGTTTACTCGTGCACACCCTTGGGTAGTGGCTACATGTTTCCCTCGTCATCCAAAAAAAAGGGATTTTCTTGACAGAAAGCATTAAGATTTCAAGAAAAGGTCAAAGAAGATGCATCAGTTCCCTACCTGCAACGCAACACCACTTTCACATTCACTGGTTTATCGTCGCTTAACCGCGAATCTCTGGAAGGCTTTTCACCTGACCACAGTGTTGATCCTGTAGGTGACATCCATGGAAGACTCACACCTCTCCTCAACCTCGAACTATCCATCAATGGCTGTTTCTCCCTCTCTGCACTCATGAAAACAATAGGGGAAAAAACAAGAAGCTGCAGAAACCGAAACCACCTCACTAGCTCAGGCAATTCTGCAAACGCCTCTAGTGCATAGTAACTAAACACCAAACGTTGAAACCAAAAAGGAAATGGAAAAACCAAAGAATCTGCATCCACTGTTTTTCTTTTTGACTTATTTGATCACAACATGTGTTTTTTGAATAATATATATGCGAAAGATTGAAACATACTGCACACAAAATCGCCGGCCAAGTCGGCTTTTTTGGAAATTTTAGAAATATAATATAATACTTTTCAAACACAGTAACTGATTGATGAAACCTTCATGGAGGAAAAGACAGAGTTTTCATTGTGATGATATATTGATATCAACAAAAAAAATGGAGAAGAGTGAAGAAAATCCATGGCTGTTACAAGCCTTCATAGGCTTAACAGCTAACGTAATTTTCCTTTGAGCGTTTAACTACTTTTCATCAGTCATGAACCGTTAAGAAAATACTTAATTGATGACCCCATTGACCATGGACCGCGAATTAATCTCATTTCTCAATCTAATTCTAATCTAAGATAATTAAGTGTTGAAAATTAAGAAAAAATTGTTATGTCATTTCTATAATTACGGTGCTTCTGTTTGATAGTATATTTGCTGAGATAGTATAATAGTGCACTTATATATGCATTATTTACAAATGTATTATCAAGGGTTTTTAAATGCATTGTAATAATTATAGAATTGTCACTATTTCTTATTTTTATTTTTTTTTCTTAATTTCTTCCCATGGATCATCCTATATTGATGGATAATATTAGTCCGCACGTTTTCACTATAATTATTATATCCTGGACTCGAATCCATCATGCGCATTATGGACCATGTCTAGATTATGTAATTGCAGTTAGTATATTATGTACCTCCGGTCAACAAATTATGTACTTGTTGCCATTAACATATTATGTACGTTTAGTTTATTTACAGGTCTATAATTTGTTAACTGAAGTTACATGATGTTAACTACAAATACATAATCTCATTGTCGACCTTGGTACACAATATAATTTGTGTTATTAGGAGTACTAGTTCTCATGGAGTTGTGTGTGTATATATATAATGTCATATGTAGGCTCTATTTAACAGAGCTTATTTATGAGCTTATAGTTTATTTTAAGCTTGATAATGTTAAAAAAAATAAGTTAGTAGCTTCTAAATTTTATTTTCCTATCTTTATCCTTAATATTATAAATAAATACTAGGTAACACCCTTTACCCCTCTCAATCCTTTTAACCTTTTAACAACTCTTTAATTTTCAGCTTCTAGCTTATAGCTTTTTAGCTTTCAACTAGATTTGCCAAACATAGTCGTGATAATGTTTTTGTGATGCCCGCATGTCAACTCAATTGGTTACAGGGGTGAAGTTTAGGAGGAAAGACCAGAGATCGAGTCACACCTATATCAGTGTGTGGGTGAGCAACCTCTCAAAGTGAGGGGCTCCTCTCCTCGTGCGCAATGAACAAATGTCTAACCATTCTCCCAAATGCTACACCAAAATTTATATATATCATTCGGAGATGATAATAATTATGATATTAAATGTTTAATTTGAAATCAATTATAGCAATGAGCAATTCATGTAAACACAATGAACATTTAGCACAATTATGATAAATGTCGAACACACACTTGACTAATTGGGCACTAGTCTCAACATCATAATTAGCATTTTAGTAAAACTTTATCAAGATTACAATTTGGAAAGCTTATTCCCAAAGTGGTAGCACTTGTGCTTGGAACATGATGGCAATGGATTAATGTTTCTTAAAGATAGGTTACAATATTTGACTTAATTAGGCTTTAGAATTTTTTTTTAAATGAAAATTTAATTGTTGGACCAACTGAAAATGTATATTTGGTTGCTTGTAAATACTAAATAGTTTTTAATAAAACATATTGGAGTATTTGTAAATTATTTTACATATTGGGACAACTCCATTTAAGTTGATTGAACAGTTAATTTGATAATCATAAAACTCTCTGTGGAAATTGTATATTGAATTTTTTGGTTTGACCTCCCTTGTGATCCTTTGCGGCTTTGCCACCTAAGTCACAAGGCAGATTTGGTTGCTTGTAAATACTAAATAGTTTTTAAGAAAAATTGTAATTTATGTTCTTCACAAATATGTCAATTATCAATGTCATTTCTGAATTATTAGTGGTGTAAATGTTGCCCATCAATTTTTAAAACGTGACATATATTGATCAATGTTACCCCTGAATTATTACACTTGCAAACCCTTAATACACTTAATTTTTCAAATAGACTAATATAGTGACCAATTAAGTATCAACTAACAAATATTGATCAAATGTTTTCGAGTTAGTTCCAACAATGGTCCCGCGATTATGCTGATTTTTAAAAATTGCTATCGTTTTTTAATTTGGACGAAAAAAGACAGTTGACTATTGAATTTATTCAAACAATGGTTCTTTCGTTTATGTCCAGTTAATGAGGCATTATGTGTGCGGTAAATTAGTATTTTCATATTTCGTTTTACATACAATATATATAATTGACGATTGCTAAGCACCTTGTATTCAATTGGCATATCTGTGACTCTCTTGAAAGGAATGTCACGAGATCAAATTCTAGTGGTAGCTACAAGTCTACAACATTTATGGCATGTTTGGTTGGATGGAAAATTAATTCCATGGAAAATGTTTTCCATAAATATGAGGAAAATAGGTAATTCTATTGTTTGGTTGGATGGAAAATGAATTCCATGGAATTCCACTTCCNTGGAAAATGAATTCCATGGAATTCCACTTCCCAAAAGCTAAGGAAAACAAATTCTTTGGTAGGAGTAGGTATTTTGTTTTCCATAGATGGTGGGAAGAAAATATTAAGGCTTGAACTATTTTACCATCAACAAAAGTTATTAATTACATATGTATATATATTATCACTATTATTACTAAGGGCATTTTAGTCTTTATATTCATAATTTCTTACCATTCCAAATTCAACCAAACAATGGAATTCATATTCCCAGTAATTTCTTTTCCACCAACCAAACAGTGGAATCCGTTTTCTTGGTAATTTGTTTTCCATGAAATTTGAATTCTATTTCCTTTAAATATTTTCCAGCGAACCAAACGGCCGATAGAGAAAATATATTAAACATATAGTATAGTGTAGATATTACTTCAAAAAAAGGGAGGAAAAAGGGTGATTAATTGTCGCCTTTATACTCCGGTGATTGATGCGGAATAATACATGATCACCGCGTGCTTGATTATCGCCTTGTGCTCAGCCGCCTCCGCCGAATGGTTGTAGACTTGTAGCTTCGTATGGTACAGGGAAATGAGCTGAATGACACGGTCGATGAATGAAAATACACTACGATATATATGAATAGGAAAAGGCTAATACACGCCATTTCCGAACGCGTATGCTCTGCAAATCAATCGCCATTTCTTCCGCATACATTATTTTCTTGCGGAGTTGACAAGTTTTCGCAGCCCAGAAGACTCACCAGACGGCTTAAACCCCCAAGGTTTCTGGATATTATCAAAGCTTCAAAGCCAAATGTCACTGGTAAACGGGGGGCCCATCTTCGCCTCATTGAGGAATTTCTTCAAACAGATATTAGTCAGCTGGATTGGCACCGCTCCGGTGAAGAAAATTCAATTGAATTGCTGTCTAGACTTCACAGACAAGGGTTGAGAACTGACCCAAGTGTTCTATCAAATGCTTTGAGTTCATGTGCGTCTGAAAGAGCTGTTAGTGTAGGAATTCAAATTCACTGCTTGGTAATGGTGAATGGGTTTCTGTCGAATGTCTATGTCGGGAGTTCTTTGATAACACTGTATGCGAAATGTGGCGTGGCGGGGGATGCATACAAGGTGTTTGAAGAAATGCCTGTGAAGAACGTGGTGTCGTGGACGGCTGTGGTTCATGGGTTTTCACTAGAGTTTCAGGTGGATGTCTGTTTGCAGTTGTACAGGGAAATGAGGACCTCTGCATTGATGCCCAATGAATTTACGTTCACAAGCTTGCTTAGTGCAAGCACAGGTAGTGGGTGCTTTGGTCAAGCTAGGAGTGTACATTGCCAAACAATTTGCATGGGTTTGGATTCTCATTTGCATGTTGCAAATGCACTTATTGCAATGTACTGTAAAGGTGGGGAGATTGAGGATGCTCATTATGTATTTCAAAAAATCAATGGTAAAGATTTGGTTTCATGGAACACTATGATTGCAGGTTATGCACATCATGGGCTTGCACCAAAAGCTATTGAACTTTTTGAACAAATGAAGGATCAGAAGGTGAAACCTGATTCCATTACTTTTCTTGGGATTTTATCTGCTTGCCGTCATGCAGGATTAGTCAAACACGGTTGGTTTTATTTCGATTCAATGGCTTGTTATGATGTGAAGCCAGAGCTAGACCATTTTTCTTGCATTATAGATCTTCTTGGACGAGCAGGGAGGGTAGAAGAGGCTCGTAATTTGATCAAGGAGATGCCCGTGAAACCTAATGGTATAATATGGGGTTCACTGCTGATGTCTAGTAGGCTTCATGGGAAAGTGGAGGTGGGGATAGAGGCTGCAGAAAATAGACTCATGCTTGAACCATGGTGCACTGCTACACACTTGCAGTTGGCAAATCTATATGCAAGCATTGGCTTGTGGGATCAGGCTGCAAGAGTACGAAAAGCAATGAAAAATAAGGGGCTTAAGAGTGACCCAGGGTACAGTTGGATTGAGATACGGAATGAGGTTCATTATTTTAGAGTAGAAGACAGATCACTTGCCCAATTGAATGAGATTGTTCCTGTTATGGACATTTTGGCTGATCACATGAGAGATCTTGGTGAAGAAGAAATAGATTGCTCACTGTGAGCTGTAGTGCCTGACATAATGGTGCACTATAACATAGATAAGGCTGCCATGGATTACTCATCAAAGAATTGCAATGGACATATTTGCTTAATGTTAAGAGTCTCACATTGGAAACATAGGAGAGAATATATGGGTTTATAAAGTCATGAGTTAGACTAGCTAATTGATTGGATTTAATCTTTTAGTGTGATTTGACCCTCTTAGAATATAACATAGTATCAGAGCTTATTGTTGCCATACAAAACTCTGATGTACACGCAAGGAAAGTGAAAGCGAAGGTCTATAATTTCAATTTCATGAATTACAGCATCTCCAGTATTAGTCTGACAGCTCACCTAAAGCCTAGAAGGCTCTTCATGTGGTGCACTTTTTTTGAAGTTTGGGGATGATTAACTTGGATGTACACAGACTGGGCACCAACTCTAGTAAGTTACATCACAAATTAAAGGCATAGTAATAGCTACTGGATCAAGATATTTTATTTCCATACATTCTTCTAATTTATGGGGTACGGTTAGGATTATTTTGCTCCTTATTCCCTGTCTTTGACTATGATGTTAATAGGTACATTCATGTGTTAGTTGGGGAGTTTATAGGTTTATGACTTATGGTTGTCATAACAGAAACCTAAATGAAATAAAATTTTAGATTACAGTTGTTTGTTTCTTATTTTATGTTTTCTTGATTTCCCAACAACTATCTTGATAAGGTCAGCTTGGAGTTAAAATAATCAGGTCACAATGTCACATAGATTTTTCTGTTACAGTAAGTGGTCTTTCTATAAATTTTGATGCTTGAAAATGATATGATTAGCAGTATAGTTCTTGTTAGAGAACATGGATTCCGCTGTTATAAAGGAGACAGAACAAAATTTGTTGGCACTATAAGTGAAGAATCCAAGACAGTTTATAACCAAAAATGTAAGAAACCTGCTAATACCAGGTCCTTAACTCTCAAAACCTAGATCCCTAAAGCAAGGAGACATCAAGAACATGATTCCAGCTCATTGATTTCTTTATTATATTTCTTGAAAGTGAAATTTCATAAACTGCAATTGCATGTTAAATAATATCCAAGGTGGAAAACTGCAGATAAAATCAAATTCAAGTTTCATTCCAGTCTTTGGTGATTTTTACATGAATGTTATTTAACTTGTTCTATTGGCTATTGTTTTCAAATGAGGTGCAGTCTTTGGTAGACTGGTAGCTGGTTTCCCCCTTTCTGGTACTGTACTGTGAGTTGTTGCAGTCCAGAATGCAAAGAGCATGAAGCCCTAAACAAAATTGGAAATAGTCAATGGAGATTGGTTGAGTTCACCCAAAAAAGGCCAGGTTCGATTTCTACTACTAGCAATCTCCTATTAAATATATTGCGCATCTATGGCAACCCAAACTAAGTTGGTGAGATTGTTGGCTTGGTAAGCATAAGATTCCAAGTTCGACTTTCACTAGGAGCAACCTGTTTGTTTTCTTTGTCTGAGCCAGTCAGCTATGGAGAACTTTAAGCTAGTTTACATAAGCTCATTGTGGTCCTTTGTTGATCAAGGTTACAAGACGAGATTTACCTAATGTACATCATCAGGTAGTAGTAGTTGCAGATTTTCCTCATTACCCAAATACATTGTGCATCTTCTTTAAAACTTACCGTACCAGTGTACCATCCTGATTTTATACTGAAGTCAACAAATCTCGAAATGGGTAGCCGAGTGGGGTGGAGTATGATTCTCGTACTTGAAGATTATTGCCATGCTAGTGTGATTTCTTTCTCATGTGTGGTTTGCAGGATATTATTACAACAGTGAATTCTATCTAGTGTATACTCTCGGGCAGTGGTTACGAGTTTTATTAGTCAATCAAATTTTTTTAAAGAGAGAATTGAGAAGGAAGAATAGTAAGGTCCCAGTAGCTGAACTCCAATACCTAATGTGGCTTATAGTCCAAATGATGAAAGCATATGGTTGAAGAATAACTGAAGATTCCCATCCAGCCAACACAGGCTTCAATTGGAAAATGGATTTCGTGAGGAGATGGAAGGCGTGTGCAGTAGAGATTAGGAATTTGTTGGCCACCACTCACCATATCACAACCATTTGGAAATTGGAATTGACATTTCCCATCATTATATTAATTAACCTTCCTAATTACATCATTACCATGCTAAATTACTTTCTAAATTATGCACCAAATTCTAAGCTTACGCTAACCGTCTCGTCTTAGGTTGTACCCCTTCTTAGGCTACATGAAAAGTCTACTTATGTGTAAGTAACATGATTAAGTAAATCAATGAAAAGTCTAGTTATGTGTAAGTTGCGTTTAGGGTGATTAGACTAGTGATAGAAAGGGAAATATTAATTATATAAACATATTTTTGGTTATTAGCGATCCATATTGTGTGTATCTCTTTCGAACGATTAATTAACACATTAAAATGTGAAGAGTAAAATAACTTTTAAAGAAATTGAGATATTGTTGTGTGCTCTACATCATTAATTAGATTCAAGCATCAAATTATTAATGTTGATAAGAGTGATAGATGGCAACCCAGTTTGGCTGTGGCGAGTGACGTGGCGCGAAATATTTTGCGTTGGAGTTGTTTCATGCCTACCTAAGCCTAAAGTTAAACGCAATATAACATGACCTTAAGTTATGTTACATGCCTACCTGAGCTTGAAGTTAAACGCAATATAACATGACCTTAAGTTATGCTAGGATAGAAACTTTGTAGAGTTGAATTAAAGAGTGATTTGTAGGTTAGTATTAAGAAGATTGAAGGGGAAATCAAGAGAATGTATCTCCATATATACGAATATTTTGGGTGATGAGGGAAACATGTAGTTATCATTCGATGATATGCACAAGGGAAACCCATATGAGTATTTGAGTGGCTATTAAAGAGTAATTGAACAAGATTGTCATTGAATGGTAACACACATATCTATATAATAAATCTATACTAAAAGTATTATATGACTGGTTGATAACTTTCACAATCAGATCACCTCGACTACTACTACGATCTCCATATATTTCAAACTCATCTTAAATTGGCCAAATCTTGACTTTTCACTAACCTTATGAGATTTGTTAAAACATAGCAATACAGGTTTTCATTTTCTTTCCTTACATCAAAACAAATAAACCATTTAATATAATCAAGATTGGACATAATCCAAGGGTGACCACTTCCCATAAATGATAGTATTGATTACTAACATTTCTCAAAATGTCTTTCACTTCCATATTTGGCTAAAGCCATCAAAAACTGGAATACAATAGTGATGAATACCGTATAATATTGGTAATTTTCTGTTATTATTTATTCTTTTTAAATTTTTTTTTATGTAACCACCATTCAAAGTTTAAAAATAAGAAATTTGCACTTTTCATCGTTAAGTTATAAAGTATTTGTATAATTCTTCCCTGAGTGTTAGTCATGCTCACTTTTCGTTCAGTAATACTAAAATTGTAAATTTCGTCCCTAATATTTTATTAGTAAATGGATGAAAAGTGCAACGTCAATGATAACTTAAGGACGAAAACTCCAATTTTTCCTTTAAATTTTTAAACACATCTTGAATGATTAGAGTAATGTTCATACGCTCAATTTTTACCTCATTTTTTATTCATTTCTTACATGGCAATGTGGCATGTTCTGATTCACTCATAAAAAAGATTGGACCATAATTTTTACTACTTTATTTTTCTTATATCAATAAAATAATAATACATCACGCAAGTTTTACTCTATATAAGTGTATATATCAATTTTTCTTAGAGATATGCGTCAAAAGAGTGAAAGACAAACGTACTACTATACGAACATTTTTTTCTTAATTATTGGCACATGGATTTTAGGTGAGGCAGCCAATTATTTCGTTCTTTTGAAAAAAAAGAAAAAAAAGAAAAGGAAATACGATGAAAAATGTACGTAAATAGGTAATACTACTTGGAAAAGCAATCAACTTAGTAAATAAGAAGAACATGGCTTAACCCCAAAAGGGATGATCGAGTGGGTGAATCATGACTTTCATACTTAAAATTGACTAAAAGTCACAAGATCAATTGTTGCGTGCTCTGTCGAACTCGCCGCACAATATCAAAATAAAAATTTATATTCAAACTTTTTAAATTTAATAATTTCATATTAAAATTTTTAATTTTTATGCAATTATATCTAATTTTATTATCGAAATTGTGATGATTCGGTGCATCACCGATAGTCAATTAGGAGGTGTATTAAACATATTGTTAATTAATAGACAACTTAACTATTCCTTGCATCCCTACTTTATGTTGTGTCAGATTCGATTAAGGTTTGATTCAAATTATTTACAATTTAATTTTTTGTAATATTTAGTCTAAAATATTAGTGTATAGAACTTTATATATTTAAAAATTATATCAAAAGTAATATTAGACATTAAAATTATAAAAAAAATATTAAAGATAGAATCATAGAATTAGTTTAACTAATAAATAGTAAACATAACGTTTAAAATGAAACAAAAAGAAAACTATTTTGGGTTGGATAATAACATTTGATAATGTTATTTATGTCTCATATGTTACTGGGAAATGATATGTGTTAGAGCAAAGCAGAACAAAGACAAAGCACCTATGTTCGGGGTTTGCACCTAATTAAATTGGTTCACTAAGTGGGTCGTGGGTGCAATAGCAACGCCCTCTCCGTACAATACATGAGTACTTTTGTAAATGTACTGTAGGGTTACATATATAAATATGATATTTGTAACAATGGACATAATATCATATAACAATTATTAATTAAAATAACTGCTTTGCTCTCCTTGAACACACTGTCGAACCATGTAAATCATGTATTCTTCTTCATATTATGTTTGTTACTGATTTCTTGATCTCATTTTCTAAACGGATAAAATTACACAAAAATATCAAATTTGGTATGAAATAACTAAAATTTAAAAATGTTTATATAGTTCTAATTAACCAAAGGAAAAAAAAAATTACGAAAAGAAAGCTAGGCTATAACACACTTTGAAAAGCATGCATTCAACTTAATTAAGTGAAAAGTGGAATAACATTGAGTGCAAGAAACTTAATTTTACCTAAAATAAAATAACATTATATTCACATTTTGTGAATAAAATAATATGTTTAAAGAAAATTATTTTGCATTTGTTAATACTTAAGTAACTCAACGTCGTAAGTAGTCATGATCTAGAAAAAAATCCCTTGTTTAAAAAAATTTGTTTTGCATTTGTTAATACTTAAGTAACTTAAAGTAAGTAGTCATGATCCAGAAAAATCCCATGTTTTATACTTTTGTGATAAATATATATTTTTTTCTTTTGAGACTTGTTGGAAGAACCATTTTCACAAGCTGAAAACCACATTCTGAATTTTATAAGCAAAACCATTTTCACAAGAAAAATGGTAGAACTGTGATGGTTGTTTCCTTCTTTTCTTTGCTGGCCTAGCTAGCCTGGTACTCACCTAAATTTCGACACTTCAAATCATATCTAGACATTATATAATTATGAAAATATTACTATATTAATTTGTTCGGTAGGTATCAATAGTATCAAGTATAATCATATACATTATGTTTTTTTATATGAGTACGTACTATCAGTATTGTAACTAATAGTATCCATCACAATAAAATATACCGTACATTGTTGTACCCGATATTATCATATCGTAAAAAAAATCATATAATTTATTATTATTTTTTAAAGTGTCAATTAATACTAGTGTTAATTAATGTTTGGTTGTACATAATACTTCTAAGTTCCAACATAAGTGGCAGAAATAATACTCGCTCTCTCTTTTTTTCAAAAAAAAAAAAAAAAAAAAACTCGCTCTATCTCTCGTGCCCCTAGCTTTCTAGGGGACTTTGGTTCATTCCTGTTGGGAATGCTTCTCTAAATTACAATTCAAATAGCATGACAGTGTAGTGTTCTTCCCATTATTAGACCTGATTGAACTATATATTTTCAAAGTGGATAAATTGTTAAATATAAAAGATAACTCTCCCTAGCTAATGCCCTTGCCAATGGCCCCTAGCTCTCTAAAATTATCATTAACCATACCATGTCTGGATACAAAAATTTGAAACCCAAATTTATTTCAGCACATGTTCTACCTTTAGAATAGACTAATCTACGTGTTATATATCCGTCTCTAGACCATATTCAGTCCCATACAAAATTCACTACATCGATCTCCAATCCGGTCCAAATAACTGATCAATCATAACTATCGTCTCGTGATGTATTCTAAATATATATGGTGACACCATATACAAAATCCTATAATAATATTAGAAAAATGAAAATAGAGAACAAATTAAAAATGATGTGAAAACTTAGTTAATAGGGGGGGTGGGGGGGGATTGAGACTTAGCTTGACTAAGTAATATGGGAGAAGAGGAGTGACATATATTAGTGATGCATCTTGGCAGCGGAAGGCATCCAACTCTTCACCTACTGACCATTCTTTACATCTTTCAAACCTCATCTCAACACGAAACTAACCATATCTCCCCCTACAAATCTCAAAATTTCACTCACAATCTACTTTAATTTGCAATCCGCCCAAGAAACAGCGTAACCAACAGCCACTCCGATCCCAAAAATGTTAATCCATACTTAGCCTTCCCTAATCTCTAGCTCCCAATTTCTCTCCATCTCCATTATCGTCTGTGTTTGTACAGTTTAATTTTGCAGTGCAGCAGTGTACTGTTGCTGTGTTTCGGAGAAAAATAGGAACGTTAAGGACGTTGAATTGTTACCATGTCTCAAGCTTCTTCCAGAGATGACATGTCGACGGCGAGTGATCTTCCGTTTTTGGGGCCGCGCCAGGCTATGGAGCTTCAAGAGCTCACGCGGAGGCCGAGGCATAGCGTCTCCATGACTCTCGGCGAGCTTCTGCACCGCGTCGGAGACTCCGCCGGTGAAAGACCTAACAACGGCGGCGGCGCCGCCAATGATCATCGTGTTCTCCAGCTCTATGATCCGGTCCCGTATCCCAGCTCGTTTCCGTTTGTTCTGTCGTTCCACAATCTGTCGTACAGCGTGAAGGTCCGGCGAAAGATGGCGGTTCCGGCGTGGCTGGGGAGGAGTACGGCGGAGACGGCGGCGGCGCCGCTGTCTCCGGCGGAGAACGACGTGAAGGTGTTGCTGGACGACATCTCCGGGGAAGCCAGGGAGGGAGAGATCATGGCGGTTTTGGGAGCCAGCGGGTCGGGAAAATCGACGCTGATCGACGCGTTGGCTAACAGAATTGCGCGGGAAAGCCTGGGAGGAACGGTGAAGATGAACGGCGAGATTCTCGAATCAAAGCTGCTCAAAGTGATATCGGCGTATGTTATGCAAGACGATCTTCTGTTTCCGATGTTAACAGTAGAGGAGACGCTGATGTTCTCCGCCGAGTTTCGGCTCCCTCGCTCCCTCTCCCGTTCCCGGAAGAAGGCCAGAGTTCAAGCCCTAATCGAGCAGCTCGGCCTCCAAACCGCCGCGAAAACTGTGATCGGCGACGAGGGCCACCGCGGCGTCTCCGGCGGGGAGCGCCGCCGCGTCTCGATCGGAATCGACATCATCCACGACCCTATCGTCCTCTTCCTCGACGAGCCGACCTCCGGCCTCGACTCCACCAGCGCATTCATGGTGGTCAAAGTTCTCCAGAGAATCGCGCAGAGCGGCAGCATTGTAATCATGTCCATCCATCAGCCCAGCTACAGAATCCTCAGCCTTCTCGACCGTCTGATCTTCCTCTCCAAAGGCCAAACGGTTTTCAGCGGTTCCCCTTCCAGTCTCCCCAGATTCTTCCAGGAATTCGGAAATCCAATCCCGGAAAACGAAAATCGCTGCGAATTCGCCCTGGATTTCATCCGAGAACTCGAGCAATCCTCTGAAGGAACTAAGAATCTAGTGGATTTCAACAAATCCTGGCAGAGAAAATTCTCCCCTTCCTCAACCTCCAACCCTAACAATGTGTTTCCAAATCCAAAACCCTCCCTCAAGGACGCCATTAGCGCGAGCATTTCCAGGGGGAAATTAGTGTCCGGAGCTACAAACATAAACTCAACTCTTTCACCTTCCGTCCCCAAATTCGCCAACCCGTTCTGGGTGGAAATGGTGGTGATTGGGAAGAGATCCATGGTGAATTCCCTGAGAATGCCGGAGCTATTCGCGATGCGATTCGGCGCAGTTGTTGTAACAGGAATCATTCTCGCAACAATCTTCTGGAAGCTCGACGATTCCCCAAAAGGAATTCAGGAGCGATTAGGGTTCTTCGCCTTCGCCATGTCCACAACCTTCTACACCTGCGCAGAAGCCATCCCTGTTTTCCTACAAGAGCGATACATTTTCATGAGAGAAACAGCTTACAACGCCTACCGTCGATCCTCCTATGTTCTCTCCCACTCCATTATCTCCCTCCCATCCTTAGCGCTCCTCTCTTTCGCCTTCGCCGTCACCACATACTGGTCAGTAGGGCTCGCGGGCGGTTTCTCAGGCTTTCTCTTCTTCCTCCTCTTCGTCTTCGCCTCTTTCTGGGCCGGATCCTCCTTCGTCACATTCCTCTCCGGAATCATCTACAATGTCATGATCGCCTACACGCTCGTCGTCGCAATTCTCGCCTACTTCGTCCTCTTCAGCGGCTTCTTCATCAACAGGGACCGAATCCCGCCCTACTGGATTTGGTTCCACTATGCTTCTTTAGTGAAATATCCTTTCCAGGGAGTTCTGCAGAACGAGTTCGACTATCCGGACAAGTGTTTCGTGAAGGGGATCCAGATTTTTGACGGGTCGCCATTGAAGGCCGTCCCTGAAGCTATGAAACTTAAGCTGCTGCAGAACATGAGCAAGACGCTGGGAATTAACATCACGAGCTCGACTTGTTTGACCACAGGGCCTGATATCTTGAAGCAGACTGGTGTTACTGATATAAACAAATGGAATTGCCTTTGGATCACCATTGCCCTAGGGTTCTTCTTCAGGTTGCTGTTCTATTTTGCTTTGTTGATTGGGAGCAAGAACAAGAGGAGGTAAATTGATCAAACATGTCATCAATCACACAGGGGGAAGTCTCATCTAATCAAACATTTCTTGAAGATCATCATTTCTTGGAACAAAAATTTGGGAATTATATATATTTTTCTGTTTTCTTTTTTGTTTTTACTTTGATCATTTTCCTCCTCCTTCTTCATCTTCTTCTTTTCTTCTTCTTGTGTTTGTTTGAAGATGGTTGTATGGTAGTTCAATTCATGGGGTTTCTACACATAGTTACAAAGTAGATGTACCAATTATTGGTAAAACAGCTTTAAGATGTAGTCCTAATAACAGTAATTATTTTCAGATAATGCATATTTGTTTGGTTTTATTCTCACTGATAATTTAGTAATTTAAAATATAGAATTTGGCTTGAACAACCCCAGACTTTTAGTTAAGTCAAAAGAGACTCACACCATCTTATCCACACTTACATGGATTTACCCTGTCTAAAATTAAAAACTCAAAAAGTTAGTGGTGTTTCCTACTAAAAAAAACTTGTCCATTTTTATAATGTTGCCTTAATATAATTTATGGACTTCATTTATTTGTTTGAGATTTTTCTGGAGTGCCAATTGACATTGATGTTGATAGTACGCGGCATAACGATGTATGTTATATCTGATTGTACATGTGGTATTGACATCTATCAGTATCCAGTGCAACAAAAAAAAAGTACGAGTAATTCATAACATATTTTATTGTATCATGTATTAGTGATATTGGTGTTGATAGATATAGTAGAAATTTCATAATTTTAGAGTAGACTTACCATAATAAAAATAGTGACTATGACCTCCACCATACCATAAATATATCATTGTTTACAAACATTATTCGCTATTTATCAAACAATAACATTATTTACCGAATAAACCATTATTTGTATACATATCCACCATTATAAATCATTCTAGTTTCATTGACAAGTCTAATGCATTTAATTTTTTAAAAAAAACTACCTGTAAATTCGTTGGTCTTGGGCATAACATGAGATCACATTTTCATTGAAGTGTTAGACTTTATAAACATGCCGATAGAACATGATATCTTTGGATAACATTTATAATAAGACTCTTTGTTAAACAAAATAAGAAAATGGTTAAATAAGCCACTAAACTTTATTTGAAAAGTTAATTAGGTTCTTAAACTTTTAAAAAAGTACCAATTACACCATTTAACATGTTAAATTGGGATAATAAAACTTAAAAACCGATAAATGACCTGCTATTTCATGTCATTTCAGTTCAGACGTGATGGATCCACTTTGTAAAGTAGACCCGGGTCCATGGTATAATTATTGGTAAAACACGGGTTGTTATGCCGTGGACCCAGGTCCACCTTGCAAGGTGGACCTGGGTCTACATTCACATACACTGTACTCTACATTCACATACACTATACTCTACATTCACACTTTGTAAACTTCACATTCACACATTACAGGATTATATGTTTAGTAACTATATTACCAATGTTATGCATTCACACATTCAAAACTCTATATTCACAGGTCCTATACTCCATATTCACAACTTGAGAACTCCACATTCACACTTACAGGGCTACAAGTTGCTAGAAATCTATTACAGATTCACACATGCATAACTCTACATTCACGATTTCTATACTCCATATTCACAATTTGAAACCTCAACATTCACACATTTCTGGGCAACTCTACATTCACACAATCATAAATTTACATCCACGATTTCTATACTCTACATTCACACTTTGAAACATCTACATTCACACATTTTTTGACAACTTTATATTCATCAATATGTTTACTAATTTTTTAAAAAAAAAAACAAGAAACAAAAACGACGTAGTTTTGGACCCAGGTCCACCTTACCTTGCAAGGTGGACCTGGGTCCACAGCATAATTTGCCGTAAAACACACCGTCATCATAATGGGCCTATGCCAATTGAGGCCCAACAACATTTTAGCCCATATAGATGGCCCAAACATTCCGAGGCGCGAAAGCAAAGTCCGCGCTCGAATTATCCCAATCCAATCCACAAATGTCGTTCTTGTTAGCAGCGGTGGCTCCGCCGTGTTTCGCCGTAATTGAGTCCGCAGCGAGCCAGCCACGGCGGGGACGGAACTCGAAGAACACTCAAAAGAGTAAACAGAACGTGAAAACGACCAAGCCTTCCACCGCCGTCACCTCGACTACGAACAATCCACCTGGCTTCGGCGGAAAGGGGAAAAATCCTGTGTGGCAATGCGTACAGAATTGCGGAGCGTGCTGTAAACTTGATAAGGGCCCCGACTTTCCTTCCCCTGAAGAAGTTTTCGATGACCCTTCCGACATTCAGGTCTCCTTTTTATCCCTATATTCTCTCTATTAGTGCCTTGTGGACCTTTCGGGATTGTTTCTGATGCCAAATTGTGTTAATCTTAACTAAAGCCTTAAAGAAAATGTCTAAATTGATAGTTGTATTGGATATATATATATATATATATATATATATATATATATATATATATATATATGCTTAGTCTTATTCTATTTATAAAGTTTTTCAACCGAGTTTAAACTTGAACCATTGAATCTTAAAGCTATATTGACTTAATATATATACACATGTGCTTGGAGCATATATATATATATATATATATGCTTAGCCTTATTCTATTTATAAAGTTCTTCAAACCGGGTTTAAACTTAAACCTATATTGACTTGATATATATACACATGTGCTTGGGGCGGATTCATGCATCCATGACATAGTCTGGTGAAGTCGGGAAAAAC
The DNA here is from genome assembly GCF_003576645.1 of Ipomoea triloba. Classification (NCBI taxonomy): domain Eukaryota; kingdom Viridiplantae; phylum Streptophyta; class Magnoliopsida; order Solanales; family Convolvulaceae; genus Ipomoea; species Ipomoea triloba. The sequence continues at coordinate 4,012,442 of NC_044919.1, read as the reverse complement.
TAGGCATTTGTATGTATCTGTATGTATGTATATGTAATGCAATGAAGTTTGGTGATTTCAGTTGTACAAGAGCTTGGTGGGTTCAGATGGTTGGTGCATACACTATGAGAAGAGCACAAGAAAGTGTTCTATATATGCTGGTGAGTGTTTTTGCTGCTTCTGCTTATGTTTACAGTTTGAATTCCATTTTCCCATTTTGTTGTGTTGTTGTAGAGCGACCGTATTTTTGTCGAGTGGAGCCAGAAATTTTTGAGACACTGTATGGAATTGACAAGAAAAAGTTCAACAAGGAAGCTTGCAGGTCTTGCATAAACATTATATTCTTTTCTGCTATAGTATAAATTTTTTGAAGTTTTTTACATGTGGAATACCATTGTTAGTACTAGAAAGGCTTTTTGTTAACTGGACAGTGTTTTATTGCAGCTGCTGCATAGACACTATCAAAGCAGTGTATGGATCAAGTTCAACAGAACTGGATACTTTCAATCAAGCAATATGGAATACGACAACATAGTGAAATTTGAGTTTTGTGAGTGCTTCCAATTTCTTGTTTCCACTTCTCTAGTTTGGTTTTTCTTTGATTATGAATTTGGTTGTTTAATTGTTGATAAAATTCGAGTTTCAGGAGGTATTCATTCTTAGGGCTTGACTTAATGAGCTAGAGTCATTGAAAAATTTAATTCAAGCCCCGCTCTGATCATTGTAGATTATGCTGTTATCTGCATTTAATTTAAGCATAGAGGAAACATTTTACCTAGCCCTTACACATCCAAATAATTGTTCAACATGTGATTATCCCTGGTTTGCTAACTACAAATCTATTTCTTTTTTACCTTCGGTTGTATAGAGCTTGAGGCTCTTGTCTTTCTCATGCAGTGTGTCAATTGCAGTCCTACACACTCATGTTTACGACAGGATGCTCTATGATGGGGTAGGTTGGTGCATCATCAGAAGTATATTGGATTATCGGTCAGGACTATATTTGCAAGAAAAACAATGCATGGCAGGTACAATGAGTGCTAGGGATGAGGGATCAAAAATTAACTCTAAAGCCCAAACGGAAAGGTTGGGAAGAAGAATGAGCGGGGGGACTGAATGTCTGAATGTTCAACCTTTTGTTGCCAACTGTCAACTATGTTATGCTTAATGTAAAGAGGGAAACACACCACAGGTTAGAATATGGGGCTTTAATGAAGCAGCACAGAATTGTAATGCTTAGTCAGTTTAGACATATAAGTCACTAATTGACTCTCATCCTATTGCATTGTCTATCATTTTTTTTTTTTTGAATCAACTGATTTTCCTATATGTTGCCATTTCGTGATTCCAAGATTATAAATATCCTTGTTGGGACAAAAAAAAAACTTATACATGTGAATATAATTAGCGTTGTATGTTTCTCTGTACACAGCAATAGTTCTATACTGCTACATGTGGAGAGCCTTGCATCACTAACTTTAGCATTACAGATGAAAATGATCATTTGCATGAGAGATATATACCCTACCACCACTCCAAAATAATGATGATGATGATTATGATAGAAGTGTACCAGTATCTATATCACACGGGTGAGAGGACCAATGCCTAATTCATCCTCAATGTCATCCCCCTCTTCAAATAGTTTCAGGAACCGTGCTTGCTCCTGTTGTCTTCTCCTTTTTTGCCAATACTTGTATGCAGTTAGCCCTCCAACAATCAAAACAGCTGAGACCAAAGCTGATATTAGCAGTACTAGAGTCCAGTCCATTCCCTTTTTCTCATTTCCGTAATCAGAGTGAACCGGTGCTACAAAAATACAAGACAGAAAGGTAAGGATGGGCTGAGAGAAGCGCACACAGATTCATATAGGCATAAGAATGATAAGATTAAGGTTTCAATCGAGCAAAATGTTTATCCTAACCGAAAAGCAGTGTTAGCATAGAGAGGGAGAGAGAGGAGAAACACTCACCACCTACAAGAGGGACACACTCTAGACACAAAAATGTTGCATTGAACTCGTTCTCCTTGGAATGGGTGTATTTGCCATCAGCACTTGTAAATGCAGAAACACAAAATTCCCACTCATCAAATGTATCATCTAATTTTATCATGTCCTCCTCATAAAACCCACATCGTTTGCATTTCTTATCTAAAAGTTCTGTCAGAGGCTGAAACATAAACCCAATTCCAATACTATTATTATTCCAGAAGGATATATCTATATAATTATGATGGGAAAAATATAGACACACAATATAAATATATATGTATGTATGCATGCATGTAGTTTTACAAAATATGAAACTTCAATTAGAAACCAAGCCTGTAAATATATATATATATATATATATATATATATTCAGGTTTGGATGGATGAATTGGGAATCAACTTTCTAGCCAATACCATGTGCAAAACAATTGCATCTATACATTGTGATGCAAGTAATTCAGCTTCATAGTAGTAACCTAGAGAGAATGTAGAATAACCAAATTCTGGAAGTGAAAAGACACTTGAACATAGTTGTCATCCAGGGGCAGAAGTAGTGAACCAACAGCATCAGCTAATATTGGATTGCTTTTTAGCACTCAAGGCTTGTGTCACTCAGCAGGGGTTCAAACTTTAAAGGGTGCCCAATTCACATATGCCTTTACTATGCCTCCAGGAGAAAGAACCAAAGAATGAGTCATAGAACCTCAGCTTTAGTGGTCTAACAATTCATAGAACATCAGTTTTAGTGGTCTAACAATTACCCTTTAGTACCCATATGTAATGTTCAGTCAAATTAGAAAATGTGTAGTTCAGCAATTGGTTAACAGTTCATTGATCCTAATTTTTTTTTTTTGGGTTATGGGTGGTTTGCAGAAAAAAAAAAATCACCTTCAAACTGGATTTAACCTGACTGCAATTACACTACTAACAACACTAGTAAATAATGTAACAGAAACTAAAAACGATATGAAAAATCAAAACACATTTCCCCTATTACCAACTATGACTAAAACTTAAGGTCTTCATGAACGACCAGATTAATTCCAGCCCACCTCCACCTATACCTCCCCGCTCCCCATCCCCAAAACAAGGCATATGTAAATTCAATCTGTCACACAAAAATGAAATCAAAGCAAGGCAGTCACAGCTGATAGGTAAAATCACCTTATACATTAGCAATGTCAAGAGAAATAAGGGGGTTTAGTTTAGACCTAGACAAAAAATCTTAATAAAGCAGAATCGTAGATAACTTCCTTTGTGCCAGGCTTACATGCTAAAGTACACAATCAAAGTTAGTCAGCCTACCTCTGAACTGAGGTTCACCTAGCAAAAAACTACAGCTCCTCTTTGCCTTTGAAGGTAGGAATCACTTATCAGTTGTCAAGGCTAGTTTAATAAATTTTATGAAAAGTAATTACCTCAAGGAAAACTAACTTCTTTTATGAAGTTCTCTTAACATTGTAAATACTATTCTTTCCCTAGTGATGCAATAGCATAGAACCTCAACATCATATACTTAGCCAAAGTAAAAGAAAATGTCTGATAGGCTGAAAACGCCTCATTTCAAGTCATAATCTACTACACTAAGCTATGAGCTCGTTTACTGTCAGTAGAAAGAAAACTAAGAATTATATAAACAATAACTCATCACGCACCTGCCAAGATTCTTCACCTGTGAAGTTATACAAATAGTCTTTTTGCTTCACATCAGGCAAAACTGTCATGTTTTCCCCTTTACACCGAAAGTAAACAGTCGGTTTGAATCCGAACAACTCATGAGTTGTGAATATTTCAATTGAATCAAGCGTAACTACTGCTGATGTCATCAGTTCTGCGAAACAATTAAAAAACAAGGTTAAATTTTTACCGAGGCTTCTCCTTTTACAGACTCAAAATTAATTAACCAATCGATAAACCGCGACTGAGATTCAGAGAATGAATCTGATCAGGAACTAAGTCAGGCAAATAATAGAAAAACATGTAATTTTAAATAAAATTACCTGGCATCCAGGTAAGAAGAATCGAACTGTACAAGAGGAAAATGATAGGAAGCCGGAATCGTATTCGACGGCGGATTGTCATGAACCTTTATTCTTTCCTTGTAGCTGTGGATGATCGAGCTAAACCGACCAGATGCGATTTAGGAGGGGCGGATACAAGCACGTCCTCTGCTTGAACGGAGACGGCGGTGGTGAAGGACGTTGCGAAAGGTTGCGTTAAAGGACGGAGGAGAAGTTCGCGCGGTTGCTCGATGGTTCTTGGCGTCGGCCGTTTTACTGTAATTTCTCAATTTGCTTTATGAATATATCAGTTGCAACAAATTCTCTGCCCACCCCTTGGGTTTTCTTTTTTTTCTTTTTTGGTTCCACTTTACATTTTAAAAAAATATATATTTGTTTAGGATTAGTAACTTTGTTACAATATCAGTTCATAATTACTTTTTCAATCTACTGAAACAAAAAGAGTTAATATTGCTTCCACCGAATATTTGATTCTAGTAATTATAGTATCTTTTTATACATATTTTTTCAATAGAGAGTTTCAATATGTGATATCCTATTTAAGAAAGCCGCATAAATGTCATTAAATTATAAGCTACAAGATTAATCACGGACAATTGTTATACCGTGGATCATGGTCACAAAACGACGTTGTTTCAATAAGTGGGAGAAACTGTTCTCGTAAATCTCGTAACTGATACTACAGTTCATCTCAAATGATACTACAGTTGTGTTGAACTGATATTACAATTGTGTTGAACTGATACTGCAGTTGCGTTGAAGGGAATTGTAATTGCGCGAAAGGGACCGTTTCAACCCTTAATTTTTATTAATCAAAAGGACGTCGTTTTGATGCGCGAAACAGCAGCCCAGTTATGTTGGGCCACACTTTTACGAAGCTTGGGTTCATTTTCTAATACTTTCATTTAAAATTTCAGATCAATCAAACGGCGTCGTTTTGATGATTTAGGTTAGTGAAGTGAGAACTGCCATTACCGTCTTCCTGGATCCAGAGTGACCAAAAAAAACTTCTCTCCATTCTCCCATCTCCAAGATGACGAGCCTACTCAGAAACGCTGCGAAGTCGAGCCGTTCGATCCAAGCATGTTTGGGAAATCAACGGCTCTCCTCGCTCCTCCGCGACACTTCCAGAAGGTTCACAACAGAAGCCGGGGCTCCGCCACCACGGCAGCCGCAACGAGGAAACTTTCCTCCCAGACCAATTCCCGATTTCGAACCAAATGGTCCGATCTCAAATCTATCGTTTTCTAACTCTTTCAATTGTTATTTTTATTTATTTTTAAATTCTTCAACGTGATTGGTGATATGAGGTTGGGGTTTAGGGTTTTTGCATAATTTCAGCAGTACTTGCATAAATTGTGGAAGTTACTGTTTTAATGTGATTGTTTATCCTACTTGTCATGTATGAAGCAGCTTGTGTATGCATTGGACTTCCTGAAAATTTTAAACTTTCATGAGTGAATGGAGCTGCCTGCTGTCCATGAACTGTCTAAAATTTATAATTTTTTAAACTAAATTTATTGCAAATTTTCTGTTCACTAAATGTTATATTGTGCTTCTATGGAGTTTGGAGCAATATAATTCCTAGTAGTATATCAATTTTAATGGACTTTCATGTTCACTTCACTTTGAAGTAAATGTTCAACTTATCCAAAATGAACATAAGTTAACCTATAGTGTGAAATAAACAAGAAGTTCAACTGAAATGAACATGTAATAGAAACAATTCAAACAAAAACAGAGTTCTGTAGAATTGGAAGTCAAGCATAATAATTTACATCTACTCACTTAGGTTTCAGCATTTCAAATGTAAATTTTAGACAGACTTTGATACCCTATCCTTTTTTTGCATGCCTTATTTTATTCATTTCTTTCACTTGCTTTGGAAATGGGTGATTGATTTACTTGATAATGCATAGTGGATATTAATTTAAGGGTGAACTGCGAAAGTTGTGGTGGCAATCAGATTTTATACTATTTGCTAATTGCTTTAAAGAAATCTAATCCATACAACCTTAAAATTTTAAAACCCAAATGATGTAATTTACAAGGAAAGAGTCACATTGATCTTTGACTTCTGATATAAATTGTCTACTTTGTCAACTTTTTATATGAGGGATGCAGAGTATAATTACATATATGTGTCTAAATCTCTCTCTCTGTCTCTAGGTAAAGTGTATGGGAGGATAAATTCAATTGGAAGGTTTACAACTAAGAGTGACATTATAGCTATGATGGGAGACTCTAATCTGACTTCGGAAGATATCAAGTTTGATTACAACATAACCTTCAATGGAAATGCAGCGTAATTTCTTAATGCACTTTCCCTCTTTAAATATTTCAGTGTGCCATTCTTTAGAGATTATACGTTCTTTGATTCATTGGTTGGAAAGTTTCTAGTAAGCCACTATTATCTTTTGCTGTTTCATGATGTAAGAAAAATTTTCAGAGAAAGGTTTAAGGAGACGGTGTTAGACTGTTAGATAGAAGTAGGCTATCTGTGGTGATGCAGTGTTGAAGAATAGTTGGGAGTCTGAAAGATAGGAAGGAGAAGGTCTCATGATTGCTTATTGCTCGCCTTTTTGTTGATAGTGCCAACCTCCTTTTTACGCTGCCTTCCCAATGGCTTTTTCCCCACATTCTTTTATTATGCTCCTCTCTTGTGCAACATTCCTGGGCTGTCTGTTACTGTACTTTCCTCCTTTGTCCGTTAGAGAATAGTGGACTTTGACCTAAGGACTCAGATTAACTGTGGAGAACATGACCAAGTAATCACCCCCAGCTCAATTGGTAGGGCATGCTTTTCACGTCTCGAGGTTCCGGGTTTGACTCTCCTTAGCCCTCTTCATGTATTTTTCCTTGGGCCCATTAGTAAAATGGGGTTTTACTTTTACCCCCCAAACATAAGGAATCATAGCTTGTTGATTTGGAACCTCCATCTCCAAATGCTTTATTTAATTTATCATTTCATGATGGATTGTGTGTTACCAACATACTTTCTTGGTTTACAAATTTGGACATGATAGAATCAGGGCTTCATGCTGTTGAGTTCTTGGATTCACTTCAGCAAAAAGAATCCCAAAAAATAAATAGATAACTAGAACAAAAAAATTCAGACAGTTTTTGTTAACATTGCAGTTGATTCATGTGAACAGGGTAATGCAATTCCCTTCTCAAGCGGATTATTCAGCTGCAGTCAGAGCAGTAACTCCAAAGACAACACGGCAAGGTGGACTGTATAAGGTAGTTTCTCATGCATTGCCTGATATGTAACTTTTTTTTTTAATCTCTTTTTTAATTGACTTTCATTGGGAGGTAGCAGGCAAGAATTCATTTTTCATTGAAGAACTTTACAGTTTGCAATTACTTTGGTGATAGGTTGATCGTATACAATGGGAGAATCTAAAATCATATGATGGAAAATCAGTAAGGGAAATTGATTATCCTGTCAATGTTTAATGCCTTTTGTCTTAGTTTGTTTTTATTTTAGAAGATGAAATCTCATGCAGTGATACTGTCTTTATTAAGTCTAGTGTTTTTGGCTGGGTAATGACAACCATATTTTTTGTCTCTGTTTTACCCTCTTTTCAGATTTTACTGCAAGGGATCCCTCGCAATGCACAAATGGATGATGTGGAACGCTTTCTTTCTGGATGCCAGTATGATATATCTTCCGTCTCAATGTTTTCCCGCACAATGCAACCAAGGTAGAGTACTGCTCCCTCTTTCCCCTTCCCTTTTCTCATTTATTCATGCGCCCTTTCTGAAATGGATCATTTTTGGTTGCGGTGGGGGGGTTGGTATTGCAGATATATAGAAAATCAGGAGGCAATTAGGATGGCTGTTGTGAACTTCCCATCACGAGCTTCAGCTTCACATGCTTTTATCACCAAGAACAGAGGTTTCTGTCTCAATAGCCAAATTGCCATTCGAGTTCTGCATTAACAGCTCTTTTATAAGCTCCTTTACATCATTTATACTGTTTCGAGGGAAAATACCCATTTCATCTTGGTGTAGTACTGTAGTTTGATCCCTTTTAGAATGTTGATGAAATAACCTTTGTGAGATGGGGTTAGGGACTTAGTGGTCTGATTTTTTTGTTATAATTCACTCTCTTTCTACTGCAAAGAGACACTATTTGGTTTAGGGTGCTTTAACCATGAAGTCCAGAAAATGGTTCTATTTGCTAGTTATTAAAACCCATCTACTCTTAAAATACTCAAATTGTGCCAAATGATTTTTTTTTCTTTTTTTTTTTCCCTAAGAAAAAGTGAAAATTTGCTTCATTATTTCTTTTAATTGAAGCTTTAGATCATTTACCACTTTAATCGCTCTTTAAAGTGTTGTTCGGATGAGTCATTACTGAAGGGTTAAAAGAAAGAAGGCAAATTTTACTGTGGACCATGGTATGAGCTCTGCTTTAGTTTAATTTTTTACAAACATTAATTTTATTCATTTGTTTTACCATGGATCAGGTTTCATCCTAATACAAAAACTTTGTACTTAGTTAATAGTTTTTGTACATGTAAACAAATAACTTAATAATTGCTTACACATAATATAATAGCTACAGGTACAGAAATTGTCAACTGCATGTACAGAATGTGCCAATTACATAATCTAGATGTTATTTTTCTACTAGGGTTTATAATGCAAGATATGTAAGTTTATTGTGTCATGATATTCTATACACAATAAGTTCATTATTACAACATTAAAATATCATTTTAATTTATTTTACTATAACTTATTTGACAATATACATGAAAAAAGAACTGGTGTAATTGAAGTAGTTGGATCATCCTAATATCACCGCTATTATTCTAATATGTAAAATTTTAATTTCACAGTTTTCTTAAATACATACACCCTTAAAAATGCGTTTTATGCTAGCATTAAAATGTTTTCATTTTTCATCATCACTTTTTAAAGAACTTTTTTTTTAAAAAGACATTACATTCATTGCATAAACATTAACTTGGTAAGCCGTATGGGCAATCAAACGCACATAGAAGAAGATAAAGAACCTGCAATGCTTCTCACAACATCATTGTAAACTGTAAAGACAACCAAAGGCACACAGAACAACTGTCTGACCACATTAGCAGTACAAATAAATAATATTGGCAAAGATCTTGTAACATTTCTTAGTGCTGACTACTTATTAGTTGAAATATACAACTTGATTTGAGCCGATCAACAATGGACACAGTAAGCTGGTTTACCCGCTCGGGTAATGGGCACCGTAAGTTGGTTTACCCATTCAAGTAGTGGTTGCGGTTTACCTCATCACCCAAAAAAAGTGAACTTTTTCTAAGGACAACTATTACATGCAAAACAGATGTGGTTGGCATCATGCAGTCAAGAACAAGAACACAGAAACATAAAATGGAAGATGGGAAGTTAGCAAAGTAAAAAAACAGCCATTAACCAATTTCAGTGGAGGACAGTAGTCTTTGAAAATCTCAGTAACCAGAAGAGACAGGGAGTGGTTTACCATCATGTAAAACTACAAAGGAATGGACATTTCACTCTAAAACTACTTCCATAACCAAAAACAATAGTCCTTTTGAACTCATCTAAAACTACTCAGCACAAAAGACAGAAGAAAAGCTAGTCAAGAGAGTCAAGACAAGGCACTACCATTTCATAACAGTGAGGTTTTCCATAACCAATTTGAGTACATGAGAATAATGTCATAGTTTGAAAACTGGGTGTTGTTCCTTAACTTCACAGCTATTATAATCAGAAAAAAAAAAAAAAAAAAGATAGGCAACAAGGGTAAAAAATAAAAACAGATGGTAAAATAGACAATTGGAATTCAAGTATTCAACACAGCAAATCTAGCTACCACCTCACAGAGCAACTCACAATTGCAGGGTTGAGAGCCACAAACAAGTGCAAAATGAGATTAGCCATGGCTAGCTATTCCAAACCTTCAAAGCTCGAATTCCTCATCGCGAAGAGCCAGCTCCGCAGCCTCCTCCTCCTCGTCATCAAGAGCAAAGTACTGATTCTTTTCAACCGGCATAAACATATAAAACATTGTAATGTAGAACGCGAGATTCGCAATCTCCTCTGCAGCATTCGCCACCCACTGGTACTTGTAAGCAGCAATGGTCCTTAGGGCAAACACCACAATCCTAGTGAAATAGAGATACCCAATCACAACAATATAGAACTGCCTGAAAAGAGTCAATTTCGCTAAGTTCCTGGCAGCCTTCCCATCAGTCTTGGATGTTTCCCTCAGGCCCCGAATCGACCACACAATGGGGAAGATAATTGCGCAGCAGCACACAATATCCACAATCAAAAACACCTGGTTCCATGTAACCCAGTCCTTGATGAAAGGCCCGGTTTCCCCAATCACCACAGAGGCCACATTGGCCAAAACCTGGAGGGGAATCACTATCATCAACACCTTCTTCTCCCTCTCCTGCAGGAACGGCTTCAGGAACGACCAGCCAGTTCCGATCAGGATAATAACCGTGAAGAGCAAGACCACGCGAATGAACTGGAAAATGTAGAACAATACATCCCATCCGTGAGCCGTTCCGCTCACCTTCACGTAATGCTTGTCCTCCGCGGCGCAGATTAAGTTCAAGGCCTTCATGATGAGTAATCCCGCCATCAAGAGATGGATCCGGTGGACTGAAGTCTTGTTAGTGTAGCAGATGTACACCCAAAAACCGAGAAATCCGAAGTAAACTAGCGAGAAAACGAAGTATAGAGCAGGGATCTGAGTGAGACCAGCGGAGAGATAGTCCTTAACCCTACCGTCGAGGTTGTAGAGCTCAGTACGGACCTCCATAGAAACCTTAGATTCCGGCGCACAGTTAGCGAAGAAGAGAGAATACTCATTGGGAGCCGTGATAGGGTAAGAGTGGTTAAAAGAGGAAATAGGCGGCGGGGAGAGATCACGGAAAGTGAAGAGAAGGTTTATATACTTGGAATCGAGCACGCAGAACTGCGGATTCTGCTGGAGCTCGAGCAGGACCTGGATTAGCGATTCCTGGGAGAGGAGGAAGAAGCCGAGGTGAGACGGCTCCGGCGCGGCGAGCGTGGAGAACACGGCCACCGACGAGACGGTTATGGCGGCGTGACCCGAGTGCGTGAACCCGAACCGCTCGAACAGAATCATCGGCCGGGAATCTGAAGTGATCTTCAGGGTTTTGATCTCGCCGGCGGCGAGGTAGAGAATGGAGAGGGAGAGGAGGAGGATCAAGGGTAGTTTCGTCATTCTCGCAGGCGACGGAGATCGGCGGCGAAGCCTGCAAGCCGACGGCGAGGAGGAAAATAAAGAGAAAAGCAAAGAAATGCGTTTGGGAAGCAGAGACGGGGAGATAAAGAAGAAAGAAACAGCGTGGAGATTACTTTAGACTTGGGCGAGCTTAGATCTGAGGGTATATTTGGTATTTCACACCCCACTATTCAGATCTAAAACTATTTTCTTTTTTAGACCCAAAATTACTCCCCAAAAATTAAAGAAAATCGTAGGGGATGAACCGTGAACGTGCGACAAATAGAAATTATTTTAAGAATATTTGTCTTTTAAAATTAATTACAGAAATAAATGAATAAATCTACTCCGCAATAGAAAGTAATATTCGTTGTTATTTCAGCTCTATGCCTTCAGATTCAAAGTCTCATTCAATTTAATTCTATAATAATGACATTTTACCTTTATAATTAAGATATTTATTTAATTAAAATATGCTACCCTCTTAAATTTACCGAATCCTCAACCTCAAGAGCCCCACACCTCGATCCAATAGAGCAACATTTGCTTATTGTGTACAAGGAGCCCCATCATTTTGAGATATAAGTGTGAAATAGGATATTTAAACTAATCATTTGTGGGTAATTAAGATTTAGGTCAGTAAACATATCATGTGTTTTTATCTTTCACTAAACGATCTGCGAATCAGGCAGTTCACAAGTTAGCTATGCAGTATGTGTCTATAGCTAATCAATTGGAGTGGTTCACACACACCCCTCCTATCATTTGTAATGTTTTAGCTTCTGATCTTATTGAATGAATCATTGTTATTTCCAAAAAAAAAAAGAAAAAAAGATTTAGGTCAGTAAACTTAAAATGCTTCCAATTGAACCATCAAACAAACAAAATACATATATTGGGATAATTTTTTCCCCTAATATAAGCCATCCTTATTACTTATATGATATGTACTAACATCACATTTGATTCACAAAATAGATCGATAATAGTATAGCATTCATACTCCCTTAAAATTCGATCATTTTGGGAATCAAACATGTTGTAAGAGTTTTATTTTTCTCCATCATGCTAATTGGAATGAAAGGATGATATATTTCAACTCAAATTGCATTGGAATAAATCAAAAAATATCTCAACTACATATATTTTATTTATTTGATAGTTCAATTATACATATTTTAAGTTCATTAACCCAATTGTACATAATTTATTATATGCTTAATGACTTATATATTAGAATAATATTACATATGATGGTATTTTAATCCGGTCACAAAACTAGGGAAATAAAGAATGTGAAACGAGATATAGGGCATCTAGTACTCTTTCGGTTTTTAATCGAATTCTTAATAATCAATGGTGGTTGATTACATACTAGTAAGATATTACAATATGAATTCTTCACTGTTAAGTTAAAAAACGGATGCCTTCTTAAAAGAATTAATAATTCCATCCTTTTTATATGCCTTTAAGAAAGTAAAATATTCGTTGCTAGTCTCAGGCTCTCAGCATTATGAGACATGTCTTTCACATCCTCCACAAAATAACATTAACCACGCCCCAAAATTGCATCGATAGGAATATTGGTCACAAAAGTTCCAAATTTTACCACTTATTTTGCTCAATGTTCCAAACACCTCTACTTTGCATAGACCCAATTCTTCACTAGGTTCTCGCTCAGCTCAAAACCCCATTAATATCAATCAATACATAAATATGAAGAAATAAAAGTTAGAGGGAAATATAAATAAAGAGTTAATATCACAAATGTTCATTTGATTATTGGGCTAGTAGTCATTATAGTCATCGACTTTCAATTTGATCAAAATACGTATCTTGACTTTCATTTTTTACCACAGATAGTCCTCTGTTAAAATTTTTGTTAATTAGATGTGTGTTGAATCTAGGGGTATTATGATCAAATTAATTGTTATGATTATGATTACATCTTTTAGAGTTATGTGGGTTAATTTAACTAACATCATAGCATTATTCAACTCGAAAGATCCATAGTAAACGACACATTTTAAAAAACTTAGCACTTGATAAGATTACAGGTCAACCTAATTAATTCTCTGTAACTAGCGCCACAAAGTCTCAAAGAGTTGTTGGTGGAGCTCTAGATGCTCAAGTTCATCATCATGTCGCTAATGTGCATTTAAAATATAACAATTATATATTGTTATGTGAATATATGAAAATATAATTATGCATTCATTATCATAATTTTTTTATATAACGATAATTACTTGATTATAATAGTTAGTATTTGAACAAGTCACACGATTTAAATCTCCATTATTGATTGGTGTATCACTCACGTGGGGACACTTTATTTAAACACTATAAATAAGAATATCATTATAGACAATGACGTATAACTGTACAAGTAAAATAAACATAAAATTATTTTATTACTACTATGAAGAACATAAAATTATTATTACTACTATGGATTGATTTGACAATTTGCTAGTGGCTACTTGAGTCAAAAGGAGGAAACACGCAAAAAAGAAAAGGAAGAAGGGAAAAAATGAATTGAATATTCTTGTGAGTACTACGGAATATATTTTTTTAATACTATTGACTCTGCATCCCACAAGGATCAAATGTAACTTTTCACTTGGGAGGGCCACAGCTATGTCATTTGATCACAAAGTTTTTGCCATTAGACCAAATATATAATATAGTGATATATAATAGATTAAAATTTATAGGGTAAATAAAATAATATATATATACAAATAAAAAGACATTTCTCATATCTAGAAGGTTATAAGTTCAATTATTAACAACATATTATTGGTTGAATCCATCATATAGGGTATTCACAATACGATTACCTTACATGTGTGTTTTGCAAATTATTGTACATGAATGTGGTTTACCTAGTGTATGCTATCGAACAACAGTTGCAGGTTTCACTCATCACAAACAAAAAATAAAATGAATAAATAAACTATGTAAAACCAGAAAGATAAGAAGTTAGGCAATCCTAAGCTAAGTTGATTGAATAATTGACTTAATAATCACAAAATTTCAAGTTTGACTTAATAATAAGCTATTGACATTTTTTATTTGAGTTGGTTCTACCTACCTAAGAAGTTAATAAATTCTTATTCCATAGTTGAGTAGCTTGAACTACATTAAATTTCCTTAAATGCCAAGTACCTTGTGGTCTGATGGCATCACTGTTACCATTCCAAACGGAAGGTCTCAGATTCGAGTCTCATCCCAATCAAGGATGTTGGCATTATCATGTTGTTTGAGCCGATACTAGGTATAGGTTAGACTGTATTACTAAAAAAGATTTCCTTAAATACTATCCAATTGATCTACTACACAAGTATGTCCTCAATCAGAGAATATGCTACCATTTTTTTTACTTACTGTCTCATGCTAAAAAAAAAAAGGGCCTATTAGTAACTTTGTTCACAAGTATTGCACAATGGAGTCCCGAAATGGGTGTTTGAAGGATGAAATATGATTCTCATATTATAATGTCATATATTTAATTTTTGTCAACATTCTCTTAAGGTGATTTACTTTTTTTTTTTTTTTGTACAATTTGTAAACTATTACACATGAATAATGTTTACTTAATGCACATTTTCAGAAAATGATTATTGTTTCCTTAGTTACAAAAAAAAAAAAAGAGTATGACACAAAAGGATAGTTAATTAAAACTACATCCATACTCATGGAATATTTTGGTTTTGAGTTATTATTTGTGTTCATAAACTTTAATCACACATCAATCAATTTGACAAATTGTTCAGGCACCCACCTTTCTCATATAGGATTCGTTGCTCATAGTTGCTCTAGACTCATGAGAAGCTTTGATTGAATCTCTTGTGTTTATATTAGGAAAAATAACGAACCAGATTGCCCACACATTAGTTAAGCCAGCTGATTCCTAGCTCCCAAACATGTGACCAAGCTAAGTTCCACCTGTTTGTATTTGTTTATTTTTTTCCCCTAATGTTACAATAATAACAATCTTCGTTTTCTGGTTGTCAAAAAAAAATCAATTTGACAAAATTTATTGCAATTTCTGCATAAAATAGTTGGAATGTAAATAACTAAATATACAATCAAGCTCGTGGAAAAACTCTACAAAAATAAAAGAATAAAAAAAATAGCATGGTCGTCGGGTCATCACATGCGATAAAGATCAAAGTACAACCGGGAAGCTTCATCTCCTTCAAACGTTCAACTCCATTACGGCGACCTCGCCTTGCAATTCCCAAAAACCCCCTCCAACCATTCTGCTACTGCGATCCAACATTGTAATTCCGGTAAAAACAGAGGGCTTTTCAAGGAAACCCAATTCCAGGGAGAATGCGAAATTAATTACAAACGAATTTCTGATTCTTTGTCCCAAAAACATTTCATTTCAATCCATTTTTTCCCCCATAAAAATCAAAACAATTTTCAAGAAAAGTACTTCACTGCGTTACCGTTCTCGCATAAGAAACATCGCCAATATATCCCAAATTCCCAACCCCTTCTAGAGAGAGAAAGTAGAGAGATAGCCTCATAACAGTCGCGGAATCTCCCTGTATATACAAGGGAGATAGAGAGAGATAGAGAGAGAGAGAAAGAGAAAGAATTCTCAGAGTAGAAAGATTTTCGGTTGTGATATTGTGGCGTGAGGGGGCGTATCGAATCGATCCGCCGGCCATTGTAGCTTACAAAACTTGGTATCAACCCTTAAGCCTTTATTAATTATATTTTTTGGCATTTTAAAAGATTCTTGGATTGAGCTTCAAAAAAAAAAAAAAAGATTCTTGGATTGTTATTCATTTTTGTGGAATTAATGCTACCTTGGGTATTTCGTATCTTTGAGCATCTTGATGTAAAGTTGCATGCTTTGGGGTTTGTTTACTTAATTTACTGGTGCATTTATTTGTGTTTGTTACTTGTTGTTGTGTGCAGATATCTTCCTTGAGAAGAACTTGGGGAGATTGCAAATTGGGTGTTTAGGGAATACATTGGTTTAGAATCTGGGAGGTTCTATAGTTGATAAAGATTGTATTGGTGACTGGGTTGTGGGGTATTGTTCACCATTTTGGGGACTGATTTATTGTGTGTGTTAGTTTCTTGCTTGGTGGAGCAGATGAATGTAGTGGGAAAAGTTGGGAGCATTATAACTGCAGGTGTGTACTCTGTTGCCACCCCATTTCATCCTTTTGGTGGGGCTGTTGACATTATTGCTGTCAAACAGCAGGATGGGAGTTTCAGGAGCACGCCTTGGTATGTTCGGTTTGGGAAATTTCAAGGTGTTCTTAAAGGGGCAGAGAAGGAGGTTAGGATAGAAGTTAATGGTGTTGAGGCTGATTTTCACATGTATCTGGACCATTCTGGGGAAGCCTATTTTATCAGGGAAGTTGACAGTGATAAGGAGAATGAGGGAAATGAATGCTTGAAGGATACCGATAGTTTTGACGGTTCTCGAGAGGGCAGTAGTATTGATAATGCTAATGGCGGGGAAAGTAGTCCGGGGGTGCATTCTAAATCCGAGCCTAATGATGACGAGTCAGAGATGCAAGATGAGCGTCTTGCTTTTGGTGTAGATCGATTTGAAAGGACAGAGTCTGGCAGGAGATTTTATGAGTTTGATGATGTGGATTCTTCTCTTGAAGGTTCGATTGACTTATCAGGGTATGAATCCAGTCTCTATGAAAATTTAGAAACTGTGGAGCAAGTGTTAGAATCTCAAAATTCTGGCTCAGAAGTTGTTTTAGTGAGCGTGGATGGCCACATATTGACAGCACCAATCTCGTCGTCTGAAAGGAATACAGAGAATGTAGAGTTGGCTACACCTCAGTTTCATCTTGGCCCAGGTGAAGAAACTGACTTTTGTGAAACTAATACAGATATTAACACTGAAAAAGTTAAATGGGGTACTGATAATTTGAGCAGTACGGGAATATCTTCACAGAGAGTTGCTTCCACAGATGCTAGCAGCTCAAACAGTGAGCACGGTCCTGCAGAGCACTTGTTAGAAGTTAGCAAAGGAGATGGAGAACATCTCTCCCAAGTGCAAGAAACATCGTATGTAGAGACTCAGGATCAAGACCTTCTTAGGAATGAGAGTGGGGAGAGCACACCATCAGGCATCAGGAAAGGCGATATCTTCGCAAGCTGTTTGACACTACCAGAACTGGCCTTGCAGGTTGAAAATGAGTCCAAGCTATCAGACATAGCTTCTTCATTGGACATACAGGAAAGTGCTAAAGGTTCAGAGGAAGCGTCTCCAAGGAGCCCTTTAGCAATCAATGAAACTGAAAATGGATCATCTGAAAAATTTGAGAATGATAATGGGCTACCTTCTAGTCGTGATATTTCCAGCAGTTCTCCTTTGTCTGTGCAGGTTGAAGTCAAAGCCCTTGAGGGCGGTACATTAGATAATAGTGATTCTGACAGGGCACATGTACGTTTTGTTTTTAACGATGAAGACTCAGAGAAACAGATTGAAGGAACACCAGATGCAAAAGAATTAGAAAGTAGCCAGCAAAGATCAGATGAGTGCACTCAGTGTAAAAATACGGAGCAAGAGACAACAGCTTCTGCTGAAGATATGAACATTGGTACAAGCACAAGTATGATCAGTCCCTTGATTATGTTTATACTTTTTCACTCACATTTATTTGACTTTTGGTGATCTTCTTAATGCATATTCTTCTATGTATATGCAGGATTAGAGATTGCTCTCTGTGGGCACCTTCTTCATCCTGGAATGGGTTCGTGTGCTGCTGCAGAAGTCTTTAATGCAACTCGCATATCTGAGATGGAATTTAAAAATTCTGCAAAATCAATAATCAAGAATGAAAATTTGGTTGCTAGAATTCAGGGGAAATACTTGTCATGGGAAAAAGCTGCTTCAATCGTACTCGGGTTGGCTGCTTATGACTTGGAATTACCTATTGAATACACTGATGTTATTCCTGTTGAGCATGGGGGAACTCCAAGGGTAGATGATTCTGGGCTTGAGAGGTCTGCTTCTGGACGGCGATGGAGGCTCTGGCCAATTCCATTTAGAAGGGTTAAGACACTCGAGCATACTAGCAGTAATGTGTCAGCTGAGGATGTTTTTCTTGATACTGAAAGTAGCTTGCATAACCAGGGTGCAGATCCAAGTCCGACAGCACGAGGAGGCAAACTATCTCCTCGCAAACAACTTGTGAGAACTAATGTTCCAACCTCTGAACAAATTGACTCTTTAAACCTAAAGGATGGGCAAAATATGGTGGTCTTCATTTTCTCTACCAGGGTTCTAGGAGTACAGAAGGTATGTGATCTTTCATGTGCTCGATATTTGTTACATTTTGTACTCCATCCAACTGGATTCTTTACGTGGCTAGTTGGATTTCTGAAATAGGTTGAAGCTCATATATACTTGTGGAAGTGGAATGCAAGAATTGTGATTTCTGATGTTGATGGTACCATTACCAAGTAAGCCTTCTTCATTCACTTGTGCATGTTTTGAAATTTTAGAAAAATTAAATTAAATTCAAGGTTGCATATTAGAATTCTGTTTTTATGAGTATGCATACATCATACTGGTATGAAATCTATTATGTTTAATGATGGAGGCACTTAGCCCAATTGGATTTCTTTCTATAATCAGCAAATTATGCTATTTTCTAAGAGGACTGTGTATGTAAAATGTGATGATATGGCTTACAAGCGGCAACCAAAATGTGCAGGTCTGATGTTCTTGGGCAGTTCATGCCTTTGGTCGGGAAGGATTGGACGCATTCTGGAATTGCTAGACTTTTCTCAGCAATTAAGGTATGTGTGCTTCTTTTCGGTGATCACTTGTTAATGATTGACACCATTCACATAAGAAACATTTTTACATGCCACATACTCTTCCTCAATGACAAAGTATTGTAAATCGATGCATTTCTCTGAGAAAATAGTACCTGGAAAACTGCAGGAAAATGGGTATCAGCTACTTTTTCTTAGTGCACGTGCAATTGTCCAAGCATATCTGACCAAAAGTTTCCTGTTCAATTTAAAACAGGTACGTCATGTTTTGTTTTTTATGTGTAACTTGGTTGCTGGAGTATACTATATCCTGGCTTTATGCATTACTTGACATAATCTGAAATGTGCTTGACTTAGCATCATTTAAGTGAAAAAAAAAAGGTTACTGAAATGTTTAACGAACTAGTTTTTCCCCTTTTTCTTATTTTAAACGGAACAATATTGGTGTGAAGTTAAAGATGACATACTGGCTTCAACTGAATCTAGTAGTGTAAGATTTGTGTGGATCTGTTCTCCGATGTTCCCTCTTTGGTTGTTCTGTGTGTAAACATTATGAAAAAAATTATGCTGACTGGGAAACGTTTTGAATGCTTGTAGGATGGGAAAACCTTGCCCATTGGGCCAGTTGTTATTTCACCCGATGGTCTATTTCCGTCATTGTACAGAGAAGGTAACACATCTTGTTGACAGATATTCTATCGAGTCTTGGGATGTGATTGCCATTTGCCATTTATACAAGTTTTTTATTTTTATTTCAACGGTAATATTTGGGTGTGTGTGATTCTTTTATGCTACAAGTTAACATACTAAATTCTGTCGCAGTGATAAGAAGAGCTCCTCATGAATTCAAGATTGCCTGTTTAGAGGTCAGTATTTAGACTTGAACAAATCTTCTTTGATTCTTTAAACGTTTGCGCCATTCTGATACTAAAAATATTTGCAGGATATCAAAGCTCTTTTCCCTCCAGATTACAACCCGTTTTATGCAGGTTTTGGAAATAGAGACACCGATGAACTTAGCTATAGAAAAATTGGAATTCCGAAGGGCAAGATCTTCATAATTAACCCAAAGGTAGTGCCCTTTCTTCAGCACGCTGTAACTCTTTTCTGGGTTTTTCTTTCATTTTTACCTAACAGAGTTCAATGAATTTTACAGGGTGAGGTAGCTATTAGTCATCACCGAATTGACGTCAAATCATACACTTCGTTACATACTTTGGTAAACGACATGTTTCCCCCAACATCAATGGTTGAACAGGTAAGAAATTTCATATCCGCGGACTCTCAGACACTTCTATTACCATTCTCCCGCATAACTGTGAGTAAACACAGATCATTTCCTAATGCTTCTGAAAGTTACAGAGGGGGTGTTTGGTAAATTGTTGTTAGCTGATTGGGTTAGTGAGTTTGACTAGTTGATAGCATTAGCTGATTGTAGAAAGATGTTTGGTAAATTAGCTATTAGCTGATAACTGATTATATGCAAAATGACTTTTTCAAAAAGCTTATTGAAAAAGCTGCTTTGAGCAACTTTTTGAATTTTAGTGTTTTGGAGCAATAATCTGTTACAAAAAGCTAATTAATCAAACACTCATATTGGTTGTTTAACCAAGTTAAACAGCTAATAATGGTCAAACAAGCCAAAATTGGCTGATAAGCTAACTATGTTACCAAACAGGGACAGAATATTTTGCGCCTAAAATTCTACAGTCCTGTCTGGTAAAGTTACACACAATATATGCCAAACACGTCGAAAGTTGATCCTTTAATCTTATAATCTCTCGATAATCTTGTTGTATAAGCTTTACCAGACGAGCCGGCTTTTTGATTCTTGCACTTACTGTTTCGAGTCCTTGGATGCGTTTTCTACTCACCGCCTGTGTAACAACCGTGTGCAAATGTTCATTTGCAGGAAGATTACAACTCGTGGAACTACTGGAAAATGCCACTGCCCGATCTCGGTAGCTTGTAGAGATTTGGTTGGTCTAGGAAGAAGGTATTTGAAGTTTTGACAGAGATATCTCCAGGACTGACAGACATTCTTCAGCAGTGCAGGATGCCCACCATTATTGATGCACTTCTAGTCTAGTATATAGTGCCCAGTTTTGTGACCACAAAGGGTATTCATATTGTCTCCCAAAAACAGGCTTATGTTGTTCCTTCTATGAATACAAGTCATCAATAACTCAAATAATGCAATGTCTACAACTTTATATGTAGTCATGTGTTTCAACAACTATAGCCAGTAGCCTGTACATTTAGTAATAACTTGCTGTTACTCACGCTTATTATTTGATTTACGGGAAAGCCCATACCGTTTGAAGTATTTCGGGGTGTTGAGTCACAAAAAATGAGATGTGGGTGTTGAGTCACAAAAAATGAGATCTTAAACACTAGTTATGATTGATTCTTGTAAAGTTAGCTTGATTGTAATTGAGTGAAAATAATTAAGCTAAATCTAAATTAAATGTAACTAATAAAGAGATAGAGAATATGCAACAAAGGTAAAATGATATAGGAAGGTCTAATGCTTATTGGAAGCAAAACTAAGGTAAAAATGTAATTTAGTTCATTGTGAAAGGAGGAATTATATTGCTTGAAATTGTGCTAAAGTGTGTCATTTCCTTGGTTTATCCAAATGTATTAATATGCAAGATTCCCTATTCCTATTGTTTACAAGCAATGCTAGCTCAATAACAACATAAAGTTGTTCATTCTAGCCCAAACACAAGTCAATCTTATAAAGTGTGTCTACTTTGTGTGTTATCAATTATATTTAATTTTGCTGGTTGTCGACTTAGATCACCTATAAGTATCAGCGATGAAGTGATAATACGCACGATATTGGTAAAGACAAATCAAATCCAATTGCATTTGCCCACTTACTTAAAGTGGGATGGTAGTCTAAACTACTATGTAGTTACTGGTGGGATCAGTAACCTAGTCCATCTTACTGACGATAGTAAATACTCTTCAAGTATGTTGATAGTTATCTACTCCGTACTTACTAAAAGTATGGATGATAGTACAATTACTACATAGGTATCATATGTGAAGTGATACCCTTACCCACCGGTGCCGGTTATGACAAATCAAGTCCGGTTTTTGTTGCCCACTTACTAAAAGTGGGGATGGTAGTATAGACTACCTCGTAAATACTTTCAAGATCAGTAACCTAGTCCATCTTACCAACGGTGGTAAAGACTCGTCAAGAGTGTTGATAGTTGGATACTTACTAAAAGTATGGATAGTAGTATGGTATAAACTACTACATAGGTATCAATTGTGAAGTGATACCCTAGTCCATCCAACTGGTACTAGTAAAGACACATTAAGTCTAATAATAGTTACCTACTTACTAAAAGTAGGGATGATAGTACAGACTATCCAATCACAATAATCTAAGTACTTGTGATTATTTCTATCGGATCTGGATCCCTGCTCGTCGATGGTGGTCTTCCTTGGTTTTTTTTGTGAGTTGGAGGATGGTCTTTCATGTCTCTCCTTCCCATTGGAGTTAGATGTTACCCATCATGCCTGCTACCTACTTCTTCATGCGCTTGTGGCTATTTTATTTCGCTTGAAAAATGATATATGCACTCTAAAGGAGTAAAACTCCCGTCACGTGTCTTGATTTTATTAGAAGAAGATGAAAAGAAAGTAATAAAAACTGTGACCCACATTTTTTAAAATGAATTCAAGGGTGACATATAAGCATAGAGTAGAAAATGAAGTAGAATGTGAAAGTATGTGTAGTATTAGTCATTTCGCTTCTTATATAGACTTTTTTTGATGCCTCATGCTTGCTTCCTGCTTAGCTTAAGGGATGGTTCCCTATAGTGTTAAAATCCACTTATTGTAGTTTTACCAGTTTGGTTTTTTTTTTTTTTTTTTTTGTTTTTTTGTTTTTAATGAAAACTAGTTTGTCTTCTTTTATTTGCATTGATTTAGGCTTACTTGTATTTTGTCTGCCACCTTTATTATGGTTGGTGACTCATATTTGTGTGGATTTTCCTCTTAGGCCGAGATATCTTATTTTTTGAATTAATAGTGAAATTTATTATTATCAAAAAGTATAGGAATAAGGGTCAAATAGGCCACCGAACTACACGCGAAATTGCAGTTAGGCCATCGAACTAAAAAACAATGCAATTGGGTGTTTGAACTGCACAAATTCATGAAAATTAATCTAAAGTGACTTGTTGACTTGATTTTCGGGTTACCAACTTTAAAAATAATATTTTAAAATAATTTTAAATAAATAAATTAATTAAAATTAAAAAAAAACAACAAACAGGAACAAGTCGATTGGGTCCTTTTTTTAATTTTTAATTTTAAATTTAATTTTAATTAAGTATTTTATTTAAAATTATTTTAAAATATTATTTTTAAAGTTGGTAACCGGAAGATCAAGTCAAACAAGTCACTTTGGGTTAATTTGCATGGATTTATGTAGTTCAGGGACCCAATTGCATTGTTTTTGAGTTTAATTGCCTAATTGCAGTTTCGTGTGTAGTTCAATATTCCAAAAGTATATTTAATGAAGAGACAACGCCAATCGAGTTGGTATGACTTATTAGCTGGGCACAATAAGTTATTTAAATTAAAATATAATTAATGTATTTTAGTACTAAACGTAGGATGGAAAAATAGGTTTCCATATTTTTTCAAATTAAAAATAAATAAATAAATATAAAAATTACGGAGTACTGTAAATGGCAACATCTATGGAGTAAAAGGTTAAAAATGAGGAAGGAAAAGGAAATTCGCGGTATAAAATGGTGATTGGCGCTCGAAACCATAGGCGCCAAACTCGCACCGCCATTGCTAAGTCGCTTCTCTTGTTCTCACCGTCTTTCTCCAATATTTCCGTTATGCAAAAAAAGATTTCCAATTTTCAGTTTGATCCGATGCGTAATTTCGACTCTTCCAGGCAACTACGTAGACGAAGAAGCTTGATCGGCGATGTCATGGCTACGATCGGCGGTGAGCAAAGCTGTAGAAGTCGGCGGCAAGAGGAAAATCACTCGCAACCTCCGCAGCGTCGTCCAGCATGCCGGTTACGCCGTTGTCGACGGTGCCAAAGTAGTTCATGATCGATCTGTAAAATTTTCTCTCTCTCCCGCGTGTTTCTATGTGTGCGCTTTTGTAGCCGGCGAAAAAAAAAAAATACAGTTTGAAATAACAGTATTAGTAATTGAACTTTGTTTAATTCTGAAAGGTCGTTCATGTACTCTTACAGGCCGATGATTTAGATGTTTGGTATTAGGAATTGTACGAATTACATTTTATTAATTGATTGATGGCGATTTGTAGGAACTAGAAAGTAGAAACCCCCTGATTTTGCTATAAAATTAAAAAATATATTTGTTCTCAAGTACTGGGGATGAGCTTTGATCCGCTGTCCAAGGATTCCAGTCAAGGGCGTGACTACCTAATTTGAAGTCTGGAATTACCTGTAAGACAGTTTCCAGCTTACGTGAATCGACTGTAAAAAACACTTGCAGATTCTAGATATGAGTGAATATCCAAGTCATATAGAGCATTGCTCGAAACTAAACTTGTCTTGGTAAAAACTCAAGGTTAATAAACAGAGGCCACTTTGAATGCCAAGTAGTACATTATTCTTCATTTCCACTGTAGGATGATATTGAATTAATGTGATTAGTAATGATGCTTATCTTTCTCCTTGTCATATCTTCAGTTTATTTATCCTCATGGTCTCTGTTGAGCCTTTACTATATGCTTTTCAATTTTAGGGTCCTGGAAACTTCAAGAGTGTTAAGCATGCTTTGAAAAGATTAGAAGAACAGTCAGTTTCATGTAGAGGCATAGAGAGACTTCAGCAACTTCGCAGGTGGTTAGTGGCTCTAAAAGAGATTGAGAGACTACAAGAAGCTAGGGTGGAACAAGAGAAAAACAATGACCCGGAAGATATTTCCATTGCGAAGAAGGATCTTCCTAGAGAGCCTACTGTGGTAAGTAAGTCATCTTGTACTAATCTGCTATATTGCTTTTTCCTACTTTCATTGCTACGGAGAAGCTCTCATCACAGAATAAATGTGAAGTCTAATATGCTCACAAATGGTGCTGGCCATGATAATTTGACAGTGTAGTGCATTTACTTTGTTGTTGTGCAGTTATTTGGGATTGTCTTTTAAATTTATGAAATGAAAGGTCAGGCAGTTCGATAAAAATGCTGCTTGTGTTCCACTTATTACACTGCCCACTCCCTAATTGCCTACAGTTATATCTTCTTACACTTAATTATAATGGGAATGCAAAATAATAGAGATTGTGACTTCAATGAATAAAATGCAAATAACTGGTTTGAAATATGCCCACAGGTTTTGCGTATGATATTTGCACATCTCAATGTTTAACTCAACTCTTAAATGCACCTTATCATGCATATTTCTCTGTTCTATTCTTAGGCATAATAATGCCTGAAAGTAATCCGTTCCTTCTATCTGTACAGTAAAAATATGTTACAGCCATCCCTTTTGGTTGGCTTGATGGTTTGGCGTTTATTATGCTTTGTATGCTTGACAGAGCCTTAGATGTACCTCCGAGGACAGTTGATAAACTGCCATTTCTTTTTTCTTTCTTTTGGTAATTAGCATTATTCTTTTATTTACTTAAGTAAGCTCATCTTTTATCCTCTTAATATACAATTGATAGGTTTTATATTATGATCCTGATCTTGGTGGGGAACCAATGAATTTCAAAGATGTCTTTCTTCGCAGTCAAGCTCTAGAAGGCATCGTCTTGTCTGTGGTGAGCTTAACAGATTTCAGTGCTTTACTAGTTTGATCATCTGTTAACCTCTTCTCTAATTGGCATCAGTGGCCCTTTACCATCTTGGAATTCTCTGTTGAAAGTTTAATTGACCAAATTTGGAGTGAAATGAAAAGTGTTTTGTTTCATTGATTTATTCTATTTCAATTTCTTGAATGTTTAAGTATTATCAGAGCTATTAGTTCTATAAATGCTTTGGGGCTTGTGAGAGGATGATGGAAGAGATGACAATCCAAATTCATTATTTGTTTGATACATTCATGAAAATTGAAAAGATGGAAATAAATAATCCAGAAACAGATTTTATCTTCATTTCTCATTGTATGCTTTGTAGTCACTTTATTTATTTAGGCATAGTATTTGGCTTGGACATTAGCCAATTCTTTTATTCCTTTGAACTCCACATATATGGTTTATCTCTTCTTTTTCTTATTCAAGGGTAACTGGTGGTTAAATGTTCTGTTTGTCTCAGATTCTTGAAGCACCAGATGAAGAAGAAGTGTCATTGCTTACAGAGATCTTTGGGTAACTCTTCATTGTTCATCTCGTTTGCTTCAAATGCTCTCTTTTTGGATTTAAGGGTCCTGCCTGAAGGATTATGACCTATTGATTATTGTATAGCAGAGTTACTTTGCAAAATATTTTATGTTCATACTAATGGAAAATAATATGCATGGAATAAATATCATTGTTTCTCAGTTCTTCTTTGTTCTTTTTCTTGGATGTATAGACTTTGTCTTACAGGTGGGAAAGAAGTTTGTGATGCAACAATAGCCAGCATAGAAGCTTTGTCTAAAGCTTTCTCAAGCTATAATGATGAACTGCTGGTAATGGAATAAGAAACCATGTTCTGGCATACATTAACGATGACATTTCACTTAGGACCTTCATACTATGTGGGTAATTTCATTGTCCTAAAGATATAAGGAAGTCATGTAATTTTCTCTGTCCTTTCCATTATTCCAGGCAAAGAAGGAAGATCTGCTTGTTTTTGCACAAAGTGCAATTGCTGGTTTGAAAGTAAATGCTGACTTAGCAAGGTTGTTAGGCATAATCTTGCTATTTTGTGATTTAGGTGCTATGAAACATGTAATATTTGGGGAGTAAATGCACTGTACTAAACACCTGATAGCATGGGTAGTTATCCATTTTTCTTGCCTTTGGCACTGATGCAAAACTGCAATCGTAATTTTTATCTTAACTGTTTCATGGTCTGCGCTCAGAATAGATTCTGAAGTCTCCAACATACAGCAGGACCTAAACAAAATGCAATGCTGGCCACCTTCAATGGAAGTTGATAAAAGATCATCTGAATTGTCTACAGCTACAATAACAGAGGCATGTTATATATACCTGGGATTATTATGCTTTATCATAAACTTCTACCATCCAAATAAGAAGTGATATAAAAGCACTGCTTAGCATTGCGAAGGCACGTAACTAACCTGGTTTTAAAATTTCTCATGGTATTGAGACTTGAAGATATACTGTGTTAAGTATTAGTAAAGTAGGACCTCTTTATAAAGTTATTTATAATCTCCTTTGAGTATGATACTTGAAACTTTTTAAATCATCATGAAATTTTAAAGCTTGTCTAAACTTGATCTTTTTTTGGCAGGCTTTAAATGATGAACTTTCCCAGCTACAATTATATACCAAATTGGAGTCACTTTTGTCAAAGGAGAAGCGTATGCTTAACAGGAACTCACTAGAAAACCATTTTCAAAAGGTTTGGCATCTAAGTGATGAATTACTTTTCCTTGGAAAGAATGTTCTGCAAAAATCTACTGTAGTAATTATAACTTGAACTAATTTAAGTTTTACTCCCCTGCATGGCATTCCACTTTTTGTATCCAAGTGTCAATTTGACAAATTTGGTCCCCTGGACAGAAATGGTACTTTGTTAGGGTTCCATTATTAACCATAACAGAAATGCCATTTTTGGGTCAATTTCTTATAGTTGATGGGAGTATGGGACTAATACTAGAATAAAAGTTGGACACTAATGATCCCCTAAGTTTCAAAGATAGAAATGGTCCTCCAACTACTGAAATTTTGACAAAGATAGTTCTTTCTCACACTGTTTAAACTCTCTACCAATCTTTTTGGTCAACATGTAGGTTGACAAGTTAAAGGTTTTGTCGGCATCACTTTCATGCTCTGCTTCAAGAGCTGAAGAACACATTTCTGAGAGCAGGTTTGCCGCTATGCTTCTTTCATCATTCTCTGACTAATTTTTTTATGCTTGAGTTCTTTTAACAAATATATTTCATCTCACTAATTTAGTGACCCTAAATAGGGGAATTGCAAAAACAAGAAGTTAAAAGTGGACAGAGTTCTAACCAAGGTGTGATTGAACATATGAGTGAAGAGTGTATGGATTATACTAGAATCTTTCATGGAAATGAGTCAAATGACAATGAAACATTTCTATATAAAATTTGGTTTTACTGAAGTTTCTGCTACTCTGGATTGCTCTTAACCATTACAATTTGATGCAAGAAACTATGCACTCTCCTGTTAATGAATGAAGAGGAAAACCTATACAAAAGGTGTGACGTGATGCACTTCTGGAATTGTAATTCTGCAAGTGACATTCAGGTTTCATGGCTCGCTAAATTTAATATTTTGGAGGATCACTTGGGTTTCATGGGAAAAACGTCCAGTCTGGTTAAAAAAAACACAATCAACATTCAAAGTTTTATGTAGTCAGCACAAATTCTCAAATTACTGAAAGCATCGTGTGGCAAGCAATTTGCAAGATGCATTTAATTTCTTTCAATATTTCTTGGTTTTTGTAATAGAGTTGTTTGCTGCTTCCCAGGAAGTAATTTGTAGAACAAAATATTTAATGCTATTCTCTCAACTTCTTATGCATTTTCTTGGAGCAGAGTTCAGAAAGAAGGAGCTATTAGCTTCCGTGTCTCAAAAGGGAATGAATTCTCCCAACTTGAAAAGGTGATGTTCCTTAGTTGAGTCATGCCCCCTCTGTTGACAGATAACCCTAGTATATGCTTGCAATTATTTTCCTCAACAATTGGTTTCCAATTTGCCTCTGGTTTATGGGAACTCTTGCTTGCTTTATTTGAAGTTGGATTTTAGGCTCCTTAACTACAATTGCCTTTTTTAGGAACTGACAGTTGAAATTGAAGAACTTGAGATGCAAAAAGACCACCTTGAAGCTGAGTTGAAAAGGGTACTTATGCTTTCTCTCATTGTCCTAGAGAAAATGTATTACTGATTAATTTAATTTTTCAACAATATATGTTCTTTACATAGTTAATGAGATATTAAATAAGTAAAATAAGAGTTAGTGTTAGCTAGACTTGTTTCGTCTAATAAATGCTTGTAGGTCAAAACAGCATTGATTTCTGCCCATGCCCATCTTCGCAATGCCAAGGAAGAAAGAGATCAATTTAATGAAGCTAGCAATGAAATTCTTCAGCACTTCCAATTGAAGGTATGATATCTTATAATATGTACTAGTTTGATATGCAATTTGAATCTAATTCTAAGTTCTACCATTTTCATTTGTGTTGATAAATTTAGGAGGATGAGCTGTCTAGATCTGTTGCATCATACAGAGCTGAGGCAGATGTTTGTGATGCATTTATTTACTTTTTAGAAGACACCCGGGGTTTTGAATCGTCATACATTAATCAAAAACAGAAACATGTGAAGTATGGAGCTCTCCTGGATGTTTCTCTAGCTATTTGTTTTGATTTTTCTTTCCACTGTAGATTTGACAGTGTCAACCTGCTCGTTTCTGAGTTCGATCTATTAATAAATAGATGGATGACTCCATTAAAATTAAGAACAAGGGAAACCTGCTATACCTTTAAAATTGCATATGTATATTCTTGAATCATGCAAAATTTAACCATATCTTTGGATGTTGTTTAAGTGAGGAATTGGAGAGATGCGAAGGCTGTTTTCTGGATTTGGTGATTCGTGTCTTATCTGCATACAAGGTATTTGAATAGTTTCAATTGGAACTAACTGTTTTTGCTTTCAATATCTATCTAATATGACTTCTATAGCTATATTCCTTTGAATTTATCAGGATGAGCTGGGGCCTTCTTTTTTGAACCTCAAGAAACTGGCGGAGAACTTGAGAGGGTATTGTTCATCAGTCGTCACTGCTTTGAAACATTTTCATTGAGGAGAACTGTGTTTCTAAGTTTGGACTACCAGGTCGGAGATCTCAGCTGCTGTTCCAAATGGCGAGAAGAAGAGTGCAGTTGATGCAAGACGGCGGCTAGAGGAGGAATACCTCAAGGCAGAAACCAAGGTATAATCTTTTGCCCCACAGTCGTCTATGCATGCATGCTGGCTGGCAGACTTGCCCTGTCCTTTTGTGTATAGTTTTTACTGTTTTATCATATCGTGTATTGATGCATGATTCTCAACCAGAAAAATGTGTCTTTATGATGCATGTTCTATTTTTATTCCTTCATTCTTCTTTCTTCCCCCTTCCCCTTGAACATTGCAGTTAATAACCGCATTGAGTGTCGTGGAAAGCATTAAAAAACAGTTCTATGCTCAAGTTGAAGGAATTTCAAGGTAATATGATCCTGTGTTTTTTCCTCATACTTTTCTGGTATGTCCACTGAATTTGAAACTTGACAAGAAAGATGAGTGTTATTATCCAGGAAAGATGACGAAAATGTAAGAGAATTATTTGATAATCTTTCCAATATTAAAGAAGAACTGGAATCCATGCAAAGACCATCTCTGGAAGTTGAAACTTCAAATAGAAGGGCAGATAAATCATCAAAAGTAGCGCCAGAAACTACCACTGCTGCTCCCCAGTTTCTGAAACTCAATTCCGAAGCCATGAGCCACGGATCAGCTCCCAAAACTGAAACACAAAAATCAGTGAGAGCGAATCTGAGAAAAAGCCTATCGATGGCCATCCGTTCGGCAAATGACTCAGTAAGCTTCACACGAGAAGACAGCTTCACGTCCCATAAAATCCTGAGAACAAAGACTGGGGATCCCGCCGCTGAACTATCCAAGTTGAAGATAGAGTTGGAACTGGAGAACAATAGCAGAGACCATCCTTTCGACGAAATTGACGACTGGGAATCCGATGTAATCGTGAAAAACAGAGAACACGGTGAATGATTTATTTACTACCATTTTACCCATACCTCATCTGACGCCTCTACCCCATATTTGGTGTTTTTACTCTGAGGTTAGTATGAATATATCCATCCCCGTTACTTCACTCTTGGAATTTATGTATTATTTCGTTAAATTTTGAATTTGAATATTGCACACAAAATCTTCCAATGCAGAAGATTTGAACAGCTGAGGGACACTTGCCGACATGTCCCATCCTTGTATGCTTTGTTGCCTTGTTATATTATAAATCCAACCTTTTGATGATTAACAGTTCTGGTCCTTCTGGAGCACGGAGGAAAAAAAGGTTATTAAGGTCTTTTTCATTCTGACATTTGAATTCTATTTTTATTAATTTACTCGAATTCCTTGACCATGTTAGATTTAGAGGGAGCGCTGTTTTTTTTTTTTTTTTTTTTTTTTCAAGAAAAAAGAAAAAAAGAAGTACAGTTGTCGGTATTAGGATGCATAATAATACAATGTAATTTTGTAAAAAAGAATAGAATATTAGAGTTGAAGTTGGAGGGAAGGAAGTAGAGAAGAAAGGTGGGGTCATGTCAGAATGCGTGTCCGCTTTGTCAGATGAGGTCATGTGAGTAACCTGATGTGGAGTGGCCTCTTCCTGTGTAAACTACGAGTCCTCTGATTAAGCCAATCCCCCATCACAATTTCTGTATCTTATCATTTTTTCTTTTCTTTTTCAACTCTGTTTCACTTTCACATGTACACAACTGTAATTTTCTGTCTTTCTTTTTGAGTTAATACCCAATATAGTCCTCAACTATAGTGGTTTTACTCAATTTAGTCCTAAGTGACTTTTTGTACTCTATTTAGTCATTGACTTTGATGGTTTTACACACTTTAGTCCTCTGTTAACAATTCCGTTTGTTGGCTGTTAATAACAAGGTTAAAATGGTAATTTCATTTCTCTTTTATTTTTATCAGATTAATTGTTAATTATCTTTCCTAATTTTCTTCTCTCTCCTTCATTCCCTTTCTCAGACCCTAAACACACTGCAAACCCATTTACTAATTTTTTTTTCTCTCTTCTGCCTAGTCAATTTTTTTTTCTCTCTTCTGCCTAATCAATACAATTCCCTTATTCCCTTCCTTAGGCCTTAAAAACAGACTGCAAACATATTGACTCATTTAAAAAAAAAAAAAAAACAAAACACTTCCTTAAAAATAAAGAAATAAATAAATATTTGCAACCAATACACAAACACCTTAATAAAATTAAAATTTGCATCCAATGCACAAACATCTTCATATAACCTTAATCCAAAAGAAAGACATTCAAGTGTAAATTTGTCATACAAAAAGCATCAAACATGTAATATGCGCTAAGAGCCCTAGTACATCAATTAACAGCCTTATACAAAATAAAAGGGACATGTTATACAAAAGCAGTGATCAACTAATATTTCATCATAACACTAGTCCTTAGTTTTGGAATTGTTGTCCGTTGTCCTTTTGATGATAGGTAGCTTTGACACCTTTTCTTTATTCCTTGGAACATTGACTTCTTCACAAGCAACCACAAGAGGAATTTGAACATTAACATCATCTTCATTCTCAGGCTGAGTATGGACTGCAATAACTTCAGCAATTCCTGCACCAAATCCTCCATCCATAAGTTGTTCATTATCAGCTCCTTCATTCTCATGTCCTTGATTAACTTCTGTAGTTGATGTATGATGATTTTGAGGTTGCGGTGTCGTTTTGGTTCTTACCATCTTTTTTGGATTTAGCTATAAACAATAATAAGCAAAGTAATAAAATTAAAGTTAGTTGTGAACTAAATTAATTAAATTTTTAAATTGAAATTTTAAACTTACCAACTTTTCTCTCACAACAGGATCTTCTGGACATCTTCTAGAATTATGACCTATTTTTTTACATTTACCACAATGCAACTTGATTTGACTCCTACTGACTTTAGTGGGATCTTTTGACTCCTTTGGCTGCTTGATAGTTTCTTCTGCACTTTTTTTCCTTAACTTTCTTGGTCTACCACGCTTTGATGTCTTATACAATGGTGGAAGTAGTGGTTCTCTATCTGTCAATGGCCATTCTTCAGGCCCACACATGGGTTTAATGGATCCTGCATAAGTTTTCAAGTAGCTATCTGTGGAGTAGAATGAGCTAACATAATCTACTACTGTTTCCTTGCCACTTTTCATCCAAATTGCACGAATAGCATGCTTGCAAGGGATTCCTGTCAACTGCCATTTCCCACAACTGCATGATTTTTTACCCAAATCAACTTCTTGTTGATCCTCCCACATGCCCCTAATTTCAAATAACTCATAATCACATTGATCACACAAATAACCAGCAGCAGCTTTTTCATTGGCTTCAATCTTTGCAACAATTCTAGGACATATTTTAGATGTAGATGCCTTTCAATTAGTGGCTGTTTCCTTGCCTCTAATATCATAGAATTAAAGCATTCAGAAATGTTGTTCACCAAGATATCACACTGTGGAGTTGTGGAAAAATGAGACCTCGACCATTCACTAGGATGTTTATCAGATAACCAGGTAAAGGCATCTACATCTAACTCTTTAATATCCTTCATTGCTTGGGTGAAACTGTTTATAGTTGTTGCCCTAGCTGCTGCCCATAAATAATCTTTTATTGCTCTACCTTGGAACCCAGCAAGCTTCATATTGCCGTGCAAGTGTCGCACACAAAATCTATGATTTGCTAAAGGGAAGACAGTCTCAAAGGCAGGTATTAGTCCTTTCTGCTTGTCAGAAATAAAGGTCACATTATGCTCATCTAAAATCTCCAAGTCCTTTTTAACAAGTTTTAAAAACCAAATCCAAGATTGTTTTGTTTCCCCTTCAACAATTGCATAGGCCAAAGGAAATATTCCATCAGTTGCATCAATCCCAACTGCTGTGAGTAATTGACCTCCAATTTTTGCTTTTAGAAAACAACCATCTACCCCTATAATAGGTCTGCAGTATTTGTAACCTTGCATACAACCCTCCCAACACATGTAAATTCTCAACAATCTCTTTTGTCCTTCAATTTCTTCTAAATCACTAGGTTGTATGATACAAGTAGACTTAGGAGTTGTTTTCTCAATTTCAAGCTTATAACTCCACAATTTTTTAATTTGATCTTCTTGTTCTTCTTTTAAATCACCCCTAGCAAGTGACATGGCCTTATAGCATTGCCTAGTTGTTAGGTTGTATTTGTCATCAGTTTTAACTCTCTTTTGAAACTCTTCAATTGTCCAAGTGCTATGACTTCTTATTTCTCTTTTCCATCTCTTTGCAACCTTAGAAGCAGTGATCAACTTATTTTCATATTCCCATCCACAACCTTCATGTTTATCATTGTAACTTAAAACTCTCCAATTAAAACTATTTTGAAGTTTCCTACAGTTGATTTTCCAAGGGCAACCTTCACCTTTACAACTTATTGTAACTCTAAGCTTGTCATTCTTTTCAAATTTCAAATCTTTTCCGTTGTTGATAGCATAATTTTCTATAGCTTGCTTAAACTGTTCTTTGGTAGCAAATGTTAACCCTTTGCAGAATATAGGTTTTTTCATTTCAGTTGATCTAAAAATGGGCCATTTGCTCTCTTCTTTCTCACCATCACTCACAAGGTCCTCATCTGATAAATTAATTCCATCATCACCTCCATTAGTAGGATGCAACACATTATGTTCACAAACTACTACTGATCCTACACCTCCATACTCAACTGTTTCATCAACATATTTCTCAAACTCCATATCATCCATTATCCCTTCATTCATCTCATAATCAGAATCAATAAATTCTTCCAAAAATTCATCATCAGTATCACTTTCTTCTTCTTCATCATCTCTAAAATCCCTATCACTTTCTTCTTCATAGCCTGCAACCCAAATTTCTAACTCCCTAGGACTAGCTTCCAAACAATGGTTACCCAAAGACCATGTTTCAGAATCAGAAACCAACTCAGTCAACCCACTCCCAATTTTGGAGTACAATTTCACCTGTAGATTGCAATAGCCCAATTCTTCTATTTTTTCCCTTAATGTAATCAACCCCCACTCATCTACATTCATGTAATCCCACCAATCTGTCATGCCTCCTACATATTCTGATTTAACTTTTCCTCCATGTCTAATCTTAAGTGTGAATAAATTACTTTCATGTACTCCATCTGTTTGAAAAAAAAAACATATATATATATATATTTACACAATTGCATACTAAAGACAAATAAAATTACTCAGTATAATACTTTGAAAAAAAGCAAATTGCATACTAAATTATAACATACTAAACTTCATACTAAAGACAAAGGCTAGTTAATTTCAGAAGTATTTTTCAAATGAATCCAATGAATCCAAACAGTTACCAAACACAGCCTGATCACTTTTCAAATGAATCCAAACATAAGAATTTTTAGTTAATTTCAAATGAATCTAAACACAAAACTATTAACAAATAGCATTAACACTAATGAATCCAAACTCAAGCTATTAGCATTCTGTTCATGTAGTATCAAAAAGAAAAAATTTCAATGATCAGGCATCCAACATAATTAAGCCAGAACTTCAAACCGAATCATAAGCCAAAACATCAAACAGATTTGAAGCTTGATTCAATCTTACAGCCATTAAGAACCGAGTTAAATCCAAAAAAAAAAAAAAAACTATCAACAACATTTTTTCGTCAGTACCGTATTTTGGCATGCATTTGTTTCCAATTCTTCGTCTTGAATCCCCCATGGTGTGTTGCTTCCAGTTCTGCGTTTGCTCAATTGCTCCCAATGCCAGCAATGGGTAACATGGTTCAACAATTGCTGGCCTGCTTGTGCTTCTGGTGAGTTTGCCGTATCATTGCTTCCAGTGAGTTTGCTCTGTATTTGCTTTGGGTGAGTTTGCTGTGCGTTTCTAGGGCTTGCGGAAGGGAGGGGAAATTATGCGTTTCTAGGGGTTAAGGAAATTGTATCGGCAGAGAAGAGGGAGAGGGAGGGGGAAAGAGAGGCGGGAATTGTATTCGCAGATGATTGAGGAGATGGAGAGAGATTAGGAAAGATATTATTAATTGATTTGATTAAAAAATAAAATGCAAATGAAATTACAATGTTAACCTTATTATTAACAGCTAATAAACAGAATTATTAACAGAGGACTAAAGTGTGTAAAAACATTAAAGTCAAGGACTAAATAGAGTACAAAAAGTCATTTAGGACTAAATTGAGTAAAACCACCATAGTCGAGGACTATATTGGGTATTAACTCCTTTCTTTTTTATCCAACCAGCTTATTTATTTCATCATCTGTCTTATTATTTTTTCAACAGAACTTAATAATTTTTTTTTATTCAGTATTTATTAGGAAATTTAACTTTACTCTTTTTAAACAACCAAATATAAAGTGTTTACATGTATATAAGATATCCAAGTTTCAAATTATGTGTTTTTTTGTCTACAAACTTTAGATAATCATATAATATTAGAAACAATTGCATTTTCAATCTCTATGTTACACTTTTTGTCTATAAAGTAAAAACTTAAGAAATCATTAAATGGGCAATAACAAGAGATACAAAGATTGCTTCAAACTCGAGAATTAAAAAAGTAAGGATATAGATTGGAACTATAACATTTTTTAAAATCTAAGTATCATATATATGCATATTAAATAACTAATGGCAAAAATCACAATGCTTTTCATTTTGACTAAAGTAATAAGAAGGGTGTAGGTCTATCAAATGTAAGATAGTATAGGTCTCTATAGGACCATAAATTTTCCACATTGTAAAAGTTCCTATTTCTCTCTCTCGAGGTAACCAATTCAAAGGATACAAACAAAGGTCTCGGTCTTGGGAAGAGAAAGACCCTTTCATCTTTCAATATTATATGCTGTTGCAAGACACAGGAAGAGAGGTGTTCAAAAGAAAATGGTTTTGCCTCCCTATGGTAGCAATGAGTGGCAGGGTCAAATGAACTTTCAAAGTTTGTCATCTCAAAAACAGTAATTCTTTTAAAAATATATATATAAAAAATTTCCTCACTTAGCCACTATGTTTTATTTCATGTGTCCAATTCAATTAACGATATTTAATTAGTATTAATATATAACATTTATATATTTAAAATTACATAAATGTACTATTAAACATACAAAAAATAAATTTTAAAAAATAAGTAAAGAGATAATAGCGAGTTTGACCAATGAATTTAATTAAACCAATGGAATATTATATATCTTTTCACTTTTTACCCTTTTTTTTACTTTTTTTTTTTAGCCTCTCATTAGATAATTTTTATTTATTTTCCCTATTAAGATTATAATATGTAACATGAGTTTTATCGTGTTAGTAGACTAATCAATTTTTTTAAAAAGGTTAAATTATGGTTTTGACCAGGTCAACGAGAAGATCCATCATAGTGTAACGGAATTCAATTTTTGATTTTTCGTGATGGTGCAAAAAACCAAGTATGGAGGGATGGGCAGTTTTTTTAATTTTAAATTCTGTGTTTTATGTTCCAGAATACAGAACTGCATACCTTGTGGGTTTTGCAGGATTGTGCTATTATTTTAAAAGAAAAAAATGATAAATATCTTTTTTAAATAGTAAAATTCTTGTTATAAGTCTTAATTTTATTTAAAAATAAAAATTATAATTTATTTTTAATTAATCAGAGTATGTCATATAGAATAAGAAGGGAATACGAATATGAAGGGAATATGCATAGTAATAACACAATTTTGTTATATAATTATTTTGTAAAACAAATAGTTATATAAAACAAAATTTGGTACAAAAAAATTTGAATTTATTAGCAACATTTTTAACATTAAAAATCATCAATAAATATTTTGCTTGCCATTAGGCAGTAGTGAAATTCTAATTCACTCCAACTAAGGTTTCAATTTTTATTTTTTTTTTAGCATTTCCCTTTATGAATTTTAAATATTTTGGCAAATTCTCATGAACAAATTGTTATTTTAACAATAATAAAAGTTGTTATTGTTATTTTACCCCCATTAACATGAAGTAGTGAATATTATAAAATAAAGTTTAAAAATGTATTATGATTCATTCTATTTTAGTAATTTTTTTAGATGACGAGAAAAATCTGCAATCATTATCTAAGGATGTTCACTTAGTAAATTCTGTTTTTTGTGTAATAGATCATTAACTACACAAGAAAAATAAACCAAATTAAGAAAATCTTGTGAAACAAACTTGACCGAAATACGATTTTAGTCATTCTTTCCCAATGCAACATGACTCATTCTTTTTTTTTTTTTTTTCCAACCCATACACTCTTTACTTTTTGTCCTTTGTTTACACTAAAAACTAGGAATCACAACATCCTTGTGTTAATCAATACTCTTTTGATTTGATACACAATCAATCAAAACATGTCATGTCAAAATCATTATTAGTAAAATTGAAATATTCCTTCAAAACATCTTTCTCAACTTTGCAAGCACAAACATTCATGTTTTACCTTTTTAATTCTAATTTTTAATTTCTATGTATTTTCTCTTTGAATTTGAACACCGAATTTGAAAGCTTCTCACCGCTCCTTCTTGGAGATTAGTGGACGAGATAAATCGTTAAATGCATTTGGCTTACAAACCCCAAAATGCTTGTACATGTCCATGACATAGCCAAATTCACGTATTATTTTTTTTAAAATCCATGTATCATGTGACAGCTAGCAAAATTGTTTTTTCAACATATTTTCTTATGGATATATTATCACGATGTAAATAATTTGTTACATATTTGATATTTTATTTCAAATTTACAAGTAGATGGATGATAACTTTGAGATTGTGGCATTTATTAAAAAATGCATTATTAGATCAATGTTTAAAATAAATTATTGAACACGCGTAGTATTGTTTCATTGGTTGCTTGGAATGATCGAACAGTTAAAAAACAAAGAAGAGACGAAAAGAGTGTTGAATGACAACTTTTTTTGAATCATTTTTGTTGGTGTGATGAGTGGATATTTACACATTCAATCCATTTCAAATTGAAACTCTAGGGTCGGGGCATTTTGGTGGGTGGGTGGGTGGATGGGTTGGGGGAATGAGCAAAAGCTCTCAAATTCTTTAGATACAATTATACTCTTGAACTAAAAAAAATATTTCGTCAGTGTCTAAAATTCACATTAGTAACTTATTAAAAGTGTACCTTTAAAAAAATTGTGGGTGTTGATATAGAGTTTTTTTTTTTTTTTTTTTNAACATGAAGTAGTGAATATTATAAAATAAAGTTTAAAAATGTATTATGATTCATTCTATTTTAGTAATTTTTTTAGATGACGAGAAAAATCTGCAATCATTATCTAAGGATGTTCACTTAGTAAATTCTGTTTTTTGTGTAATAGATCATTAACTACACAAGAAAAATAAACCAAATTAAGAAAATCTTGTGAAACAAACTTGACCGAAATACGATTTTAGTCATTCTTTCCCAATGCAACATGACTCATTCTTTTTTTTTTTTTTTTCCAACCCATACACTCTTTACTTTTTGTCCTTTGTTTACACTAAAAACTAGGAATCACAACATCCTTGTGTTAATCAATACTCTTTTGATTTGATACACAATCAATCAAAACATGTCATGTCAAAATCATTATTAGTAAAATTGAAATATTCCTTCAAAACATCTTTCTCAACTTTGCAAGCACAAACATTCATGTTTTACCTTTTTAATTCTAATTTTTAATTTCTATGTATTTTCTCTTTGAATTTGAACACCGAATTTGAAAGCTTCTCACCGCTCCTTCTTGGAGATTAGTGGACGAGATAAATCGTTAAATGCATTTGGCTTACAAACCCCAAAATGCTTGTACATGTCCATGACATAGCCAAATTCACGTATTATTTTTTTTAAAATCCATGTATCATGTGACAGCTAGCAAAATTGTTTTTTCAACATATTTTCTTATGGATATATTATCACGATGTAAATAATTTGTTACATATTTGATATTTTATTTCAAATTTACAAGTAGATGGATGATAACTTTGAGATTGTGGCATTTATTAAAAAATGCATTATTAGATCAATGTTTAAAATAAATTATTGAACACGCGTAGTATTGTTTCATTGGTTGCTTGGAATGATCGAACAGTTAAAAAACAAAGAAGAGACGAAAAGAGTGTTGAATGACAACTTTTTTTGAATCATTTTTGTTGGTGTGATGAGTGGATATTTACACATTCAATCCATTTCAAATTGAAACTCTAGGGTCGGGGCATTTTGGTGGGTGGGTGGGTGGATGGGTTGGGGGAATGAGCAAAAGCTCTCAAATTCTTTAGATACAATTATACTCTTGAACTAAAAAAAATATTTCGTCAGTGTCTAAAATTCACATTAGTAACTTATTAAAAGTGTACCTTTAAAAAAATTGTGGGTGTTGATATAGATTTTTTTTTTTTTTTTTTTTAAACTATCCGATGATATGCACGGTATAAATTCTGCTCTTGTCTAATAGCTGAAAACCACACAAACGAGGTAAATTACACTAGGAAAACCTTGCGCGAAAGAGGGAGTTGATAAGAATTAAACTTATGACCTTCAAATACGAAAATCATGCTTCACCCATTTTTTAATCATCAGACCATTTTCTCAATCTCTTGCCTAATAATTTTGCATGAGGAGAAGCAAAAGGCATTAAATCATTTAAAAATGTTTAATTTCACTCTAAAACTATACAAGCTTCATACTTTTCGATAACACGGTGAACAGTAACATATTAAAAATGCTAAAGGTAACTTTAAAAAAAAATAATAATAAAAATTGGGTGTTTGTGCATACCTTTTTAATTCAAAAATACAATTGAAAGCCACCAAACAGTTCGAAAATTTATTGGGTGATTTACCCATTTTTTGCATAGTAGTTTTGCATGAGAAGGCAGGGAGGATTTTTCCAATAAAAGAAATTCCTTAGAATTTATTTGTAAGCTTTTTCTGACTTGGCATCATCTCTACTTTAAAGGATGCTTTGCTGCTCTTCCCCGCTTCACTACCAACAAGCTCACAACTCCCAATAAGCATCTCAGCAACTCCCACACACACACCCCACTCTGCTGCCCAGAAAAAATGGCCAAAAACAGTTCAAGTGATCCTCCATTAAAGCACCACAAAGTTGCAGAAGAAGAAGATGATGAGGACTACATTGACATGGAAGTGAACTCTTCTTCTTCCCCACAGATCAGAGAGTTTGAGTTCCAAATGGCTTCCATTTCTGTGGAGAAAGGGCCCTCCACTTCCCCTGCTGATGAGCTTTTCTACAGAGGGAAGCTCCTCCCTCTCCACCTCCCTCCCAGGCTGCAGATGGTGCAGAAGCTCCTACAGAACACCCCCACCACCATTGATGAAGAAGAAGAAGAAAGCTTCTGTGGGATGCCCTTTATCAGCACTGCAACTAGCTCTACAGATACCAGTACTCCAATGGAGTCATGCAACATTTCCCCATCTGAGTCTTGCAGGGTGAGCTGTGAGCTCAACCCTGATGACTGCTACTTTGAATGGTCCAATGAGTTTAGCGGTTTCATCAATAGCCACCACCCAAAGAAGTCTTGGGCCAAGAAGCTTAAACTGGTTAAGCAGTCTCTGATAAGCCAGAAGCTGAAGGCCTCCAAGGCTTATCTCAAGGGGCTGTTCACCAAGTCTGGTTGTTCAGATGAGTCCTGTGCAAAGGCAGCCAGCTGCTGTAACCATCCTGAATCTGATCAACAACAAGGTTTGAATGGTCAGGATTTCTCCATCAACAACAAGTACATGAAAGTGGGGATGAGACCCTCATTGCCATACATTGGGAAATGTCCACATCCCACCATAGCCAGTGTGATCAAGAATGGTGAGAGAGATGGGGTTGAGGACACTCTGAGCAATCCCAGGAGGTCATTCTCAGCAGCAATCAAAAGGCATTCCCCCACAAAGTGTCTCTCTTCCTCTTCATCCTTTTCATCTGGTACTTCCTCTTCTTCCTCCTCTTCTTCATCCATTGCATTCATCTCTAATGGCTGCTATGAGCTCAATTTCCTCAAGAGAAGCAGCAGTGACACCTCAGAGATTGAGGGCTCCATCCAGGCAGCAATTGCTCATTGCAAGAAGTCTCAAGAACTCTCCAGTTCAAGAAAACCATTGGCTGAAAATGGGGCTTGTTCACTGTCTGCTCCAAAGATTGTAGCCTGTGATGTTCAAGGAAGACAAGGTGCCTGTAGCATCTAATTCTAAAATCTTCTCCTTCCCTTTTTCTTCTTCTTTCTTCCCTGTGATGACTGAGAGAATGAAGGAAGCCATGTTCATCTTAAATCTATAAGAGCAAATAAATCTAAAAGTTCATTCATTTGTTAGAGTTTACAAAATGTATGTAATGAAATTCTGTCCATCAAGTCATTTGAATGAATGTGTATAATCATAGAATTTAAAAAGGCATTTTTACTGTTGAAAAAGCAGCCTGAGAATCTGATATGATCTTTTTTTTCCCCCAATTCATTAAGACATAATACAACAAGAGGAAAAGGTGAACCAATTTCTTCTCAAGGAAGAAAAAAGGGTGTCAAATAGTGGCTTCCGAAATTCTTTGGGGTAACCTAACCAACTTAGTCAATGTTGACTTGGTAACCACAATGTTATAAGTTCAGCTCCTAGTGGAGTCGCTTCTTGGTTTGAGCCGATCAACTAGGTCTGGGATTTATCTAGTGTACACCTTCATATAGTGGTCGCGAATTTTCCCGTCACTCAAAAAAAAATAAGGGTGTCAACAAGATCAAGAAAAATGAACCCTTCCACAAATCTTGATGATGGCCAACTTTTCAGCAGTGCATTTTCTTTTCTTTTCTTTTCTAGTATTATTGTTATCTCAACCTTTCTACTTGAAAGAGTAGTGTAAAATACCAAACTTTTGTGCTCACTGGCTTTTGTATACACAGCAGTCCTCAAAACAATTTCTTTCCCACCGCACAGTGCATACTTTTCACAACTTATCCATCATTCATCTCTGCTGGGGAATACTGCACTGGGAAATGAATATAAAAGTGAGGAATCTGTGCAACTTTACAAAAGAAAAAGTGAAAGCTGTTAAGAGCTTTCTGCACCAATTAAAGTTGGCCTATGGGTTAAACAAAGACAATTAAGTACTGGAAGCTCTGCAGAGACTGAGAGGAACAAATGCATTCCCACCCCAGAAAGAAATGCAACAACGGGTCACCTTTATGTATTGTCACTTTGTCAGAGGCCTTTTTAAGTTGTTATCTTCATCTCATAAATTGCCAACAAAATTCAATTTGGTTTTGCAAAACCCAGAAGATGTAGCATGGTAGTTAGCCTTGGTCCTTGGATTCATATCTAGTGTGCTGGTTTTAGCAAATAACATTCACCCGCCGCGGAGCTAGTTCAAGTGGTCAACTACCTAATCTAAAGTTAGCACTCCAGCGATAGAGTAGGGGTTGGACTCCCACCAACAACATTTTGGAGACAGGGACTGACTGTGAGACTGTTTAGGTGACTCGCAATTTACCTCCTCCAAAGACTCTTGAGCAAGGGTTTTGGGGTTTAGGATTAGTCTTGCATAAGCTAGGAAACGTAATATATCAAATACTAATAATAACATTCACCCTCACCTCCCCCAAACAGATTTCAGAGCAAGAAGAGGACTTAAAGGAAAACACGTAACAGGACAGAAATAGAAATTTAAGGCCAAAAATCAAAGGTTGTAGTTAGCCTACATTAAGGGATCTGGATGTACACCTGTCATGTGCAGACAAAGAAACCTTAGAAGGGTGCATCTGTATTCTCATTGTTGATATTGACAAAACATCATTCTAAGTAAACATGTCATCCTGATTACTGACAGGGATTAAGAAATGTCACTAGAAGCAATGGGTGTTACTGAACTCTTACAATCAGTTATCTACTAGTCAAATATGAAAACTGCTTTCATGGTTCTAGGAATTCCACTTACTAAGCTTTTGACAATTGGATGGAAGAACAATTGGCTTCTGATCTGAGGATGTTTCATTAAAACCACTTTCCAAGTGGCTGATCCACAGATTATAATAGGTCAAGTTATAAAAATGTCTTAACCCTGCAAGTTGCAATATCCTTAAATCCACAAGGGTCCCAAGCTACTGAAGAGTCTGTTTTTTATTTACTGTCTTTTCTCTTAGATTACACCACATCAAGACTCATTAGTAGTAATCAGTATATGCTTCACATTTTCAAAGTTGATTGTCAAAACATGGCAAACGATGAGGAAAACACGTAAGAGATGCCTAATAGCACATTTCTTGATAAAAGGTCTAAACACCTACGACAAAACTGTCCATATATCTATTGGTGAAGTGATTAGTGCTCACACGTTAACTGATAGGTCACGGGTTAAATATGCATAAAGCTCACATATATCCCCCGTTTTGAGATGCTTCATGATACAAGAGTTTTGTGCACTGGGTCTTACTTCTTTTAATGTGTTTGTCCTGTTATTTCAAATGTTTCTTCTATTTACTGATTTTCAGAACTTTTCTTTTTTACTGGTTGTTGAACATGCTACTACAAGTCCTTATGGTGACATATCCTAACAGGAGCTTTGAAAGAATAAAGATGCATGTACTTCTACACCGAAAAGGATGTCTGCACAATACTAGGACCAGTTTACTAGTGGAGCATGTGGTCAAACAAAGAACATATTATTAGAGTGAGCAAGGTTGGACCAAACATTTGTTTGCAAACTAAACTTGTCATCTTGTAGCATTGCATTGTAACATCAGCTGCAGTAACGGACATATAACGCAAATTCCTGATTCTCTTAATAACAATTAAGAATT
Organism: Ipomoea triloba; assembly: GCF_003576645.1. NCBI lineage: Eukaryota > Viridiplantae > Streptophyta > Magnoliopsida > Solanales > Convolvulaceae > Ipomoea > Ipomoea triloba. The sequence goes on along the minus strand of NC_044919.1, from coordinate 3,967,687 downwards.
CTTCTCAGAAACCTACAAAAAAGGACACTAATTCTACAGTATTGCTATCAGCACATGAACTAGTGTCCAAATTGCTTCAATTTCTTTTCCCCTGACAATTAGCAAGAATTGTGTGATTTGACTGCACAAATTAAAATTCAAGCTTCTTTCTAATTGTTGGTTTTAGCATGAAACATAAATACTCTTTAAAATAAACAAATAGGATTTGCAGAAACTGATAAAAACTAATCAATTTCCATGTTTGCTCTGATGAAGGTTGGTGCCAATCACATATAAGTCTCATTATATTGCATACTCACTGCCCTAAGAAACAGAAACTGGAAAAGAAGATAAGGTAGAAAGGATAGGATATGAGACAACGTACAGTAATCCCGTGGTTGAGATTGCAGGCCATGTGAGAGATGAGCTTTGCGGATTTGTTTGGGTACTCTTGGCTCTTCTGCTCATTCCATTTTCAACAAAGCTAGAGACATAAAGTTGGTCAACTTCATACACAAGGGATTGAAACCAAAGCCTGAAAATGAATCCAATTGGATTACTCGACTAGATTGATTCAGCGTATATGGCACAAAATTATTGTCTTTATAAGACAAAGACAAAGCCTGTGATCTATCATAATCTGATAACATTCAGATAATCACGAGCACTTAATTATGAAGAGTTGAATGCAGAGTATGATACAGAATGCTGCAGTTTAAGCATGTCGTTTTGCAAGGTGTCCTGACAATCTGAAGGGTGTCTGCAGATAGATAGTTTTCTAGTCAAAGCATGCCTGAAAACAAAAGAAATTAGCCACGTATATGGATAGGGGAGTACGTGTGGTAGACCCACACATGTGCACCATGAATAGAGAAGATGAGAGCATTTTCTGAGACTTGAAGTGACTGTAATTTGGGCACTTGTTTGAGACTAAAAGTAAAGAACCTTCAGTCCAATCATGGTACATTTATCAGTGCCCTCAAGAATCAATATTACATGAGTGTGAAATGATGTGAGGGATACACAGCAAATGCTAAATGAGTTCAAAGGGGATTCTAATATGAAGTGATAGTGTAATACCCTGCATGCCAAAGTGCAACATCAGAACCACAAGTTGCAACTTGCAAGAATAGGCATTGAAAATGAAACCATAAAAACTTGAAATCTGCAGGGAAGCTTTCTATCTGAAAAAAAAGGAAAACTCAGCAACTTGGTATTCATACAAACAGCCCAAACATACACTATGTGTGTATGCCCTTGTATACAAAAATAGGTCAGTTTGAAGGGATTTGTCCATATACAACAGTGCTTAATTGCAACTTCAATATTTACAACGGAGACTTCCTAGGATCTTTTTGCATTGTATCTTGAAAGGGACTCAAGAGAAAAAAATAAATAAATAAATAAACAAGGACAGCAGCCCAAGTTAAGGGAAGTCATCAGATTGCATATATTGAGTTGACTTCCGAATCAGAAAAATCTGAGTTACGAAATGAATTGTTCCCAGCAGCACTCCTTGAATACTTCTCTCTTTTCCTTACTTTCCTTATCCTTTTATATTTCACCACGTAGTAAGTCATGGCACCTAGAACACTGGCCATAATGACTCCTCCTATAGCTGTAATTAGAATTGCAGCAAACCTGTTACGTTTTCCAACAACTATGTATGCAGATGAAACAAATGCAAGTGTGGTGCAAACGGAGGCCAACCACATCAATTTATTGATCACCTCAACAACCCTTCTTTCAGATTTTATTTCTCTCCTGACCACTGTGATTTGTACAACCACGACAGCCAAGGATGTGAAGAGTGCAACAGCGTTAGAGATGAAAAAAATCTTAAAAGCTGCAGTGCCTGCCACAACTGCCCTTCCTTCTTCGTCATCCCCTCCAGGAACTGTAAAAATAGCTGAAAAGGCAACGGTAGCAAACAGCACAGCAACAACAGTGACTGAATTAGTAGCATTGTTGATTCCTTCTCTATGGAGCTTCCTAAGCTCCTTGGCAATACCATTCATGTTCTGGTTAGTCTTCCGAGCTTGTTCAAGCTGTGTGTGTACATCTTTCTTAATTTCTGTGACAGTTTCCCTAAGCTCATCACGTGGCTGCTTCAGTTCATTTCCTCTAATAGCACCAATACGACCCAAGCTTTCCTTTATCTCTGCAATTTCTTCGGAGAGAGGAAGCCCTTCAGCTATGTCAAGTGCTGTTTTATTGTCTCTTGTCAGTGCGTTAACATTTGTATCACGGAGCTGCAATAGCTCATTCACTATCTGCAATATATAAAAGCTGAAGTGAGACTATTTTATCTTGAAATTATTGTCATGAATGATGAAAAATTACCATTAACTGGACTTTAAAAATAAATAAATAAAGGAACCATTAATTAAAACCAATTGCATGCAGTACATATTTTCCACAGCTAAAGGAGAAAGGTAGGAATACAAGAGGTGCAGCAATAGTGAAGTACCTCAACCCTCTTTTTCCTTGTGGCAACATGTAGAGCAGTATTACCATACTTGTCGGGAAGCATAACAGCCGCTGCATCTTTTTGCAGAAGATACCTTACCACTTTACAGCTAGTGCCTTTTACAGCCATGTGCAGTGCAGTTTGTCCTTTCTTATCAGTTCTTCGTGTAAGCTGTGGATCCTTTTCAAGCAACGCTTTAACAACTTCTATATGCCCCTGGCGTGCAGCAAAATGTAATGCGTTCTTTCCATTGGACTTGGTGATCTCTAACAAACAAGAATCTGTTTTGAGTAATTCCTTAACCACTGCTACATGCCCTCTTGTGGCTGCAGATATAATAGGAGTTGCATTTGATTGGCCAATTGTCTTGCTTAGTCCTGGATCATGATCCAACAGCAACTTTACAATATCTGCACAAATCACAAATGGCATCAAGCATAAAACTAAAGCAGGACTTGATGAGAAACCTACAATCATCTAAGGCATTAACATTTGCAACCACAGTAATCATCTTAACACTAGTTGCACATCTGGACGGTGCATACAATCTCTGAAAAAAATGCACAACACATATCCAGTGTTATTACCTTGATGACCTTGATTGGCAGCAATGTGCAATGGATCGAAACCTGACCTATTCTTATTAGTGATCCCCTCTTTGGTGGTGTACGGAAGCAACTCCTTCACCACATCAATGTAGCCCCTCTCGGCAGCGGTGAACAGGGCGGTCTCCCCCAACTCGTTCACCTCATTCACCATCGCTGATCTAATCTCCGCCACCTCCGCGTCAAACTCAGCTCCGCTCATCGTCTTCAGCATCTGCGCGTCAATCTCCTCCAGGATCAACCTCACTGACGCCACATCCCCGCGCTGAGCCGCTAGATGCAGTTCCGTGTCATTGTGCCGGCCGGTCACCTGTTTCACGTACTTCTTCGTCCAGGAACTGGACATCAATATAGCCTTACTGGAATTCGAAAGCGATAATAGAGACTTAGCAGAGTTCGACCCCACCAGCGACTTACTGGAATTCGAAACCACCAATGCCGGCGTTCGCGGCGACGGTGATGGAGACGGCGAGGAAGGCTCGTGTAAAGGATTTCTAATATTAGGGCTAGATTTGCACCTAAGCCCCATCTCCAGATCCATCTCCTCTGATCACCAATTTTTACTACTTTCCTTATTTATTTACAAATACAAAACCGAAAACGTTAACAAACGCAAAGCATATACATACATTCGCAACAAAAACACACATATACACATTCTCCGGCAATGCAATCCATCACTGAAACGAGATTTTCTTATGAATTCGTAATTACGTGAGCGGATCCGTGCGTATAGGTGATCTAATAATGTATAGGAATTGATTTAGGGCTTGCAAAATTAGGTGAGAGTGGGAAGCTAAGACGGGAGAAATGTGAATGGCGGTGGTGTAGGCGGCTGCGACGACGGCGGTGGTGGTGCGAGGGAAATTAGAATGCCCAGGCATGAGGACGCCGCCGGGGCTATCCTATCACTCTTTTAACGACCTTAGAGGGGCCGCATTTTTTCTCCCGCCAGCACTACAGTTAGTTATGTTGACTAAATAGTTTAGTTAGTTATTGAGCTATCAATTCTGCCGTGCCTTTTATTTAATGCTTTTTTTTTTTTAAATCATTTTTATAAATCCATCCTATAAATTTTAAAAAGTTTCAATAAAATATTCATTTTGTAATCATAAGTATTGACATAGGCATCCACATCGACTTATATTAGGCTGAAATAACTGCTTAAACAGGTTGAGAAAGTAGCTATGAACAGATACTGCATTATAATAGAGTTAGTAGTATTCAAAAAAAAAAGTTATTATAGTTCAATTGAGCTTAAATTTGCCTAATGGAGAGTGATAACCTCTGATGAAAACTAGTTAGTTTCTTCTTGTTATCTTGACTTTTCATTTGGAAGAACCAAGTTACAAGCTACTTGGCTCTCCTTGTTATCTTTATTGATTGCAAAGTTTTTTAAAATTAAAGAACAAATAGTCAAATAGGCCTCTGAACTTTCCACGAAAAGTCAACTAGACTCATGAACTTTAAAAAAGTACAATTAAACACATCAACTCATAATTTTAAGACATTCAATCCCGTTAACCGGTTACTTCTCCAATAAATTCCTGTAAATGTCCACATGCCTCACCACATAAGCTTTGTTTTGAGTATTTGACTCATCACATAAGCATAAATAAAAAAAAAAATTAAATTATCTACGTTTTTCAACCATTGCTTCGTCTTCTTCACTACTGCAGCTTCTTCACTACTGCAGCTTCTTCTTCTCAATTTCTTCTTCTTCTTCTTTCTGCTCCATCAACAGTCAGTGTTTCATCTCACCTAGTACACTGATTCGCCGTTCTTCCTCTGGTTCGTCTCACCCAGTTAGTTAATTTAAATTGTGACCATTCAGTATGTAAGTTATGTATTTTAGACTCGAGTTCACATAATAATTTGCTCACCCATATGCACTCCTTCCTTACCAGTCCCAATACCTCTTCTCCCAACCCAAGCCATTACATCCCGCAAATTTTATTGTGGACCACGGTCCACCAAGCAACAAAACGACGTCGTTTTAATTAATGAGAACAGACAGATGAAACGGTCTCCATTTCATGCAACTGCAGTTCTATACGGATGAAATGGCCTCTATTCCACGCAATTACAGTTTCTTTTCAACACAACTGCAGTATCATTTGAGATGAACTGTAATATCAGTTACAGAGATTTACAAGAACCGTTTCTCTCACTTATTGCAATGACGTCATTTTGTAACCATGATCCACGGTATAACAACGGATTACTTCCCTCATAAGCCACTAACCTTCTTAAAGCCTTAAAAAAAAAAAGAAAAAAGAAAAAAAAAAAAAAACCTTCCTAAAGCCCAAACCAATTTTCCCATCCTAGGCCATTAACCATTTCCACCCCCAAGCTTCCATTCACCCTGGGCCCAAATAGCACGGCCCAATAGACCAACATGGCCCCATGCCCCCATCAACAATTATATAAAAACCAATGATAATAAAGTTATACAAAATGTGTTTATGTAATTAATTGTCATGTTAGTTGGTATATTTTTTTTAGTACTATTCATAACTACTTTCCCTACTAAAGCACAAAAAGACAGCAGTCAATGGGTGCAACCAGGTGCCACTTAATTTCTTCTACATTTATAAATTCTTTTTTAATTTAACATTTTTTATTTAATTTGTTAATGTTAACTAAGCAATTAAATATAATAAGTTAAACGCTATATTTATTTTCTTGTACAGTTATAATATTTTTAAATTGATTTAATTCCATTAACCATTCCTTGACTAGTGATAATTTTCAATTCTTTATTATAAACTTTTAATTTATAATAAATGGTTTCGTGATTATTAATTTTATTAATAAGAAATTCGTTTGTGATGCATTAAATATAAGGATAAAAGTGTACAATTCAGCATTTCACGCATTAAAATATTTTTAACATATTGTAGTAAATGTATTTCGTACCTCGCACGGACGAAAATATTAGTTTATTAATTTTAGGTTTAGATATTATTTGAAAGATATTTACTAGAAAACAGTTCACAATCCACAATCAATGGAGGCCGTGCTTTATTCAGTCAATTTTATTATTCATTACGGTTTCGGACTTTCGGTTTCATTGTGTATTTATTCATCCCTTTCATAAATACATGGGTAACCATCACGGCCGTTACTCCGACCACCGACACCACCACAACCCCGCCGCGTTCCCGGGCCCCGCACCTCTACCACCACACACCTATAAATATGAGCCGCCAAATCAGTCTGCGCCACCAATTCAGCACCCGCACACTTCTAACATGGCTCTTCTTTTGCCTTACGCCCACGTGGACTCCACTTTGCGTGCTCTAGCCGGCCAGGCCGAGGGATTTGGCCGCTTCGCCGTCGGTGGCCTCCACGGCCCTCTCTATCACGTCACTACTTTAGCCGGTCAGTTCATCTATAGCTCAATCTGCATATGCTTCATAGGGAGTAGACTAGTAGAGTAAAATTTCGAAAACTTTTTAGTTTAATGTATGTATAGCAATTAGTACATGAGGTTTTGTTGAGGAGATCGGATTAATTGATAACAACCTACCGAATTGTTTATTGTTTGCAAAATTGTGCCCACAGATCATAGATTATTGGAGTAATTTAATTTAATTCAATTCAATCCTTGACTGCTTGGAGAAAAATGAAAGAATGTGCCTTTTAGGAAGATCTTACTAGATTACTGTAGTTTTGGAGGTGAAACTTGAACTTAAGCCTATTTTGAAAGAGAAAGGTGCGTAGCTAACAGTAGTTTGAGTAGAAATGATAATACTTAAGTGTTAATTTTGGAGATTCAGTGGTGGACTGGAAATAATTCAGCAGTTTTCTTGTGAAGGATTGCCGTGCCATTCACTTTTTCTTTTTGGGTGATGAGGGAAACCACAGTAACTGCCCGAGGGTGTGCACCGGGTAACTCCATCTTTGTGATCCTAGCCGGCAAAGAACTTTAAGGAAGTAAACCAGATTAAGTTATCCATAGCTGACTGGCTTAGACCAAGAAGTCCAATAGGCCGCTCCCATTGAGAGTGGAACTTGTTGTTACCAAGCCAACGGTGACCAACTTGACTGGGGTTGCCCCGCACACCATACATTTGTTTCAATGTGTTGTGGCGTGGTTATTACTAATGCTATCATGATATTTTCGTGCTTGAATTATTATTATTATTATTATTATTATTATTATTTTTTGAGAAGATTATTATTATTATTTATACACTGGATGTTATTATTATAATTAATGTAATGGATTTTTAAAATTTTTGGTAGTATGTTGTGAATATGCCTTGTGTCAGAAGCAATATTGCACCTGGACAGTTTACATAATATTATATGCATCTGATGTGTAACTGTGTAAGTCAATTGGGAATTAGTGTAGTATAGTACTCATTCTATATCCCCCTTCATTCCTTCATTTTGTGGCTTCTGCTATGTTGGATTGCTTACTCTATTTTCTGGCAGTGGTACAATAAGTGAAATTCTTGGTTCAAACTTGTAGATGATGGGCCAGGGTCTCTTCGAGATGGATGTCGTAGGAAGGAGCCTCTCTGGATTGTGTTTGAAGTTTCAGGAACCATTGAACTTAGGTCTTATTTAAATGTTTCATCGTACAAAACGATTGATGGGCGAGGTCAAAGAATTAAACTCACTGGAAAAGGGTTGAGGTTGAAGGAGTGTGAACATGTAATTGTCTGCAATCTAGAATTTGAAGGTGGTAGAGGACATGATGTTGATGGCATCCAGATTAAACCCAATTCAAAGCACATATGGATAGACCGTTGCAGTCTCAGTGATTATGATGATGGGTTAATTGATATCACCCGGGAGAGTACAGATATAACTATTTCTAGGTTAGTTGGATCAACTTCCATCAACATCGTTATTTGATCGCTTTTGTTAACCTCTGTGCTACGTTCAGGTGTCACTTCTCAAAGCATGACAAAACAATCCTTATTGGGGCAGATCCTTCCAACATAACAGACAGATGTATGAGGGTGACCATACACCATTGTTTCTTTGATGGGACTAGACAGCGCCATCCTCGTGTCAGGTTCGCAAAGGTACATTTGTACAATAACTACACAAGAAACTGGGGAATTTATGCTGTTTGTGCCAGTGTAGAATCACAGGTATTCGTTCTTTTAGCAATCATATTCTTTTGTTTTTTTCTCACTCAATTGGTTTCCTGGAAAATCTGCCAAGTCTTTGAACACTTGAACAGATAAGAGTTTTCATCTACGGCAATTGCTGTTAATTTTTATTTATTCTTTCTCAGATATACTCGCAATGCAATATATATGAAGCAGGACAGAAGAAGGGAGCCTTTAGGTATCTCTCAGAGAAGGTAATTTATACGTAGCCAGGCTTATATTTTATGGGACAATGAAAGGAGATTCTGGGCACAATGATAGTATGGAACAAATCTATACAGCCCAAGTGCCATAGTGCCCCTCGGATAGATCTTGATCCTGCACATTGCAACTGCCAGCGAAGCAGGCTATCAACCGGATTAGTTGACCAATTGAGCTGTACCACGAGGCTGATAAGATTATGCCTTCCAGTTTCTACCCTATGGGGCAGATATCGTTACTAACCACTTCTACTTCACCCTGATTTGAAAATGTTACACACACCAACGGAATGCATTCAGTCTGAACTATAATGATAGACCAGTGAGATTGAAAAGTGTTACCCTTGAACCCGTAACCTGGCTTTGATACCACTTGTTAGGAGCGCCTATAGCTCACACCAAAGGAATGCATTCACTCTGAACTATAATGATAGACCAGTGAGATTGAAAAGTGGAAAAGTGTTACCCTTGAACCCATAACCTGGCTTTGATACCATTTGTTAGGATCAAGCGCCTATAACTCACAGTGAAGGCGCAATTCCTTACAAACCGCCACATTTTCGAGAGACAGGATACTGGACTTGGCCCTTCACCAGCCTCCGCCCAACGAAAAGGCTCTCAACATGCTCACCACCACTATACTGTTCATTTTGCAGGCTACTGACAAGTTGGAAGAATGCATAGGCAGCATCAAATCTGAAGGCGACTTGTTTGTCAGCGGAACTCAGTCTGGCCTGATGCCAACCCCCAATGAAGGTGCCATATTTCATCCTACCGAACACTACCCTACGTGCACCGTGGAACCTCCCTCCGACAGCCTCAAGCACTTCCTTCAACACTGCACGGGATGGCAATGCATCCCACGACCCCCAGATCTGCCCGTGGTCGCTTAAACATATACTTAACACATACAACTACTATTACCTCTCCATCGTGGATCTTTGCCTGGTTTCGTCTTTGTTTTCATTGCTGCTGCTAATCTGCTCTGTCCCCTCTTAATCTGTATTTGTCTTGGCTTGTTCCAACTTCTCAAATACATATTTATCATCAAGTAGCATAACTATATGTCTATATGTATATCACATAAGTGTTTATCGTCAAATACATATTTATTGTCAACAGTATCAATAATACTTATTATTCTTATTCTTACTAGTATTTTCTATGTGCGATGCGCAAAAATTGATGCCTAATATTAGTATTCTATATTAAAATCTTAGATTTATTTAGATTTTAGATATTTATATTATATAATAATAATAATAATAATAATGTAAACCATTTTTATAAATTTGATATTTATATTTTAGTAAATAACTTATATAGTACTCCAATATATAATGTCTATATATTATTACTATTGAAGAAAATAAGAAAAATATATAGTGGATGCATGTGCATGGCAACAATAATTGAAAAAGCTGGCAACAATAATTGAAAAAGCTAAATATTGTATATTACAACTATTATAGTAACAGAAAAATAGGCATAAATGAAAAGTATAATTTTCATTCACACTTATTATTTAGTTTTTAGATTATTATTATTATTATTTTCACTTATTACGCTTCTGGTGTCAGTTTATATATTGTGAAAATTTAGCGTTGGGTTTAACTGATGTTTAGTACAACCATGACAATAAATAAGTGAAAATTTAGCAACAATTAAAATCAACACTAAGCATCTGACATTATTTAAAAGCAGTTATCCAATGATTCTGCAAACCGTACCAACGCTATATATGTGTCTCCTCATGCTACATCTACTATTATTGGAAATCGAATTAACGCTAGATTATTATTATTATTTATTTATTTTTTGGTTTAATAGTATCTGAATTGACTCCACTACGGACTATTATTACCTAAAGGAAAACACCACTAATATTTGGGCCCAAAAATATATATTTTTCCACTAAAATACATCAGAGTTGAGGAAGCTTCTTTGATAATCAAACGACTTGAAAATATATATGAAATGGACTTCTTGGCGGTCGAGTGAAGAAAAATATTCACAAGTAGTCCATAATATTTTAATTTTCAAACAAATTAAAAACCATATTGAAACGCCATCTCCTACATATATATTCCCTGACTTCCAAGTGGTAAGACAGAAATCCATCCATCTCATTGTTAACGAAATCAATCAATGAATGGGAAAATGACTGGTGTGGTCTGGGCTGATCCAATATGGCGATTGCTTTGATTTGCGGTAACATTACATTGACAAATCAATCGCATTATATGCATGCACTTTTCCTTTAATTTAATTTGTGCATTATATTGCATGCATATATGCACGTGGTCCATATATATATGTATGTGGACACGTACTATTTCATAAGCTTCTAGGTGTGGTGCACGTAACAGAAACGTTCAAATTAAAGACTATATATATAATGTTCAAACCTGTATGCATCCACACTTTGAGAGTTAGGTAAAAAAGGAAATACTCAGTACAAGTAGCTCAATGATTCTGAGGTGAGAGATAAGGAATGATGCATAGACTGACTATATATATATATATATAATGTTTAAACCTATATGTTTCCACACTTGAGAGCTAGGTAAAAAAGGAAATACTCATGATAAGCGGCTCATTTATATTCGCTTTTAGGTGACAGATTGTGTAAGGAATTTTGCATAATTATTGAGCCTAACGATCATAGTGTGAAAGTTTCGTTCTCTTGTGAGATGACTTTTTGTGTGTATCAAGCACATGTCCTACTTAACGGCCGAGTTACTGATAATAGCTAAGTCACTGTGATTTATCTTTCCAAAAATTTTATATATTGAGCAATTAGAATGTGAATCTTTGGATAAGAGATTTTACTTGTGTGGAATAGGTAAATGAGGAAAGAAAATTATTTGGTTATAATATTAAATGTGAAAATGAGATTTTACCATTTATATATAGGATGTTAGATTTTTAAGATAAATTGCCACTGTACTATTTGGGAACAAGCAATTAGGTCATTGAACTCAGATAACCCTTAAATAAGCCACTGAACTTATAAAAACAAAGCAATTAAGTCATTAAAACCGAAAAAAGAGCAATTAATTCATTTTTTAAATTTTCGGCGACAATTTCCAACCTCCAACCACCATTTCCGGCGACCGAAAAATTACAAATAAGCCACTGTATTATTTGGGAACAAGCAATTAGGCCATTGAACTCAAATAACCCTTAAATAAGTCACTGAACTTATAAAAACAAAGCAATTAAGCCATTAAAAAAAAAGAGCAATTAATTCATTTTTTAAATTTCGGCGACAATTTCCGACTTCCGGCCACCATTTCCGGCGACGGTCGTCGGAAATGGTGGTCGGAGGTCGAAAATGATCGTTGGTGCCGGAAATTGTCGCCGGAAATTTTAAAAATGGGTTAATTGCTCTTTTTCGATTTTAATGGCTTAATTGCTTTATTTTTCTAAGTTCAGTGACTTATGTGAGGATTATTTGTGTTAAATGACCTAATTGCTTGTTCCCAAATAGTACAATGACTTATTTGTAGTTTATCCCTAGATTTTTCTAGATAGAGCATATAGGTAGTGATATATAAGCTATATAATGGACAATAAGCCATATAATGGACAATACAAGAATCGCTAGTGATAATTCCATTTATTAATGATAATTCTTGAAAATCATGTGAACATGTTTGGTTATTATATTTAACCAGATAGTGATAATTCCATTTATGAAGACAATTCTTGAAAATCATGTGAACATGTTTGGTTATTATATTTAACCAAAAACTGTTACAACAATTGTATAATCACAATTAATTATAATTAGATTACATGCATATTTATATTTTATATATATAATGCACCACATATGTGATACGCTGATAGCCTGATATGCTATTAATGCTAATCCATAACGATATTATACAATATTGACCCCTGTTTAAGTATGAAAATATGATCCAAATAATATATGGAGTTTTTTATTTTTTATTTTTTTATTTTAATGAGAGGTCGAAGACGTTGCATGCGAAGAAGATGAATCTGCGAGAAACGAATAACTCTCTGTAGACTCGTTGGTCCAGAAGAATAAATCCGAAAGGCAATTGCTCACATCTTCGGGGGCAAATCTGACAACTACGGACAAAGATCTCTCTCTCGTCGCCGTGAGGCGGTGTGCATTGTAGAATTCCCGGTACACCGGAAGCAGCTTCGTCGCGATTGACAGTTTCAAGTCGTTGCGGAGCTTAGTATCGTGTACTACGCACAAGGAATGTTTACGGTGCGCCTGCTCGAACGACGAATTGAACCGCTTGAAGTGCTCCTTGATCTGCTGCGGCGGCATCGGAGCCGTTGGATTCTGCGGGATGGTGGATATGACGTGGCCCCAGGCTAGCCGTTCGTAGTTCTCCGCGAACTGCTTGACTTTGGCTTCCTGCTTCGATGACCAGTTGTCTCCCAGTAAGAATTTGAGGTTGGAGACTCGGACTTTGGCGGCGATGAATTGGAGGTTGTTGGCCAGGAAGAGATACGCCATGGAAACGTCCTTGTAGTGCTGCGCTCTGCGGTCTAGTTTGCAGAGGAGGACGAGGATCAGCCAGGCGAAGCGGAGAGAGATCGCCGGAGCCGGAGAAAGTTCGGTGTCGGAGACACCGAAGTACGATTCAGGCAGCGAACTCGTCTCCGGTGGAGGAGAGTCGGCGAGGATGTCCCCTAATACATTGCTGTAATCTGCGATCATTGTGAGATAATTCATCGATTCTATGGTGAGAGAGTGAATTCCTCCACCGGCAACCACCGTCTTTGAAGAGTCCTTCTGTAGAGCGGTTTCGAATTCGCCCAACTCGCTCCTGATTGACTCGCCGAGTTTTACGAGTGACGTCACCGCCAGATCTCTGACCGTTGACGCGGAATCGGATGAGAAGATGGACTCAATCTCCGTCCATCGATTGGCTATAGCGGTATACATGTCAAGTAGACGGAAAGTCTTTTCCGGCCACTTCCTGCTGTTTTTGGCCACATTTTCCGAGAATCCAAACAGAATCGTCGCGCCGTCGTTTGAAATCTCAGTGAAAATTAATTCTCGGATCGAATCGGAGGAGGAAGCGAAGACGTGATCGCACAGAATTCTCTCTCCATTGAACAATGTCTTCATGGAAACATCTACAGCACCGAGCCAGCTCTTAATTTTCAGGTCTAGAACTTCCGGATCCATCTTCCGGACCTGCGAAGAGCTCAATTTCTCGACTCCGAGCTTGTGTAGTCCTTCGTCTATGATTGATTTCCGAATTACTTTGTAGATTTTCAAGCACTCCTTGGCGTATCCAGATGAGATCATGCACTCGGCAATTAATCTCAAATCCGCCATCGCAATGCTCGACGCATCTTCAACTTCGGCTATGGAATCGCCGGCGGCCCTGGTTTCATCCTCCGAGTCGTCAACGTCGTAATCAGACTGGCTGGATTGAGTCGAGGCACGGGAGACGGACGACCGGGTGGAGACGGATTCAGGATCCAAATGAGCTCGGTTCATGGAGAGAACCTGATAGAACTCCTTCTGGAGCCTCTTCATTGCAATCTGCATCAGGTTTTGTCCGCGGACGAGCTTGTCGGAGCTCGAATGCTCCGTCTTCAGAAACTGCATCGCTTTCTGCAGATTATACACACACTTGATGAACTCCTTGGCTTCTCTGCGGTTCTCGTAGATCAACGAAGTGACCTTCGCGAAGTTAGACCCTTCCGGATCCCATTTCATGATCGCCGGCCCCGATACCTCGAGCGTCCGGTCCATAACGGAATCCGAAAAACTCGGCCTCGACGGCGAAAAACCGAACCGCGACGGCGACGGCGAAGAAACTCGAGAATCAGTGGCGGATGACGTCGAGGAACGCTTGGGTGAAAAGCAAATCGTCCTCATGCCTTTTCTCGGCATGACGGGTTATCGGAACGAGGTACGCAAGTTCGTTTCTGGGTTTCTCCTCCGTAGTTTTGATGTTTAATTTTCTGATATTGTTGGGATATAATTCTGTCCACCCAAGTGTTTTTCTCGGCAAAACCAGCTATCCCTCTTGGGTTATATATATAGTGCTAGCGGGGACCGTGAATATAGGCGGAGGAGAAAGGCCGGAGTTTGAAAGAGCTGGCTTTCGTGACCGCGTTGGATGTTTAACTCTCTCGCGTTTACACTTGCCAATAACAACTTCCCAGTATATTACTTCCATATATAGTTGATAGTTCCATGCAGAGTATTCACGTTTTTATTCTTTTTTTGTTTTGTTTTTTTTTTTTTTTAATAATAGGAAAAGAACAACCTAGACTTATCAGCAATAATCAGATAAGCAAAAAGTAAAAACTTAATCACATTAGATAAAGTCTAAAAACATCATTATCATTCAACCCATGCTTATATATTTTGACTTTATTATAAATATTTTTAATCTTATTACTCTTCAGTTTCCCACCCTAAGAATCATTGAAGGATGCAAATCCGAGACATAAGAGAGCAGTTTTTCAATTAGTTATTAGTTCCCAACCTTACTGTACGCACAGTACAAGAAACTCAACGCTCGCGTTATTCCAACGTGGGTAGCCCACTTTATTCAACTTAGGGAGCCCAAGTCCAAGATCTTCAAATCGCCCCATCTTGCTGCTACCTTCCGCTATGACCTAAGGTCAAGTGATCACAATAATGATTTTTCTTAGGTTTTGGATGGGGTTTGTGAGGTGGAAGAGAGAAAATAGAGAGTATAGGAGGAAGAATGTGAGACTATGCCCTCCAAGAGAGGGGTTTTGTGGGACTAGCAGGGAGGGAAAAAAAAAAAGAAGTATATCTAACCGTGCATGCACTAGCTGTCCCGAGTGCATAAATGGTGAAATTTTTTCCCCATTAATTTTCTCTTCCCTCTCTCTCCCACTTAATAACAAAAAATTAAATCTTACCAAAAATATATATATATATTAACTTTATTATATTGTAAATATGTCGGATAGAGTATTTCCCTAACAATAATGAGGATACTCTCCCTCTCTTTCTCTCTTCTTTAATTTTTATTTATGAGTTTGATTCAATTAATGAGATTTAACTTAAAGTTACTTACAATTTTTTTTTAATAATATGAAGATTAGTATTGGTTTATAAAATTATGGTTAATTAGACAAGAAAACAAATTAATTTTTTCTTCTCAAAAAAATTAAATTTTAAAATACTCCGTAATAAGATATTACAAAAAATTAGTAAAAACAAAAGAGTTAGTTCGACAAACGAATAATAAAACATAATATATAAATAAAAAAAATATAATATATAAAATATAAATATGTGATCTAACTATCAATTTATACTTTAGTTGAAATACACCACAACATTCAATTATGTATGTCCTATTTCACCAATTTTTTACTACTACTTGTGCCGATTCAATTTGTTCTTTTTTGACATATAATAGAAGTAAAAAAAATCATGTCAATTTTTTTCTTTTAATTTTTTCCAAGTACTACGTATTTCTCAAGTATTACGTACATCCGTATAAGTTTGGTGTGCGGTGGTACGGCTTGGACTTGCAATATTGTTGGAATATAGGGTTGAAAAATATATATGTAGGAAGCATAACCACCTAGGGGTGCGATGTTTGAAATTTCGAGTCATTCACAAATCACAATGATGCTCTTATTATTGTGTTCATATTGTGTATATCCATAAGTGTCATTCCGAGCATTATTTGACTGTTATATTATTATATATTTATACGCATGCAATAATCGACTTCTACTCCAAGTAATATAACATCGCGAAATAATGTGAATAAGGACGTTATCGATCATATATTATATTATTTAGTCCACGTTATGCGTTAATTTTTAATAAAATATATAATATTATTGTCATATAGCAGGAAAGAAAATGAGGTATAAAGTGAATGCATGCGCAATATGATTATCTATTTTTTCTAGGTGTTGAAACGTGAAACATTACTTTCAAAGTTTTTTCACGTACATTGTGTGACTTATTTAATATCTAATGCTTATATTTAAATAAATAATTCAAAGTATATCTAATCAATGCAAGATTATATATGAGAAGTTACGTTCATTATAGTTAAACAGTAAAATTAATGTTTGCACTTTCTTAAAAATAATTATATATCTAAATACTTATTGTAGTTGGTATGGTATTAGGTAGTAGATATTACTTTAAGTTGAAATTACTCTAACTTTTGTTAATTCGCTTTTGGATAGATTTGTCATTGTCTTCGCATTCATTGCATGCGTGTCCGCTTCTTTTTGTTGATAGTGTCTTATGTGCAATAATTGGTTACAAGTGTTAATTTGTAAAAAGAAGTGAATTATTGAATTTAGAATAGGCGGTAACAATATTATTGTTATTTTTAGGTGATTGTTGTTTTAGTTTCATAATTATATTAGATTTAAAAGTGTTGACTTTGTTGTATGAGTTGCAAACATGAATAGCGACAAAAGAATGAGCATGAATTGAGAATGAGCAAATTCATATCATCGGCATATCTCTTTCACTTATATCTGGGAAAGGACTAAATTAAAGGGGGCCAATGATTCACACTACTTTCAATATGATTCGCCCAACCAATTACTCAGTATTAGAGTTTATCATTCATATTCCTCCTTATGTATTTACGACGGCAAAAATAACTTATTTTATTTTATTTTATTTTTATAAGTGAGATCATCGATGACTTGGCTTTTTATAAGCTAGCATTGATTATTGGGAAAATCGCACTTTTGGTCCCTCAGTTATTGCCCGATTTGCAATGTGGTCCCTCACTGCTAATTTTGGTTAATTAGATCCCTAATAACCTTAAACCCTAGTCAATTTAGCCCTCCGGTCAAATTTACCTCTAACCTCAGTTAAGACCATGGACTGTTTGGTAATTTCGCACCCCTTATTTGTTTACTTGGATCTGATTACGCAATGCACTCCCACTTTCACCCAATTTCACATTTCATTTTCACCCAATTTCACATTTCACTTTCACCCTAGCCCTAACCCGCCATTATCGCACATCCTACTACGACGAAGAGGGCGACGCACATCCTACGGTTTGCAAGAGCATGACTAGTAGGAGGATTAATGGCTCCAATACAACTCCTACGTGTAAGTACCCGAACCTTAAATGGCTTTATTTGTACCAGTTGTATAAGTACCCGAACCTTAAATGGCTTTATTTGTACCAGTTGTAAAGTACAATTTTATCTTCTTTTTTTTATTTGTACCAGTTGTAAAGTACAATTTTATCTTCTTTTTGTTCTGAAAAAATAGGCTAGCATGTGCAATGTGTTGGGTTTCTGTGATAAATGCTAGGCTAGCATGTGCAATGTGTTGGGTTTCTGTGATAAATGCTTAGTGGGGACCATTTTATTGTTGAATAAAAGTAGATTCCAGACATTGAAATTGCTATTTGTAAGTTTCTTTTTCGCATGTGTTGTTGGGTTGGGTTATNGTTGTAAAGTACAATTTTATCTTCTTTTTGTTCTGAAAAAATAGGCTAGCATGTGCAATGTGTTGGGTTTCTGTGATAAATGCTTAGTGGGGACCATTTTATTGTTGAATAAAAGTAGATTCCAGACATTGAAATTGCTATTTGTAAGTTTCTTTTTCGCATGTGTTGTTGGGTTGGGTTATGTGGTTATTGCTTAGTGGGGACCATTTGCAGCTGTATGTTACTTTATTGTACCTTAGTGGGGACCATTTGCAGCTGTATGTTACTTTATTGTACCCACATGGAGACCATGGGTAGTGTAGTGAATTTGTATTTATCCCACATGGAGACCATGGGTAGTGTAGTGAATTTGTATTTATTTGACTGTCAATGGATTGTTCTTTTGTTGCTGCAACAGTGTGTAGTGTGAATGAATTTTGTCTTATTTTGCTGCAAAATAGTTTCATTGACCTTTAATTTATTGCTTTAATTTAATGCCTTTATAGATGATGGTGAGGATTCCTCTGTGTTTACAATTAAATTGCATATTGGGGGTAATTTGGTATGGAAGCCAAAAGTAGAGTATAAGGATGGGTTTGTGGAGTATTTTGATCACTTCAACTGTGATGAGGGGAGCTTACTAGATTTAAGGAGGATGGTGAAACAATTAAGGTTTTGTGATAAAAAGGTCCAATTCTGGGTTAAGGTTAAAGGTAGGAAAAATACATGAAAAATTGAACTAAGGAAAGTGAACACTGATGCAGAAATTTTAGGGCTTAGTTTAGAGGTTCCAGCAAACAAGGAGTTGAATTTGTATGTTGAACATCTGTATGATGACCAATGGGATTATGAAGTAGAGATCTCTAGGTCTTTGGGAGATGATGCACTACTGACTAAAGAGGAAGGTGATGGGAGTGAACAACATTCTGACAGGGAAGTTGATGGCCCAAGTACTATGTTCCAAGAAGTAGATGTAGAAGTTAATGGTCCTACTTCTAAGCAGGTGGAAAATGAGGGGCATGTAGAAATTGATGAAGTTGACTGTGTGCATTCTGAAGAAATCTTTAGAAGTTTGGATGGCTCAGATTCTGAGAGGGAATGCAATGGTCCTGAAAATGTGTTCCAAGAGAGAAACCTAAAAAAAGATGGGTTTAAATTTGTTTTGGGAATGATATTTAGATCAGCTTCTGAATTTAAGTGGGCAGTAAAGTATCATTTATTTTCCCTAGTTGTCCCCTTTGAGCCTTGTTTTTGTTTAATAGGTGCAAAAGCACCTAACCCCGTTCTTTATGTTGTTTTTCTTGTTAACCCATCATTTGACCCTTAGCCCTAAGCCATATATTTTCCATTCACCCTTAGAGAGAANTACCCACATGGAGACCATGGGTAGTGTAGTGAATTTGTATTTATTTGACTGTCAATGGATTGTTCTTTTGTTGCTGCAACAGTGTGTAGTGTGAATGAATTTTGTCTTATTTTGCTGCAAAATAGTTTCATTGACCTTTAATTTATTGCTTTAATTTAATGCCTTTATAGATGATGGTGAGGATTCCTCTGTGTTTACAATTAAATTGCATATTGGGGGTAATTTGGTATGGAAGCCAAAAGTAGAGTATAAGGATGGGTTTGTGGAGTATTTTGATCACTTCAACTGTGATGAGGGGAGCTTACTAGATTTAAGGAGGATGGTGAAACAATTAAGGTTTTGTGATAAAAAGGTCCAATTCTGGGTTAAGGTTAAAGGTAGGAAAAATACATGAAAAATTGAACTAAGGAAAGTGAACACTGATGCAGAAATTTTAGGGCTTAGTTTAGAGGTTCCAGCAAACAAGGAGTTGAATTTGTATGTTGAACATCTGTATGATGACCAATGGGATTATGAAGTAGAGATCTCTAGGTCTTTGGGAGATGATGCACTACTGACTAAAGAGGAAGGTGATGGGAGTGAACAACATTCTGACAGGGAAGTTGATGGCCCAAGTACTATGTTCCAAGAAGTAGATGTAGAAGTTAATGGTCCTACTTCTAAGCAGGTGGAAAATGAGGGGCATGTAGAAATTGATGAAGTTGACTGTGTGCATTCTGAAGAAATCTTTAGAAGTTTGGATGGCTCAGATTCTGAGAGGGAATGCAATGGTCCTGAAAATGTGTTCCAAGAGAGAAACCTAAAAAAAGATGGGTTTAAATTTGTTTTGGGAATGATATTTAGATCAGCTTCTGAATTTAAGTGGGCAGTAAAGTATCATTTATTTTCCCTAGTTGTCCCCTTTGAGCCTTGTTTTTGTTTAATAGGTGCAAAAGCACCTAACCCCGTTCTTTATGTTGTTTTTCTTGTTAACCCATCATTTGACCCTTAGCCCTAAGCCATATATTTTCCATTCACCCTTAGAGAGAANCTTAGCCCTAAGCCATATATTTTCCATTCACCCTTAGAGAGAATGTAGCATTTGTTCTTTAATTTAGAGGAGATTTATCTTTTTGAGCTTATTGTTGATAGAGTTATTCCTGTTATTTTTGTTCTAGTGTGGGGGTGTGGTGAAAAAGTTGAATAGTTGGTTGAAAATTGAAAAGAAAAGAAAAAGAAGAGAAAAAAAAAAGGGTTGTTATAGAAAAGAAAGAAAAAGAATGATGAATAAAAGTGCAAGTCAAGTTGCTAGAATATTTGTCTTCACCCCCACTAGTTTAGAATGCTCTTGTCTTTCCAATTATGTTTTGCTCTCTTGATTCATATTTTCCATATCTCCTCTAGGTTTAATTGTGAATAGGTGTGAAATTCTCTCTCGTTTGTTTATTTTTCCATATCCTTTCTTTGTTTAGCCACTCACCCTTAGCCCCATTACAAGCCGAATAAAGACCTACTTGATCTTAGCATGCAGTTTTAGAGTTGATCTATGTGAGTATGAGGGCATGTCTATGGGAGTTCATCTTAAACCAAGTCTTGCATAATCTTAACTGAGTACATGTGCATACAGGGTTTAATCTACCTAATTTCGGGTGCTCGGTTATTGGCCTGAGAGTGGAACTCACTTGTGATTCTAAGATGATTCTTGAAGCAGGTTAGGTTGTACAAGTTGGTTGGTGGTGTGTTCGGTTGAGCAGGAAGGTAGTGTGATCAGTTGCAGTGCATGGAGGGTGGATTATCCTAGGTAATTGCTTGAGGACAAGCAAAAGTTCTAGTGTGGGGGAGTTGATATCTGCTATTTTGTACAATTATTCACCCCTTATTCTAGTTGTTTTGAAGGTTATTTTCTGTATCCTAGTGAAATTGGGAATTGTTTGTGTGTTATATTGTCCAAATGTTGAATTATCTACAAGGAACTACAAAGGAGGAATTTTGGAGCATTTTGGACAAGTTCTGGAAGAAAAGGGAATTACAAGAAAGAAAGGAAACAAGAATACAAATGGGAAAAGGATTAGAAGTTGCCTAATGGGCCAAGACCCATCTATCTCCTATATATTCTACCTATTCTCTACAGTTGAAGGAGGTTCCCTTACAGAGTTCTGAACCCTAGCTTTTAGTTTATATTTCTCTAGCATAGTTTAGATTAGTTTTACATTAGATTATTTACTTTCAAGCTTGGAATCTTGGATTGAAGTTGGATTTGTTCTTTATCAGTTAAGTTTCTCTTCCCTTTATATTTCTTGCAATGTTTATGGTTATTTATTATTTTGCTTTGTTTAATTCCATCATGCGTGAGTAATTCGCTTATGGGTTTGGATTATTGCAATGTTTATGGTTATTTATTATTTTGCTTTGTTTAATTCCATCATGCGTGAGTAATTCGCTTATGGGTTTGGATTAGGGATCCATTGTTAATCTTGATGTTCGATTTATGATTAATTGCATAAAGGGATTGAATCTTTTACCTATGGTTTATGTTGATTTGGGGATTTCTTTTCACTAGTTATTGGTTTGTGGCCAGAATTAATTGCTAGTTTAGGAGAGGGATTCATCACAACGATAGTTGGGTGGAGACCTCGAGCCTTACCAATTTCAACCTAATTTTCCTGCTATGAAAGTAGAGGTAATTTTGGGGGCTTACAATGCTTAGGTGCTTAAGGTTATGATTGATGCATCACGACAGTGGGGCAATCTTAGCCTAATTCTCTTATTGATTATGAAAGTAGCTGAGTAGAATTCTTTTGTGCATTGCCCATATATCCCTTGGTTAATTATTCCTTCCCTAATTCTGAGTTTATTAGAACATCAAGGTTACAATCCACCTAATCTGGCCCATACCTTTTATCATATAGTTTTCACCTTAATTAATTGCTTTCTTTTATTCCACATCATTCAGTCTCTGTTACTTGGATTCTATAAATTCATATACTCTAGTGCCTGGTAATTCACACAGTTTCGTGCCATAACACCAATCCTCAGCGGAACGACATTACACCCTTTTTACACTCATCATTTGTGCTCATAACATTTTGGCGCCGTTGCCGGGGATTGGTTTATTTGGTTTTGATTGTGTGATTAATTTCTTACTAGCATTAGAGTTAGTGAATTTTAGGAGATCAAGTTTTATTTTTGTTTTATTCTTTATTCGAAAAAAAAAATTATTTGCACTAACCCATAACTTGTTCCTTCCAAGAGTGTTTGTGGTTGTGTTAGGCAGCAGGTTACCTTCCTTTTATGCACACTAGATCGAAAGGGAGCACAAATCTTCGTCCCTACGATCTAAATCTTGAGAGGAAGTTAAGGAATCTTCGTCCCTACGATCTAAATCTTGAGAGGAAGTTAAGGAGGGAGAAGCCCTACGATCTAAATCTTGAGAGGAAGTTAAGGAGGGAGAAGAAGGTGTTACTTGATTGGCTTCGGAAGTTAAGGAGGGAGAAGAAGGTGTTACTTGATTGGCTTCGAGAGTTTCAGGACTTCGAAGTTGACATGGAGATCGGAGCTAGTAGCAATACCGGGCAACAAGCCCATACTGGTATTAACACACAGCACCCGGGGCAGAGGGAGACAGTTGGGGACAACTCTGGAGCTCGTGCTGATCCCCAAATTCCAAATGTTCAGAATCAGGCACAGAACTTCAGGGCTGATCCAAACCCAAATATCAATGTTGGGGGAGGATTGGGTGCTCAATTCATGCAGCAACAGCCTGTGTACCAGCAACCAGGCTATGAGGTTGGGATGCAAAATCTTCTCCATCAGATGAATCCCAACCTGTTTCAGCAATTTGCCCAAGAATTTCCACAGGCAGAGCCAATGGCAGCACATTTAGCCCCTGAGTTTACTGAAGAGGATTGCATTGTGTACCCAGGAATTGAGGAAAATAATTTTGAGTTGAAGACTCAGCTCATTCATATGGTCCAGAATAATCAGTTTGGAGGATCTCGGGTTGAGGACCCGAAAACCCATATAGTTCATTTTGACCGTATCTGCCAGACCATCAAGATGAATGGTGTTCCTAGTGAGGCAATCAACATGACTGTAACAACATAGAAATGCTTACACGTACTCCATAGCGTGGGCAAGCTCTAAATCTCTTTCCTGGGTTGGGAGAACTCCACGACATCCTTACCGGAGCGATTTCGCCACACCAACAACGCACTTCTGGAATCCATTCGACTGAACCAGAGTTGTTTGAAGACATGCCCTTGCAAAGCTCGTCGCCCTCTTCGTCGTAGTAGGATGTGCGATAATGGCGGGTTAGGGCTAGGGTGAAAGTGAAATGTGAAATTGGGTGAAAGTGGGAGTGCATTGCGTAATCAGATCCAAGTAAACAAATAAGGAGTGCGAAATTACCAAACAGTCCATGGTCTTAACTGAGGTTAGAGGCAAAATCTGACCGGAGGGCCAAATTGACTACGATTTACGGTTATTAGGGATCTAATTAACCAAAATTGACAGTGAGGGACCAAAAGTGTGATTTTCCCTTGATTATTTGTGAATTGATTATTTACTTTGCTATTATTCAAATACTTACGTCAACATATTGAATAATTGTAAAAATAAGAAATAAAAAAAATTGTTGCTTATCCCAACTATTTCGTATAGTGTTTTAACTCAAACGATGTGACGTATTACAAATGTTATAATATTTTCTATCATTGACTACCTACCTTCAGAAATTTCATCTGAAAATTGGAGCCTTAGGGACCAAATATGTAAAACGTACATATTTTGACGTTGCAGCTTAGTCCTGATTATGACGCATGAAACATTTTTCTTTTAAATATTAAATATTGTATGAATGAAAATAATTACATTTGAAACACTCTAATCAAGTCAGCGGGATAATTAATTTGGTAATTATAAACCTCCAAATTTGAAGGTTTTTCCAAACTTATTTTCAGAACATTAATTAGTAGACTTTGAGAATCAGATTTTTATTCACCAATTATCAATTTTGATTGTATAATATATCAAATTTATCATCTTAACTAGAAGAATTCGAATTCACTTTGACCCAACTTAAATCAGAAATGAACCCCATACAAATTAATGCCTGAAATGACCATTAAAAATGTAAATTTATGCTAATTTTTCTAACACTTATCTTTTAAAAAGTATTAGTAAAAATGTAATATTTGTTTATGCATATATAGAAAATATTACATGTTACATAACTAACTAATATATGTATGTATGTCTGTGCAGATGTTTACTTATAATTTAATAGAGAAGAGTTAATGACATCTAAGATCCTTCGAGTTTGGTAGTTTCGTCACTTTTAATCATAAATTTTCAAATTGACCATCCCTGGTCTTTTAAGTTTTGAATTTCAATCCACCATGGTCCCTCCATTACTTTCAGCTGTATAGGCCGTAAAAAATAAGGACAAAACCGTTCTTTTAGTTCAACACAACCCAATTTCGTATGTTTCTCTGTAAAAAAAATCTCTAATTAAATATAAGCATATTTAATTAAAACTGTGATCCAAAAATTTGACATAATCTAAGAGAAAAAAAGCTTAAATTCAAAACTTATTAAATGTGATTTATGTAATCAAATTACGAGTTTGTTTGGGCGTATAGGTATTACATCAATCAAATGTGTAAAGAAAAAAAGTTGCATCATTTTTCAATTTCGTTAGGACTAAACATGGTGGAATTATCAAACTCGAAAAACTTAAGATGCTATTAATTCTTTAAAGAAAATAATGAATATCTTAGTAGCTAGTAGCTTTCAAGTTTTTATTTTTTATTTTTTATTATTTTTTTATGTAGTAGCTTTCAAGTACTGTAAGTTGTTGGCTGTTTATTTGATGGGCGGTTATATTCCTTTTTATTTATTTTTTAATGTTTTCTTGATAACTTATGCTTTTTTTTTTTAATTTTGTCAAACTATATCCCTGGACGTATGAATTTTCTCTAGACTTATGAGGAGGTAAATCGATCGAGCTAACTGTACACTTCTGCGTAATATAATGTAATTGAGAAGAAACTTTTAAGGGAAAATCGCACTTTTGGTCCGCCAATTGTTGCCCGATCTGCAATGTTGTCCCCTATTGTCAATTTTAGTTAATTGGGTCCCTAATAGTTTTAAACCTTAGTCAATGTAGTCCTCCGGTCAGATTTCTCACTAACTAGTGTTAAAACCATGGGCAATTTAGTAATTTCACCATTACACACACCTTAGCTCAGCCCTTGCCTTTCACTGCCAATCCGCCATTTCCGTTCATCTACTGGTACGAAGACGGCGATTCCATCGAAGAACGGGGATTCGATATCTCTGCAACCAAATACTCCCCAATCGATTCCATCGGCAAAACATGACTCCCATTTTCTGAGATGGAAGCTTAAGATACGTCGTACCCAAACATCACCTGAACTCCACTCATAGCAAAGGAGAGCGTCGGGATTATGAATGACTTCCTCTACAAAATCCGACAGCCAATCACCTTCTTCTCTGACGCAGTTTGTTCTATACCAGTCCTTGCCATCAGAATCCCAACAACCCCAATACATCATTGTTTTACCACCTTACCCTCGCCCTCATCCCATCTTCGACCGGAGCTGCCGGAACTTCCTCCTCTGCGTCTCAATTATCATTCTCCTCGCCGTCGCTGTGTTCTTCCTCTGGCCTTCCGGCCTTGATGTCTCCGTCGCTGTGTTCTTCCTCTGGCCTTCCGGCCTTGATGTCTCTGTCGCCCGCCTCAAGCTCAAAGGCTTCAAAGTTGATGTCTCTGTCGCCCGCCTCAAGCTCAAAGGCTTCAAAGTTCACTTGATTCCACTTTTGACTCCCCCAAAGTCCCAAACTTTTCCATTCTGAATTTTCCTCCAACCTTCCAAAACCGCCTCTCTCCTCTCTTCTCCTCTTAACATTTTACAAGCTCTGCCATCTATGGCGGTCAGAATTTCCATTGAGGCCACCTCTCGAACCGCCTACAACTGTCAGTTCTCATTAGTCCGCCCCGCTACTCACTGCACTCCACCTCTGGTCGGCTCAGGACAAGACTAATTAAACAATTAGAGCAATGATGAATGTTTAGGCCACCTACAGTCTTTCCTGGAAAGAGCGCAGGACAAGACACTGCACACATGAATAACTTTGACTGACGTTCTCCATGCAGCAGCAGCAACGCGACTCCACCCTCTGTTCCGGCAAGCAACGCAGCAGCTATGGTGGAGCTACCTCTCGTCTCTGGTTTTCCCTGTTTCTCCGGTGTAGCGTGGCGGCAGCTCGAGCGGTTGTCTCTGGCGGGTGAGTCAGAATTGTGAAAGTCTCCCCTGTTCTTCGCGGCGGCAATGGAGGATTCCGAAGGCAGCTTTGAGACCTCCTTTGACATTTTTCCGTTCGTGAAGCAGCCCTCCGGCGAGTGGATTTTAATTTCCCGATGCACTGTTATTCTGAATAGATCTAGTTGTTGCGAGTGAAGCTACGGGTAAAATTGGTCAGAAGAACAGTGGTTGCTTCCCAGGCAACCCCTCCGGCCAGCTGAGAGGGCAGATCTAGTTGCCTTCCGGCGTACATGTGTAACTCTGAACAGAATAAATTAGGGTAAAATTGGGTGGAGTTGTGAAATTACCCAATTGCCCATGGTTTTAACACTAGTTAGTGAGAAATCTGACCGGAGGACTACATTGACTAAGGTTTAAGACTATTAGGGACCCAATTAACTAAAATTGACAATGGGGGACAACATTGCAGATCGGGTAACATTTGAGGGACCAAAAGTGCGATTTTCCCAACTTTTAAACACGGGAAACTAATGATAATTATAGTGTATGTATTAGTTATACATAGGGTCAACTAGCAAAGTATTTCCTCAGATCAATATTCGTGTTCAAAAAAGTAAGAATAGCAATAAGGGTACTTGTCTCACCTAAACCCTAATATAATGGGTTTGAATTTGGGATAGATGAATTTAGGAATTGAGAGTACTATTCGAGTCAGGTTTGGATTCAACTTCTTGCACTGGACTCGTGTGTGTAAGAGTTTTAATCGGTGAAGCGGGTCGAATATTTGATTAATGGATCACATATTAGATTAATGGGTCGAATTTTTGACTTCATTAATAAAAAAAAATTGACATGTCAATAAGTTACAATATGCAACGAGTTTTGAGTACTATTAAGTATTAACTCTGTTACGAGTATCTGTTCATAGCTACTTTCTCAACCAAAAAGAGAAAATATCACTTCCACTAAGACTCAAACTCACCTCCTCCCATGTGAGAGTGCAACTGAGTGCCACTAGACCACAAGGTTCTTGACAATTTTCACGGTTTTTAAGACTGAAGGAAGAGAGAAAAGGTAGGTGAGAGAAAACAAAAGTTCATTTGCAAAGTTTGTTTTTGGAACAGTAATTTACTGATTGTTATTCGCTAGAACATTAGAAGTGGTGTGCGTTTCGCCCGCCCAGCCAGGCGCGTCAGAAATCTTTTTTTTTTTTAATGTCATATCAGTGTTTTTTTTTTTTCTTATTCTCTTTCCATCTTCTCTTTGTTTTTTTTTTTTTTTTTTTTTTTTGAAAACTTCTCTTTGTTAATCACACCTACAAAAACTTCTCAAAAACCACAAAAAGACTTCCCTATTAAGGATGCTAAAACACCCCTAAAGTCCTACTTGACACAAATAAAATTAGAGGACGGGGAAATATGATTGAAATTCATTACCAATCCCTTGCGTTATAAATTTGCATGTGAATGTGAATTCAACACGCATGGCATTTTCCTGTTCACAATCAAAGAGTTAATTAGACTCTCTTAAATCTTTTTTTTTTCTTAAATCTTTTTTTAATAATTCAAAAATTTCAACTTTATCAAACTATATCATGACTCTTATGAATCCGCTTCAAATTCATAAAGAGATAAATCGAGTTAATCTAACTCTAGACTCAGCACAAAACTATACACTTCTACGTTAATTAATTTATTGAAACTAATTAATTTTTTTAAGACAAAACTAATTAATTTTACATACCGAAAAGGCGAAAGTAAACCTTTTTTCAGTTTTTGTATTTCTGAAGTCAAAAACTAATAATATATCAAGATACGGGGCAAGTGAAAACTTCAATGAGCATAGATGCAGGGGCGGAGGCACCTTATGGGGTAGGGGGCCCTAGCCCCCCCCCACCCCCAACCCCCACCCCACCCCTTACCTCACCTTAAAATATTTTAATAAATATGTATGTATATATTGATATAGTAGCGATAAATACACTTTCACCCCCCCACCCCCCTTCCCCCCTAATTTTTTTTTTAAAAATAATCTATTATGTTTATATTAAGTGAACTCAAAATATATAAATAATCTATTATGTTTATATTAAGTGAACTCAAAATATATATATAATCTATTATGTTTATATTAAGTGAACTCAAAATATATATTAAAGTTTAAATTCATTAAATAGAAAGAAATAAACCAAATAATTAAAGTCACCATCTTCTTTTTATCTTATTTCTTTTAGGCTAAAGTGTCATCCCGCACCACGAATTATATTGGATTATTCATGCCGCAACTTGAACTTTCATAAGGTTTATTTCGATACACAAACCATTACTTTTTTTTTTCATCTAGCAATTTTTACAGGTTACCTACAAGTTCTAGGTAATCTATGCTGACTTGGACTTTTTTTTTCTTTTTTCTTTTTTTTTTGTTTTCTTCTAAACCTTCTCCAGCCCAATAATCGATACCGGAACCGTAAAATTAAAAAACAAAATTATATTTAGCTACTGCCAGTAGGCAGTAGCCAAAATAATAATAATAATAATTTATAATATGTTTTTTAATAACAAAACATATTATATATAAGTATATATATATACAAAATAAAAAATTCATGTTGAATCGGAACCGGAACCTTATAAGGTTCCAGTTCTGGTTTGTGTAACTTTGGAACCGTGAACCGACGGTTCGGAACCGGAACGAACTGCGGTCACCCCTAGGCAGGTCGTCGATGGGCTCGGCGCACGCTGCCGCAAGGGAGGAGAGGAGCAGTGGATTGTGGAGGGGCTGTTGTGATTTGGTCTAGTGCGCACTGGTTCGGCTGAAGGCATAGGGGAGGGGCAGCGTGAGGCGTTGATTTTTGGAGTTTACTTAAAAAATTTTGGTTAACTTAAAAAGAAGATCCACATAAGCTAATTACATGTGTCATGTCATCATAGTAACCTGGTAACCTGTAAAAAATGCTAGATGAAAAAAAATTAATCGTTTGTGTACCGAAATGGACGTTATGAAAGTTCAAGGTGCGGCATGAATAATCTAATATAGTTCATGGTGCGGAATGACACTTTAGCCTTTCTTTTATCAAGATTTTAATAATGGAGGGCATCAAATATCTATTTTATTTTAAAAAATCCCCAAATTTGAGATATATGCTTTAGTTTTATTAGTTATGTTGATTAATTAATTAATGATTTATTGTGTGTTTTAATTATTTATTTACACTTTGAAGATGTACATTTGCTTGTTTAAATAATTACTATTGAAATTGTCAAAAATTAATATTGATTGTTTAATTTGTGATATTGATTTTTGTCTTTATCTCTCAAATTTTGAAATATTGTTAATCAGTAAAATGAATATCAATTAATTATGAAAAAATTTGGTGACAAAATAATTGACAAAACTTTTTATTTGATAAAAATTGACAATTTATATTTAAATAAATGTTATTGTTCTTGTTGTTGTTGTTATTATTATGATATTTTGTGTTATATGAAAAAAATCTAAAGTACTGATCAACACTCATGTCAATTTACTCATATAATTATATATAGTACGGTTAATTATAATGTTGACTAACACGATAAATTTTCTCTAGCATATTGACCCCCCAACTGAAATTTTCTGGCTCCGCCCCTGCATAGATGTGTAAGTAAGTTGTTGCATTAAGGCATCTAAACCCCAATTAGTGACATTAATTGTTTTCCTAATTTCTAGGAACCTGTCAATGTTTTTTTTTTTTTTTGAAAAAAGGAACCTGTCAATGTTATTTGACTTGAATCATAAACACGATGTCTACGCTCATTTGAAATTTAGCCAAGCAATATTATACACCAATAGTTATACAATGGACTTGGATCCACATTCAACCCGTCACAATTTACATATCAAATGCTCACAATTCAAATTGTGAATATTCAATATATAAATTGTAAATATTTAGTTGTGAACCTTCAGTATATAAATTGATAAGTAATATACCCCAGGTATATGGTCTGAAGTATTTGTACGTAGATTATATACGAGTACGAGTACTAGGTCCTATAAAAGGGACTTGTGCCCTTCATGTTAAGGGGATTCCCTTCTCTTCCTCTCTCTAGAAGAGAGACCAAAATATACTCTCTCCTCTCTCTAGATAATTGAAGAACTATCAATAAAAGGGATGAATTGAGGGATTTGCATGATACTTCATATACAATCTCTATACATATTTTGTACTCGCGAATGCATAGTAGAATTAACACTATCATAAATTATGAACATTCAGTATATAAATTGTGTATTTTAAATCCAAATTCACCTTGCAAGGTAGACCCAAGTCCACATAATAACACTCATCCCCTAGTGATAATTGTAAAAGTAACATTTTTCTTTTATCGCTTTCAAGCTTGTCTATCTCAACATCAACATAATCAATTTTAAAATCGAGAACTAAATTTCAAATTACCATTATATTGAAGGACTAAAAGTAAAATTAATTTTACATCAAACATGCTAATTACCCAAGTTGGTGTATTTTAGACCCAAGTTCACCTTGCAAGGTAAATCCAAGTCCACAGAATAACAGTCATCCCCCTAGTGATAATTGTGAGGAATACCTGAATCCTGATAGTCATGAGGCTATCCTTCACATCTAAAGGCAATACAAGTAGAGAGATTGATATAAAACAGAAACCTCAACATTCATCAATGGAAGTAAACTGAGTATACAAGATGTCACATGCTAACTCCTACCTGGGTAGTATGCACTAACCTCCTATCCTGCTACACATTTTTTTTTCATGAGAATTATGGGATTTAACATGATTAGTTGCAAATGAAGTTCATACATCTAAGGCACATACAATACCAAGAGAAGACAAATGGAAAACTGGAGGGCTTTCGAGCTCTTCACAGTGATGCTCCTCTTTATATCTTTTTTTTTATATGTTTGCAATTGATGTTGATGGAACAACACCATGGAGATTCTTTTTGTTCTATTACCTCCTTACCCTTCGTCGTCATAGTCTTCTTCCTCTTCTACGATGGTTGAGTTGAACTGTGCAAAGTGAAGTGGGTCGACAGCCATCCTGTCGATTTCAGAAAGCACAGTGCCCTCGCTGTCTTTAACATCAGGAGGCACTGATAGCGAGGAACAGGAAGCTGCTGTTGCTGAACACGTGTCTGGTTTCTCAGCACTCTCGTCTAAGCTGATGTTGGGATTGATACTTTTGACAGCTGATTTGTCGTCACCATCTGTTGCGTTAGGATCCTGTCTCAGTGGTTCCTTTGACTCGAGACAGGTTTCCTTCGACATCCCAGGGTTCGGGTTCTGTGTACAACTTTGCTGGACAGAAGCACAGGAATCAGATTCAACGTCACGATGATGAGCAGGCTCCCTATCAGCACGACGCCCACGGCCCCTTCCTCTACCCCTACCTCTTCCCCTGCCACCGCTGCTTGCAGGGCATGTTTCCTGCACTAATTGATTGTTATTAAAATGTGGAAATCAAATTTGTCTATGTGATGTCTCAGCAATGAATATTAATATCAATGAGCAAAAATCCCAATTCAAGACCTACCACTCTAATGGTATGATTCCGATCCTACAAGGTCTAAACATCACATTATTCAAAAAAAAAAAGAATCAAAATAAGTTGTATAAACTACCTAACAGATGTCTACAAGAACATTACAAACTAAAATGGTCTCTAATAAGGAGGCAGAAATTTTTGAATACTAATTCTCAAAGGAAGGGGAGACCTTTACGTTTATGCAACTAATTAATTTTAGACAATTGGATCAGTTTTAAATTGAAGTGGCTCAATCTAAGCCACCTGAACAGGAGATGGTCGTTTATGTTTGATGCAAATAATTGTTTTAACAGTTTATCCCTGAAATATTTTCAATATCAAACATCATGGTATTTAAGTTACAAGAATCTAATAGACTGTATTACCGTCCTGCTCCTTTTGGACTCATCATCACTGTCATTTTCATCCATTGCAACTTTCCTGGTAAAATGTAGTGTTTTTATTTAGCATGAAATGTTGCAAAACTAAATAGGAGTGACAGACTGGAGTAGAATATTAACATAATAACATTAGACAAAGATAAGAGAATAGTGTGTTTACCTTCGTCTTGACACCTCAGCGCCAGTATCAGAATGGCCATAGTCAGGAACCTTGCTAACAACTTCTCTCAAAAAGTCAAAAACATTGTAGCTCTGCACACAGTGTTTTCTGCATAGATACACGGAATATGAATAGCTAAACATAACATTATAGTTAAGAGTAAAATGATAATTTTTCCACTTACAGCTTAATCAGTTGAGAACATACAAGCTATAAACCCTAGCGGTTTGGGCAATATGACTATAGGGAGGCATTAGAATGAGTAAAATACAGCATTAGGATAAATACCCAGAACCGATTCTCCTTCCTTTAAATTAGTTATCAATTTCAAGGCACTAAAAGACTTGTGACCTATCTGAAATGCTTCAAGCACAATGTGAATTCCAGACTCTCATTATTCCATCAGATTTGCCAAACTCCATAGTTGTTACGTACATAACAACAAAGTAAATTGATTTCCAAAACAAGGCATCACAGCCAAAAAAGTAGTTTGAGGGAACAACATATCAACATCAAACTCCCTTCACTCTTGAGTTGGAAACACCAATTCACTAGATTAACCATCTACTCAAAGATAACACTTTTATTTGCCAGGAAGATGGCACAGCATTAACTGCAATATAGCTTTATGATTTACATGCACAAATAAAGGTATAGACCAATGGGGCTAGTGTATAATTTAAGGTCCATGATAATCCACATTTGACAATGAAATTCAAAAAACACTAAAATGCTAGTCCCGCAAGATATTAACACGCTTAGTTCTAGTGTGTCTTTTTTAGAGCAATACTGTCATTGAGGAAAAGTACTGTCAAGCTAGAGAAAAACAAACTCTCTCTCTTTTTTTTTTTTTTTGCATAAATTGAAACAAATAGCTCTAAATTTTGGACTCAGTCATTCATCTTCTCTTATCAGATGGTTCCATCCTTTTCTGCATTGCCACATATTGTAACCTCCAGCCCAACCCCTTATTAATGCCACAAACAAACTTTAAGTAATTAAATTTATTTATTAAAAAAAAAAACAAACAAACAAACAAACATAGTCAAGTTCCTAAGCAGCAGCTTAATCTCACTATTCAACTGTATTTGTGAACTAAGAATCCTAAGTTACTTAGTACAGGATCCAACGCCAGATTTCCTGTTAATTGCACATTACTAAATTAGCAGCACAAAGGCATACAAAAATAATTAGGACAGTTAAGAATTGCAAATGAAAGTAAAAATGCAACAATCTCCTAAATCTTGCCAAAAAAAAAGAGTCAAGAATGAAATTTCACTCACAAATGCAATGCACTGACAGTTTTTGCTCCTCTTCTAAGAGTTATGTCATACGTCCTATCACAGAGGTCTTGCAAAAATAACTCCAAGGCTTTAGCTGCATTGATGTTCCAGGACAAAATAAGTGAGAGGATACTAAATGTAATTATTTATTTAAAAACAAAACAAAAACAAAAAAACAAAAAAAACAAAAGTAAAATGAATATCCAAAAAAAAAAACAAAAAACAAAAAAAAAAAAAAAAAAAAAAAAAAAAAAACAAAAAAACAAAAAAAACAAAAAACAAAAAAAAAAACAAAAAAAAAAACAAAAAACAAAAAACAAAAAAAACAAACAAACAAAAAAAAAAAACTAAAGACAAGCAAACTAGTACATGACAAGGAAGGTGAATGAGGAGGAAACTATTAAATAAAATAAAAACATTAACTCATTGATAGAAACTTACATACTAAAACAGGCACTGCCATTGCAATCTTTCCAACATCCTCATCAGCTTGCATAATTTTCTTGATCCGAGCCTAAGCAATTTTTTTTTTCCATTTTTTGTAACAAAAATAAACAGAAGATACATCAACTATAGATATGACATAAGAATGTAACATAATTCAAACAATCATGCACTTCATAAATTAATGCACTGAACTAAGCTCTAGTGCACAACCTAAACGATTAGATCTCCTAAAACTAATTCTTATAATTGTTCTTAGAGTTAGATAGGAGGTTCAACCTGATTTTCCAAAACCTAATATCTGTGGTGTAGAAAGCATGCCATCTCCCATCCCTAAACCCCTCAAATACAATAACAACACGATTACAAATTTTCCTGTTAACTTAGGATCACAAAACTTGTAACTTTACCAATTATCTAACATTAAACCCCAAAAAGATGTTATTATTAAAAAAAAAAAAAAAATTGTTGCCATAAGCTACTGCTTAGTAAGCTAAAAAAAAAAAAAAAGTTGAACTGTGCTAATTGTATGACAAAAAAAGCATTATGTTTTCTGTAAATTCATATACCCTACTGCTTACTATCAAAAGTTTCGAACTTTACCTAGAAATAGCCATTGAGTAAAGCTTGGTAGAACAAAATCCGAAAATTACCCCAATTCAGAATCCAAAAAAGAATAATCATTTCGAAATGTT
Source organism: Ipomoea triloba (assembly GCF_003576645.1). Lineage (NCBI taxonomy): Eukaryota > Viridiplantae > Streptophyta > Magnoliopsida > Solanales > Convolvulaceae > Ipomoea > Ipomoea triloba. Next base: position 3,932,725 of record NC_044919.1, on the reverse strand, counting down.
TAGAGAGAAGAGGACTTACTGCAGGGAAGCGGGTATCGAGTTTCTTCTTCATGGTACAATCACGATTATGCTGATACCATCAAAGAAAGCTTTTGAAATTGGGAGAAGAAAGAATCTGAGTACAAAGCACTGAAGCAGTACTAAGAATCTACGAAAGAAATTAAAATATGATGATAATTTAGAGAGTCGAAATCTGAAAAGCTATAATAATCTGCTCCGAGAGGAAGAGAGAGAGCAGCATGAACCGGAGCGGTCTCGGATCCTATCCGATCTGTTATCGCGGAAACGGATCTTCGAACAGGTAAAAAGGAAGAATAGACAATTAATGATAAAAAAAGGAAAATTGCCAATTGGCCCTCAAACTTTTACCCCAACTAAAATTAAACAACAAAACTTTAAAATTAGAAAAATAGAGCTTTTAAAAAACGTAACGTAACTCTTTAAAAAAAAACGTAGCGTAAGAGCATCCTCAATAGTGAGATTTTTTAATAATTTTTGTAGATGTGATCAGAAAAGATAAAATGGAGGAAAAACAAAACAAAACAAAGATGGATTAACAAAAACAAAACCAGACAAGGTAATTAACGCGCGTGGGTTGCTCTCACGCAAAGACTGTAGTCGAGTTTCCTCCCACCGGCTGGGCCCCACAAGCTGACAAAAAGTATAAATTAGGAGGACTTTGAGCAATCTCTTTCTTCCATGTTGACAACTTTTGTCTCAAAAATCGTGAATGATCCACTAATGTGAATGCTCTAAGTAACTATCGGGAGCAACTCTAACCAAGTTGGTCAATCGATTAGTTTAATAACCACAAAGTTTCAAGTTCGACTTCTAATAAGAATAACCTATTAGCCTTCTTATTTGAGTCGGTTACCTGTGTTACAAGTTTAATAAGTAATAACCACAAGTTTCAAGTTCGACTTCTAATATGAACAATCTATTGGCCTTCTTAGTTTGAGTCAGTTAACTACATGCATCTTAAACCTAAGCCGGTTTACTTCCTTATGGTCCTTTGTTGGCTAAGATCACAATAACCCAATACAGAATTTACTCAATACACATCCTCGTACGGAATAACTGAAAGTTTCTCTTGTCATAAAAACAAATCTCAAATGCATTTTTAAAAAGTAAAATAGAACACCAGTCAAAGAAGACAGTTTAGAAGAGAAGTGATAAAGATTATACAGAATGATCTCAAACCAGATTCTTTACAAGTATGCCAGAGGGTCAAACCATTCTCAGTACAAAAGCCAACTTATATTCAGCAGCAGACAGGTAGCAAATTACCAATGATACATAGAATGAAGAATAACTTAGGATTTGGAAAACAACACTAAGAAAAACATTAACAAAATTTACAAGGGCCTCAAACTCAGAAACAACAAAACACGTTTTGCCGGTACAAATTGCTCTTCAGATTCATTACCAGACGCAAGCTAGCCATAGAATTAACGCAGCCACAGAACCTCACAACAGCTTACTAGAGAGAGCTTCATGGGTCGTTTAGTCATCACTATTTATTTGTGGGCGACCAATAAGCCTGCACTGTTCGGGAAGTATGGATGAGATGACTGTCCCGTTTATGGGAAATAGTTCACCGTCGATGCCACATCCATTGTGTGAGCGCTTCCCGGGCTTAACCTTCACTGATTTTACCTGCATTTCATTGACAACCATTTGGAGTCCATTCGAAAGTAACAAAACAATAATTATTGTTCGCCATAGGTTGGTTTAGTGTGAAACGGTCTCACATAGGTTGGGGCCAAAATCCCTAGCAGTAAAACACTGATTTATGGACAAATTATTGCCTTTGAAAACATCACGAGGATATGATAAAAAAATCAGATAGTTTACCTTAACATATTCAACATATGGCAGTGTAATGTGTCGACCCATTTGCAGAAGCAACAAAAATCGCAAAAGCTTAAGCCTTCCACTTCCGCGGACCAACAACAAATCTAGCATGTTATCATCATGCTCGGCTTTAGGGGCCAAAATCTGCGAGCTCAAACTTTGAACAGTTTTACACGCATGGTTGCATACCAGGACACCAAGAAATTGGCCTTTAGTGGAGACCCATTTCTCTTCCGACTTGATTGGGATCTCTTTCTGAGCAACTTCGATGGTGTCTTCGGGTGGTGGTCCGGGCAATTCAATAGGATTTTCCACGTGAAAATAATAATTAGGTTCAGTGTCCCATCTCGGTTCTGGATCCCAAATTGGACCGGGATCTGATATTGTAGATGAAATATCCTCTTTATCGTTCGTTGTTGCGTTTCCCCAAGAACACCTAGTAGATTCATTTGTAGCGGTCAACCCATTCCATCCTTTATCAGACCTCGACTTCGACCTAGTCCTGGGCTTCGGTGTTGATGCTAGAGGAAGCTGAGGATGGATAACTTCGGGTTCAGCAGTTGAGTTATTGATTCTTCCAAAAGAAAGCCGCTTAGATTTTGAATCTATCCCACGCACATAATCAGATGGCTCGGTGCTACTACAATTAGTATCCAAGTTGGCTCCCGACATTCTACTCGGGCTCATCATTGAATCAATGCTTGATAAGCTAGCAGGTCTAGGAAGGCCTTCCTTGCTCGATCTCCTCATGATGTCCGTGTACAAGGCTGACATATCGATGACTTCCCGATCAGCTGAAGCTTTCCCATCTCTGGTTACTTCCTTGGATGCCGGAAGATATTCAACTTCAAAATTGTACTTTGGCAAACACAGGAATTTGAGGAAGCCGGCAACAAAATAGCGCAAAGGACCAAACCGCTTTTGATACTTCTCAGAAAGTTCCAAAACTACAAGTGCACGAGACAGGTAAGCATAAAATGGACATCTCAATAAATATAAAGTTTGAAACATACAAAACTACTAATATTCATTGTTTGTTCTGTGCTAGAATTAAAAATAGCAAATCATTATACTGTATACTTGTATATAACCGGTTTGTTACTCAGTCATACTTAGATTATGGAAAAGCCAATCACAAGTTTAAGATGGGGTTGAATGCATTTAAAAACTAACGAAACATGCTGCCTATGATTAAAGATACAGAGTATTATTTCATAAACAATACATACAAGTACCAGAACGGCCATAGTCATAAAGCATGTAAACACGGGAAAAGACTAACCATCACTAACAAAGCCAAAGTATGAAACTGTTGTCCCGAAGTGAATTTGACCGCTTTGAACCCACTCAACAGCAAAAACATCTGTTGCAGTAAGACCTCCCTGAAAGGTGAGAAGTGAATTTGGTAATGAATATATAGTTGTAAATAGCATTGATTTATATATGTAAGCCAAGACGTGAATAAAAATGATAATTACAAATACATAAAATTCAAAGATAGATAAAAACAAACTGGATGGCAGTGTTTTCCGTGTTTATTACTACAGTTGACTAAATGGCAAAGGTTTCAAATTTGGATTAGCATACATCCTTTGGCTCATTTATGCTTAGCTGTTGTAACTCTAACCAGGTTTAGCACAGGGGAACGAGGAGAGATAATTGCATTTTATCACTTCAACACAGAAGGTACATTAGGGCAAACAGCTTATTGTTCACCATGGGAAATTATGCATCCAAAACATTATTATACTGGTTAATTTATACCTTGACTATTGCTATTGCAGCAGAAATTGGGTCTCTAACACCAAGAACAGTCCAAACTAAAGAATTATCTGAACCAGCAGGAATGATTCCAATTGGAATAGAAATAGCTTCCTTCTGATTATCCCTACAAAGTAAACCATTTAATACCTGCAGTTTGCATGGAATCATTGAAAAGCGGGCAATTAGTAGTGTCCAAGGAAAATTCTCTTTCGAAAAATATTACTCGTAAAAGAATAAAAGTGATAGGATAACTTAATTAAATTCCTAACTTGAAAGTGAAATGAATAAGATAGCTTCTCAGAATACAAAAAAAAAAAAAAAAACTTGATAGGAAGATTTTTTTATCAAAAGCACATAAAGTGATAAAACAGAAGAAAACAAATACACCAAGTCTGACAAAAACAAAATCATTATACTAGAACCATGTGGGACAAGCTATATTTAGCTGAAGTTAAAAACAGGAGAGAGAGAGAGGGTTTTTTTCTTTCTTTTTACTTGCCAGGGTGGTGGGGGTAAGTCAAGGTGATTTGGTATTTTTGGCAGTGTCAGTGTAACAGGGTTTTTGTCCTTTACTGATGTTTGCAACAATAAAAGACAATCCTAATGCTCCATACTATAGAAACATATGGAGAGCTCCCCAAGGAAACGGATGATAAGATAATACCCTAAGATGAACAAAATAAACGGAAGATAAAGTCACAACTAATGCAAGAACAGTAATCTCTCTCTTCAAAAGCAGTGGATAAAGAGGCTGCTAGAAATTTTAAAATAAACGCGGGGCAACATATACCACCCAAATGTATATTTCCTATAATAACTACTAATTACAATTAATTTTAAAAAAATCAAACATGACAGAAAATGTGTTGTATTACTAACCTCGTTTATAATTCCATCACCTCCAACACATATAATACCTGAAGCATGTTCATATCCAAGAAAAAAGGAAAAATGTTAAAAAGACAAATATCAAACACAAACTAAGTTGAATAGAAGAGCAAATTTAAAATTTTAAAAGAGAGAGTGTAAAAGTAGCACCTACCGTCAGGGCATGTACTGAAGTCAACAGTTGATGCAAGTTTCCGAGCATGACCTGCAGATGTCGTTTTGACCACCTCCAACTTGAACCCAGCAAGCTATTAATTTGCAACCATACAAAATCAGACATATACCAAGAGGAGATTGAAAGTATTAAATCACAACTGCAATGGATCTACTCATAAAAATGGAAGAAAAAAAATTCAAAAGAGCAACTATAACTGATCTGCTCATTTTGCTACTTAAATCTAAAAATACGATGGAAACGAAGTAGTTGTTAAGGGCCTGCAGTCCACCTAAGAAGTAATCAGTCTTTAATCCTTTAATGTGCAGAAATGCTATCATGATATGTCACACTATGTCGGGCCAAGTTCACTAATTTCATATCTAAGCCTTTTCTAATACTCTTAGCATTATTTATCTCTTTCTAGAGTTCCTAAAAATGGCAAACAAAGGAATGGACTGAAAGAGTAATTCCTCATGTTTGTATAAACAGTCTGTCAAGGATTGGTCATGTTAGGTTAACTGTTAACAACTAATCTAAAATGCATTTCTTCAATCCTATCAACTAAAGATTGCATGGAAAATTTAAAGAGAACTTATACAAGATGCAACTATAATTTACCTTGAATATAGGTTCGGCCATGGAATAGAACACTTTACTTGAACGACCACGCCCAGACCGTGGATTCAGTATCACAAGCATTTTAGGTGGCGTTTTGCATCTTATATATGATTCTGGGGGAAATGTGTTAGTAGCCAACTCGGTTTCCTGCTTCTTCGAAGAACCCAAAGGATGGGGCAACAAATTCACATAACACTGCTGATCTGCAAATGCACTAACCCATTGAAGGGCATCCTCTGGAGTTGAAGCCACAAAACGAAAATCCTTTCGGGTTCTTTGAGCTTTCATGAAACAGGTAAGCCCACTCGAGGCTCTTCGGGGATAAGAATGAACTGTGAAATGCCTTAGATTAGGGCAATATGACACCTGCAGGAATCATAGTAGCCAATACAGCTCAAAATCTAGGGATGAATAACTGAAATTTCAAAATTAACTATAAACGGAGCTCACCGAAACGATGTCGTGTAAAGCCAGCATTTCAGAGCCCCAAATCATGGCTTTACTAGTAAGCTTCGCATCAAGAGCATTCGGACATTTAGAGGCGTCTACTTCGCCATTTTTCCCGGCGGCCTTCTTCTTGTCCAGCGTCAATTTCCCCGAAAACACATCGTACCCTAAAAGATCGGAATTCTCGTCCCCCATATCAATCCTGTGCTCCTCCTCCCCTTTTTCCTTCTTAGAATCACCGGAATTGCTGACGTCATCCGAGCGGGCGGAGCTCCTCCCCTTGCTCCTTTTCTCCGGGAAGACAACCGGCGACGAATGCTGCCCCGTCGATATCTGAGAGCAAATGCCAAGACGACGAAGCGACTGCGGCGAAGCCGCCAGCTTCAAGGAATTGTTCTTGGAGAGACTCCCACTCTTCTGCATATCAAATCCCAGCAGATTTCCAGAGTGAAAATCTCACCAAATCCGTCCGTTCAAGATCCCACGCCCCAATTACCACTCCGGATCACAACCGCCCCTCAAGCTCCCCATAGAAACTCAATCTTCCGGATCTTCCACCCAATCTCTTAAGCTAAATTGCAGAAAAACCAAAACCGCCGATTAGGGTTTTACTATTTCTCAGAAAATCAGTGACGTGGCTGTCTGCAACTGCGGCGGCGGTGATCGGCGAGGCTAAACTGACTACTCCGGCGAGAATTTCAGGCGGAGAAAACAGGTTAAGGAGCAGTTGAAGATGGAATTGAAGAACCAGAGAAAATGAAAAAGGTGACAGCTTTAACAGTGTGTTTTGGTAATAGCAATAGCAACAGCATAGCTTCTTTCAGCTTTCTGCCTTCTACCAAACACATACACACAAGAAAATAATAGTCAACATACACCTCCTATCCAATCCAACCTTTTTCTCTTTTTTCTTATCTCAATTCCTTGTATTATTTCACTCCCTTTTTGTTCTTGATTTTTTATTTTTGGGAAATTCTACTACACGTGAAGATGTGTATTGCTAAAATAAAAGGTGACAATATGTATATTTATAATTTCTTATAATTGTATACGTAATTGAATATATGTACCACTAAATATGAAATTTGGAGTAAATTTAGTTTTTGTGTAATAACAGATCTTAGTACTAATTATGCTCTACCCTCTGAGTCAAAATATGATATCTTTTGAGTATGGCATTTGTAGAATTTATTTGAAAAATTTGTCAAAGTCTTCGAAGTAGTAGCAATTGTATTATGTCCCTAAACTAAAAAAAAAAAAAATTAATTAATTAAACCATTGAACTTATAAAACAATTATAATTAACACTTTTAGCATGTTATCGTTATGCAATATTAATATCGCTGGTGTATAGTACAACCTCAAAGTAAATGGAGGTAGCTTTGAACTTATAACATGTATTTTGAGAACAATGTCCCTAATACAAACTTAAAGTCTTTTTCATATTTTGGGATTGTAACTGGTATAACTAGATAAAATATACATATACCAATTGATACTAAACTTTATATAGTTATAATTTTAAACATTATACCATTTTTATTTATTTAAATAATGTACAATTACAGCATGTATAATTATATCTCAATAAATAAGAAATAATATCTTAAAGTATCAACCAAAAAAAAAGTATAAATGAAACAAGTTCAAAGAATACTAACTTGTTAAACCCTTATTCTTTAACCTTCAAAATGATATAATTCAAATCATTTATGAACTGAATTATAATTATTCTCGATTTGTTTAATGTTTCAATATATGCATGTTTAATATGTTTAACTACAATAAATTTATTATTGAATAATACATCAACACCTTCACCAAACATATTTGCCAACAAACTTGTTGATGATATTTTTTTTTAATGATGAAGGGAATCATAACTATTATTTGATAGTTACGCCAAGCGCCATACCCTGCCACCCGTGACATGGCTCTAATACCAGTTGTTAAGATTAAGTGTTTACTATTATGCCAAAAGTTATAGCTAGTAGCGAAGACACAACTTTTTTTTATATACCATTATCACATTTTTTAGAGGCAGAATGCTAGACTTAATTGGCCTTTCACGGGCCTCCGCCCAACATTCCCTTAAACACCAATTGATGAATTTGGTCATTTACCGGTCTCTACTCAATAACATTTAAGTACAAACGTTATGTTTCACCCTCGATCACCCTTTTTAGAAAAGAGTAACAATTGTTTAGTGATGCGGCCTTTGGTTATCATTAATATAAGTTTTATCTTTTAAAAGTAGTGGAGTAGTTATGGTGGGGTTAATCTTTGGTTGTTAACTAGTTTGGTGGCACTAAACTAATTATTAAATTCTTAAAAAAGAAATTATGTTAATTGTTTAGTGTTTATTGCTTGATTGCTTCATTGTTTCAATCATTTGGCAACCTAACTTATCTTCTAATGCTTGCTTTATCTTCTTTTTCCCCTTTATTAAAGCCATATACACTACTGGGGTATGGTCCAACCAAGTTGGATCCTCTGCATAATGGCAGCCTTATTTTAATTGTAAGGTTTTGATGCATAATTGACGTGGAAGGGAAATGATGAAAATGGTAAGTCTACTTTGTAACGTTTATTGATCTATATATAAGTTGTACATGATAAATGCATTGCCCTCAATTAGATGGTTGATTCAATTTTTTTTTTTAAATTGATTGATTGAGGCCAAAGACATTGTGTCCTAGTGGCACCCGGTGTCCCGGTTTACACTCCCACATGGATGATGAGAGTGGGTTCGAGCCTCCTTTGTGCTTCAGTAGGTTGAGAAAATACCTATGAACAGATACTACATTGTAACCGAGTCAGTAGTACTCAAAAAAAAAAATTTGTCTCCACTATTCAGATATGACCATTATGGTTATTAATAAGGTGTCTATAGTCTTCTTACAAATATAACGTACTAATTACTAAATATTTCTTTTCGTGTTGGGTGATTGAGTTGGGCTAATACCACTTATTGTGTTAATTCTTATGGACGGTGACTTGTGGACTAACTCAATATAATTTATTTAGGTTTCAAGAGTAAATTATAATACCTTATACCTTTAGATTAAACTAAAGCATATACACTTGATCCTGATAATCTATTTAGATTTGTCCGGACTAGATCTATTATCCCATCAACTCATCAAATATTATAAATTTTTAAAAACAGTATTATGTACTTAATCTTTATCCACATATAATATAAAATATAAAATATAAATATAAAGCATTGTAACATTTAAAGATAAAATGTTGTTTAATGCAAATTTCTACACCATCAATAAAGTGGAATACAATATGACTTCACTTTTGGAAATGCTTGGTAAGAGGGTGATGGATTATTGTATTAATCAGGATCCAATATAATGATAAATGATTAATGGAGTTATATTGGTATTAGGCTTACAACCTTGACTCGTTGAGTACAATGAGCAATGCATGTCAAATTAAATAATCAAGGATGTGCCAATGACTTTGTGGTCCAATAGCATCAAACCCTTCGTTTTATACGGGAGGTGATAGGTTCGAGCAGGTTCAGGTTGAGAAAGTAGTTATGAGCAGATATTGCATTGTAATAGGCTTATTTATGTCAACTAGTTATGAACAGATATTGCATTGTAATAGAGTTAGTAATATTCAAAATAATAATAATAATAATAATAATCAAGGATGTTTGTAAAGATTGTTGGAAATTCACATGTACACCTACTATAATCATAATGCTTATTTATGCCAACTATTTTTAACAGATTATTTATTTATCACTCAATCATCGTTAACGAGTTGACTCGATGGAAAATGTTTGATTAAAATGTTTTTTATTTAGCGGGTAGCTACCAAAACATTAAGAATTGAAACTAACACTACTAGGACGCAAATGTAATACTTTTACATTTTGATGTAAAAAGTGTTACATTTTCATCAAAAGTATTAGATTTTGCGTTATAAGTAACGTCGACAAGTGTTTGTTACTTGGGAAAATGTAATATTTCAAAAGATATTACATTTTTTTATATAAGTAATAAATATTTTATTCATTATTAGTATTACGGCTTCTAGTATAGGTATTATATTTGATCTTAACTAAACTTATATTACGGATATTGGTGAGACGATCGCACACAAATTTTGCGCTTTTGCTCATGGAAAAATAATACTCCCACCGTCTCATTTTATGTGTCTGTTCAATTAACGAGGTTTGACTGAAGTTATTTTTAACCCAATTTTTCATAATATTTGATTTAGTATTAATATACAAAATTGATATATTTAGAAATTACACTAAAAGTACTATTAAACAAAAAAATAAATTTAAAAATAAGTAAAAAAATATTAAAGAAAAAAAGAAGAAGAAAGAATTAGTTTGACCAAAATTAACAAAAAGGAGGTGGTGGGAGAAGAAAAAATTTATTAAAAAAAAGAAAAGAATCAATGTAGCGTAGTCGTAGTGGCGCAGGAATGGTGCATTCTCGAAGTTATTTGGTACAAATGGCATTTTTGTTAAAGCCGTTGTCTCGTCGGTCTTCACCATTGAGGTTTATCTCAGAGCGATCGGTTGATTGCGCGGCTGCGAACTGATGGCGTCTGGCGGCGGAGCTGGAAATGCGGGAGGAGGAGCGGCGGCGGCGCTCGGGGCAGGAGTTGAGTGGCACCTAAGGCCGCAAGTCCCGAAGAATCCTGTTGTCTTCTTCGACATAACCATCGGGAACATCCCTGCTGGTCGTATCAAGATGGAGCTCTTCGCCGACATTGCTCCCAAAACCGCCGAAAACTTCAGGTATAAATCGATCTAAAACCCTAACTAAACCCCCGCCCGCGACTGTAATGGAAAACACTACTACCGAAGCTCCCAGTCGCAACTCTGATTTCATATTCACTACTCAAATCTCGTCGTCTCGTTTCCTTGCTCCGTAGTTTGCAGCTTTTGCTTACGTTGTGAGATTAGATTTGCTGCGTGAATGAATGTTAGTAGGGATTAGCTGACTAGCAGAGCAACAACATCATTTGCTTGCTTGTTTTACTTTGGTAGTGTTAGAAGGTTGCATTTTGGTTCTAGACTTAATTCAGCGTTTAAGAAGAGTATGTAATAATTGAAAGAGCAAAAGTATTCAGTAAAGACTGTGTTTCGTGTTCTATTGTTCTTTTGGTGTGAACAAATTCTAGTCTAAACCTCTAATTGAGTTTTTATGTTTTTGTTTCAGGCAGCTATGCACTGGCGAGTTTAGGTCAGTGACTCAGTAAATGCACTTGATTTAAGCTCCACCTCCATTCTCCCCTACAGTTTGAGATTTATGCTCTTGCAAGGCTTGAATAGTATTCTGGGGCTACTACTAGCAAATTTTCTTAATTCTTAATGTGTGTTCAGATGCTCTGAATATCAGTGGTCTTCTGTAAAACTGACCTAACTGACTGGCCCAAACATCAGCATGATGAAAATCAGGAATGCATTATCTTGGAAGGAAAATTTTATTGGAAGAATAAAAAAAATTTCCAAATATTTTCTTTTGGTCTGAGCCATAGGAAAAGCATGGGTGTGAGATGTGCCAAAATGTTAATGATATGCAAAATGATGCATGAAATGCATGGCTGAATATGCTGGACCATAAATCATTTTGAATCATTGATTACAAATCAGAAAAGGCATAATCATCTCAAATTATTTGCTTATTATTTTTGTGTCTGTTCACATATCAAATTGTGACCTGAAATTTACAGGAAAGCAGGAATTCCTCAAGGGTTTAAAAACTCTCAGTTTCATAGGGTGATCAAGGATTTTATGATTCAAGGTGGTGATTTTCTGAAGGTAGGTCTTCCTCTCTGTCTCTCTCATGTACACAAATAATTCAATGTCCATATCAAGTTTTTTGAAACTAGCTTGTTCACTGTCATCTAAAAAATACCTGCATACTGATATTGTACTTTGATATTTTGTAAAGCAGTTTATTCAATTAGCATCATTGTTTCTTACCTCTTTGTGGTTGATACTCTGTAGAATGATGGAAGTGGATGTATATCCATATATGGAAGTAAGTTCGAGGATGAAAACTTCATTGCAAAGCACACTGGTCCAGGTTTATTATCCATGGTATGGCAAGTAGCCTTAAATTTTGGAAAACTAGTAGTAATTTTTAACTTGGATATGTGGTATAAACACTTGCTTTGATCTTATGCACAAAACAATTTAAGGCTACACACAAGCTTTAGACCATTATTTTGTTCCTATAATCCTATCTGAGTTTTAAATGCAAAAAGAGCTTACAGCTGGTGAATCTTTATTGTGCCATTTTGATGATTTCTTTCAGATGTCTGGTTATTTAAGTTTTCTATCATTGATGGAATTGTACTGATAATTCGTATTTTTGACAGGCAAATAGTGGGCCAAATACGAATGGATGTCAGGTATGTGTCTTGAATGGCCAGTTCTTTGAGTCATTAAGTATCAACTTCAAATCTGAACCTTTTGCCACTTAAAGCAACAGGGTAGTTAGGCACAAAAGGCTTCCTTTGGTACATATTTTAAGTCTGTGGGGTTCATTTCATCAATACTCGAAGTTTAGGACATTTATTCTCCATACGATTTTCCTCTGTGTTATTATTCATAAACATCATTTGAAATTACTACTAAGATGTATGTGGGAGATGACTAGATGAGTGGGTTAGGGAGGCTAAAAAAACAGGCATGTCTTGATTTGTTATAAAACTACAGGTTGGACTATGAATCCCATGACTATGTGTTTTGAAGCAAACACAGCCCCTACTCTCAATTCCAGCACTGTTGGTTTTCATTAGCAATGTCTTGTTTATTGAGTATGTTATGCCTAGGAACTCCTAGGTGCATATTAAATGCATAAAATCAGTTACAGATGTCATGATTGAAGTCATGTACTCGTGTGTACTGCCTTGGCAAGATTCATTCTTCTGTTCAATACTTCAATTTAACAGGACCTGTGCTTGAAAGTTACTCATTCAATCGGTAGTTTCTAATTCAACCAATTGCATGTTTCTCCTTGCAGTTCTTCATCACCTGTGCAAAATGTGACTGGCTTGATAACAAACACGTTGTCTTTGGGGTATGTTGTCACTTTCATTATCAATAATTATAAGAACCATTCAATGTGGTTCTTGTTTGTTTTTTTTTTTCCCCTGGTTTTCTTTATGGCCTAGATATGATTCTTCTGTATATAGAGTAATCTCTTATTTACTTATTTCATTGTCACACAGCGAGTACTTGGAGATGGTCTTTTAGTGGTGAGGAAGATTGAGAATGTGGCAACTGGACCTAACAACAGACCAAAACTGCCATGTGTTATTGCTGAATGTGGGGAGATGTAACACAAATTGTCCAACTTTTCCTCAATCACAAATTCATACTGGTTGTTACTTGTTAGCAGCACTTGATTGCAGAGGAGCAATTAGAGTAATGTCAAGATGTAAGGAGTATAACATGAGAGAGGATAGCTGTTTGAACACTGTATACAATTACAATGTTGCATTATGTGAAGCCTGTTTTATTCCTCTATTTTTCAACTTCATTAAAATCGTAATGAAGACTATACTTTTTTCTGGAAAATTTGCCAAATTGAATATTTCTGCCATTCAAAAGAATGTTACAAGGTACTCTCAAAAAAAAAAAAGAATGTTACATTGGTATTTTTACAGCACAAATGTGACACTGTGCAGATTTTGGGATTTTAAATTGCTTCTTCACAAATACTTCATTAAAATCGTAATGAAGACTATACTTTTTTCTCGAAAATTTGCCAAATTGAATATTTATGCCATTCAAAATAATGTTACAACGGTATTTTTACAGCACAAATTGTGACACTATGCAGATTTTGGGATTTTAAATTGCTTCTTCACAAATTGAGAAGCCTCAGAGTCACCCCTATGACACAATATCCTAAGTAAGGTCTTCGTATCCGCGCCCAGTTTACTCCTCCCACCCTGCATTTCAACCTCGCTTGCAGATTTCAAATCCTCAATCAATTCCCTAGTCTGCAATCAATTAAGTACAAGTAAATGAGGGAAAGCAATGCTCTTTGGAGAATCCTCCCAAAATTTTTCTTTGAATCTGTGTCCAATTCAATCTTTTTAAAGCAGTTGGAAAGACTAACCTCATAACCATGCAACTTTACCACTTCCCGAAGATGTGCCACTTGATTTTCAACGACTCCACGAGGAAGCCCATCCCCTCCGGAGATGTAAAATTCCTGCAAGAAAGACGAACAAAACCTTATTATGTACACAATGTGAAGATATTTTTGCTTGATATTATAATCCAAAGATTCCTATTCTAACACAGTTTGAGCTTGCTTCTTTTAATAAGAATGCAAGATATAGAGCAGCTCCCTCTTTTCCCCTTTTAGAGCATTATGCATGACAAAATGGGATTTCAGATTTGCAGCAGAATACCTTCAAAATTTCTAAGTCCTCTTCCAATAGCTTTGCATCACTGGGATAGAATATGCGTGATGGGCCTCCATCTAATATAACCCTAAGTAAACCATCCTGTGGTAGTTGACCATCTTAAAAGGTTAGATACACGATGTTAAAAGTAGGTCGAAAAAACAAGTCAAGATAACACAGACCAGCGATGCTTGAAGGAGCCCAGTTACAACGCGATCTCTGAGTGGCTCCATTATAACGCTACATAATTCAGAGAGAACCTGCACGGGAAAGCTTTAGTTAACCACCTATCCTTGAAGAAGAAGATTGTTCAAAAACTCTATACAAGCTCACGACTCTGATCAAGGCATCATGTATATCAGATATGATGATTAGATTTAGGTATTTGTATGAGATGCATACATCATCTGACACAGGCTCCCCACCAAGGGTTTGGGTAGTGCATAAGATATCCATGTGTTAAAATCTTTTTAACTTCTATATCAGAATGGGTATTTTTGTTTATGTGCTGATAGGAACAGCCATGTTTCACTTCAACCAGGAAGAGGATATATATATAGCTGAATGTGGACAGTGTGCTTCACATGAATGTGTACCCAAGATGTTTATTTCCATAACTGTCGGCCTCAGGTGCTGAGGAGTATGGAAAGCTATATCCAGACATTCATCCATTTTCACTGAAATTATAAATCATTACATAAATATTACGACAAAAGAAGCCCATCCATACCGTGTCTAGTGTATCCATCAGTGCCTCAAACCTAGACTGGGCAGCAGTGGGTTTGTATAGATTGTCGATGAATGGCTCTCTTAAATCCCAGAAAATAATTTTAGTTCCTGTAGGACATAATAAAAACAAATGAATTTGATTATAAAAGTGCAGAAATTTGCCATACAAAGGAAAACAGAATTTTTCTCACCAGTGAACTCACAGATCTGGTCAATAGCAGCGTTGATATCTTTTCTACTGCCATCAAATGTATTCTTCTGCACAGAACTCTTTGTAACATCTGTAGATTTCTCTGAAGACAAAAGAAAACAGAGCAGGAAAATTGAATGAAATTCATTCAGTGGTAAATTGCAACAGTCAAAGACAAAAATTCCATCTGATTTAAAATGAATCTCAACATATGTGCTAATGTAACAGTCATGTAGAGCACAATTGTTAAGATCAAGAATTAGCCACCATTTGAAAATAAGGTCAGACCCATTAACACATTGCTCGTCTTTGATCAAAGGGAGAACTGCTGATTTTTTCCCAAATGTCTAAAAACCTTTTTCATTCTGTTTTATTGCATATTTTTTGCTGGTACAGGATTTGAAAAATTAAGCATGGCATTTTTGTTCTGTTACAAGAAGCAATGACCATTTACCCAATCATGATCACTTCTTAACTAGGAATTTACTACCAAGCATTCTCCTCATGTTTTAAGTTTCATAACCTCCACTTTAAATAACTCTATGGATAATAAACAAGATAAAGCAAAATTAAACCAAATGGCACCAGAAATCTTGTAAATTGGTTACAAACTAATTTTATGAACCAAATGAAAAAGACACTCACTTGTAATCTTATCGTGTGGCTTTATCTTTGACCATTGCTCCCAAATGCTATCTTCCAACTTATTCAGTTGGCTGATTGCATACTGTTAAAAGATAAATGCTTGTTCAGGGATAAAATGATCAACAAAGATTAAAAAGTTGGTCAGATTGTAGTTGAACTCACATGAAGTGTATTCAATTGAATGCAGAGTGTTGATGTTGCCAGAATGTTAACATCACCAAACTTTCTGCTGTCTGACAACTTTGAATCCCTTAATTCCTTCTTCACAAATGCCTTAATTCCATGTTCCCTTGAGTATCTTGTAAGAATAGGAATCGGCGGAACAATATCTTCCTTATTAGCTGTCATGGAATAGCAGGAAGCTCACCATAGATGAAAACGAAGTGCATATAGAAAATGATAATAACTGTGTAGTTGTCTTGAAACATGATTTAGATGTGGAACATGTTACAAGAGTAAACACAACATACAGCATCAAGAGTGTAACTCACAAGATAACATTCAAACAAAATTCAAAGTTGCAAAGACAAATGATACCGAGTAAAGAGTAAATGTCCAAGAAATCAGAAAATTAGGCACTTTCGTGTTGGTCTTGAGCAATTTGTGATATTAAAATTGCATTGTTGAAAAAGGTCTTGTGGACAAAGATGGCATACAACATAAGAAGAAATTCTGCTTCTACATACATACCCAGCTTGCTAACAACATGTTGTGCATACAATTGAAATGCATTGTCAATTCCACGGATGAGGCTATTCAGCTCTGCTGATCTCATTGGTACTCCAAGAGCAAACAATTGATCAACCGTCTGCAATAGGAAAATAATTAATCCTGTTAGTAACTGTACATTCTGGTAGTGTTTCTGAATTCTTGAAGAATATTGATGAGCAACAATGCTGAAATGGTCAAAACATGACCACAAAGCAACTGACATTTCAAAAGTCAAATTCTGCAATACATTGTACTTACAAAGTGCAACTAGTTATACCTTAATGATTAGGTTGCCCGATGGGAGACCCATCAAGCAGCAGAAGCTAATTATCAATAAATAAATAAATACAAAAATAGAAACCTAAACTTGATCTCATAACAATCTGATGTCACAAAGCTCAGACCCATACCCCCATCATGCAAGATCTATCTTTAGGGAGGTTTTTAAGGCTTGAACCCATGACCTAAAAGGGCAACGGGTTAGCATTTGGTCAATGATCACCAACACAAAGCCCAACCATTCAACCAACCTTCATGTGATCTCTACTGCCATAAAATGAAGGAAAACAAGCAAATAACTTTCCTTTTTCAATGACGAAGTTTGAAGTATCTATATTAACATTTGTGACACCATACACTAATGAACTTTTACCTTGTTCATGTTCACTTCTATATGCAAAGTAATATGATCTGCTCATGATATTTCTAATTACTGCTGATGAAAGAAATTCATTGCAGATGGCAGAGAAAAAAGGAAAAGATTAAAGACTAAAGAAATACAAGAAACAAATTCTAACCTCTTCAACTATCCTGTACACTTCAATAATGGAGCTTCCATATCTTTGCTGAGGTGACACTGGCACCCAGTCCTGGAAATTGAAGTACCAACATTAATTTGTGCATGATAATAAGATATTGGGGACAAAGAACTAGAAGATCATACACAGAAGAGGCAAAAGGTTGAAGTACCACCCTCATGTTAAATTAATACGAGTAACACATATTATAGAATATGGTGCAACAAGTATTCCATATTGATACACAAATTATGCATTATAACATAAATTCTTTATTCACATTTCACCAACTTGTAGTGTTCTAAAGTTTAGAAAAACTCAGATGGTGCATGCTTTCACCAACTTGTAGTCTCTTCTAAGAGATCAAAATCATAAAATTCGTAGGTAAAACTAACAGAAGCAGAATTTACATAATAAGGTGAGAATTTGATTTGACATTATAGAATGTGGCACATGAACTTAATCAACCGAATTTTTTCAAACATTACTCCTAACGTCTCATTTTATTTGTCTTACTTCACTTTCCAATGGTCAACTGATCCTAACTGTGACTAAATTTTGAGACATTTTAAATATTTTTAGATCTCATTTCTTAAGGCACACTTTTTGTTTTTTTTTTTTTGACATTTTTATGTAGTTTTACAATATCTAAATTTATTTCTTCAAATATTAAATTATTAATACCAAAACTTAGTCATTAGTAGGAAAAAAGAGCAGTTAATAGGACACATAATTGGGATGGAGGGAGTATCATACAAGTAAATACTCTAAGAAATGCAGTGGTGAAAATCAAGCTGACCCTACAAGCAAATAAATGGAAATAAGTACATAAATAAACAAAATAAATTAAGTCACAACCTCCTGCTGCACAGCCCGCTCAACCCAACTTAAGATCCTTCCAAGTTGCGAATTCACCCATCTTAGCACCAATGTACTCGATATAGTTTCAATCTGAAATAGAACAGAAAATATTAAATTGTTGAACTTAATACTTTTAGCAAGATATAAAGACAGAAATTCATAGATATAATCAGTAAAAGCACATTTGCCTATTTTTTAAGGGAAAAATACTTGATAGCAAAAGAAACTACAATACTTAATTTAAAGCATAATAGAGAGATTTGTATGAATCCCACACAAACAAATTGAAAACCTACTAGTTGTATGCTTGTATCTCTCTTTAAGCAAGCAGAATTTGTTTGCTGGTTTTTTAATAGGTAATATTTTACTAAACACCATACCTTCATTTATAGAAATATAGTTACAAATAAAACCTTCATTTTTAACCCATTTACAGTCATGGAGGATGGGTGGGGGGGATAAGAACATAGAAGAGAAAAATATCTACTATACTAATAAGAGACAAAGAGAGTTAGGCCTAAAATAGGTAGAAAAAATGGCGGTCAAATTATTTAATCAAATGGATGGTTCAGATGAATTATTTAATCAAATTGATGGTTAAGATAATTCAGATTAATATTATTAATAAAGATTACCTAATTTAACCTTACTTTTATGATTATCCGTTAAGTTTTCCGTTAAATATTCACTTCTCCGTTAATATTCCGTTAACTTTTAACTTACCCATTAATTTCTATAAGAAAGGTCTTAGGTTCGAACCTTATCTCAATCAAATTTGACATAATTAAGTTTCTCACTCTATTTTACTCTTATTAAATTAAATAAATTAGTAGCTACAACAAAAAATGATACGTATGTATTTCTTTAATTTAGAATTATGTGTCTACAATACCTTTATTTGAAAAAATTATTCATTATCAAAAAATTAAATTAAATAAGAGAAATAATTTCATTAGTTATATTGTCTTTATTTTCTCTCATGCAAAGATTCTTTACATTCAAATTTATCAATTGATATTCATTACATTGTCCATTATCTTATTTTTACAATATCTTGTAATTAAATATCAAAGTTATAGTACAAAATAATGTTATATATTTATTTACCAAGTATTTTATTAATACTATGAAAAAATTTTTAAAATAATTTGAAGCTAATTATATTAACTACTTGGGGATTGGTTGACAAAGAGGTACTCAAATAATAACCCAACAAATTGAAGCGGAATTACTCTATTTTACTCTTATTGAATTAAATAAATTAGTAGTTACACCAAAAAATGATACATATGTATTTCTTTAATACCATGAAAAAAATAAAAAAAAATAGTTTGAAACCAATCATATTAATTACTTGGGGGATTTGTTGACAATGAAAGTACTCAAATAACTCATTACCCAGCAAATTGAAGCGAGAAACTACCTTTTAAAATCTTTGGAATACATAATATTTTAAATTTTCAAATTTTTATTAATTTATTTAATCTTTTTTCTTAAACTAGGGATTTCTTTATCCACAATAACTCATTCAACAATAATGGTTGAACCAAATGAACCCAAGCAGAACACCTAAAGGAAAGTCCATAGCTCCTATATCATAATCTCATTGCATGACGTTGTCATCTATGCTACCAACAATATCCAAATTGCAAATAACACACTACCAACAAAAAGGAAGATAACAAATAGTAAAGATGAAAACAATGACAAATTGACAATGTTACTCAAAAGAGAATTAAGAACCACTTAGAAAAATTCAAATTAAAAGTAGTATTTATTTAGACTATCATTTTTAGACCAAATATTTAGACTATCGATTTTACAAGGTTGCAAACATTTATTTTAGTAATAATTATAATGAATTTTCTATATTATCTTGGATTCATATACTTTGAGTTAGATATTTAAATAAAAAAATTCGATATTCAATTACCCATGTATAAACTTCTCCTATATAATCTTGCATTGATATACTTTCAAATATTTATTTAAATATAAACATTGGACATTAACCCATTCGCGCAATGCGCGTATAAAAACTAGTAAAACTGTATAAGAGTGAAGATAATGAACGTAGTACTAAGGACCAAATAAATGTGAAGTTTGCATTTATTGGATCTCTAATCATTTCCTACAGAATCCCAGGTGAGTTGGTATTCTAATCGATAAAAATATTCCACTGCTATACAACTAAAGTCAAGCCTTACCCCATCAACAAGGATCAGCTGTTTCCAGTATTCAACTATTCATATATACATTTTAATATAAATCTAATCTAATAAAAGAGAACCCAAAAATGGAAAAGTAGTGTCCACCAATTGTCATCACTCTGCAGCCCAGGTTCAATTTGAACCAAAGAATTTTATGAAAGCAATTCAATTACTACCATCTTAGAAAACATAAAAGGTACGAAGCAAGTCAGATATCACCATCCTAAAGAAAACAAAAACTTTCTTGCATGCTTACATGTAAGAGCAAATGAAAGACAGGAAACATTCTCACCTTGTACAAATTCAGTTTTCTACAGTATGCATCGGCAGCTCCCTCTTCACAAGTCTGAACAATGATTTCAATGATATACTGCTCAAGACTGTCAGCAGCAGGAAATACAGCTACAATGTCTTCAGTAAGATGCTCAGCACTATCAAGAAATGGCTTCTGAAAAATTCGCATCGACTCAAGTCTTATATATCAGAAATTACCACATACAATTCAAAATCACAAATGATTGTTTAACAACACATGAATCAACAATCAGCTTACCAGTTTAACACCGTATAGCTTGTGAACTAGAGACGCTGAAACAGCAGCTGCATTGTGATGCCTCTGTTTTAAAATAGGCATGTAAATGGTTCTATCTTTCTGCAAAAGTTTCTTTGTCTGTTCTGCAAGTAATGCCAAGGGATGCTCATGTGTTGCATCTGACAATGTATCCACATCTTGCAGCATCTGTAGATAGAAAGAAATTTCAAGCTCACATGAAGAATATCCAGAATCAGTGTAAGAAAATATCACTCTACTTCAGAGAAAGGGAAAGATAGATTTAAGTATGACTTGTTTGATATGAGTTTATTTAAACTTGGATATGGTTAATGATAACTGATAAGATTATTTAGGTTTTCTCCCAAATTGTAGATACTTGATAGTAAGAAACACTCATGTTTAACTTTGAATATGAATGCCTTTAAACTTGAAATGGGGTAATAATAAGGTTATTTGGGTTTTCCCCCAACTTCTAGATACTTGGTAGTTTTTTTCCATCTTATAAGAAATTGTAGATATCCTGTTTGTCCAATTTGTACATACTTGATAGTTTTATTTTCCAACTTGTAGAAGAAAAGCTAATTACTTTATAGTTCAGTTAAAGACTGTTACCAAACATAATGTGAAGTAATGATATTGGCACGTTCAAGAAAAGAATAACTAAAATGAATGCTTCACACAAATAGTATGCTATCCCAGAGATAAGAAGAATCTCCTCAGTCCTCACAATGTTTAATTAACTATGATTATCAAATTATCAGTTAAAACTTATAAAGTGGATATGCCAATTTTTTTAATAGAAGCAAAATGGAGTTTCTTTGATAAACAAACAGTCAACTGTTTTGCTTTGGAATTGCAAAAACTGTATTCAACATATTACCCTTGCGAATGCATATTTTGTTGAAGATGATATGTAAAACTCTATCTGCTCTGAATCAGTGTCGGGTATAGCCTGCATTGCCTTCAAAAAGAAATGCCAGATGTGTAACTTCATTATTCAATTTCAAAGCTTAGTTTCTATGTACAATGCCAATCAAATCAATAGTAATACTGTATTTATGCCACTCAGGAGGAAGAGGGAGGGGGCAAATAATATGTACCAATCCAGGTTCTTCTAGAAGCAGCCTTCGAGCAAGCATTGCAACTACCACAGTAGCTTCCATCAATGCCGAACCCTTTAAGGGAACAGAGAAATGTGAGTATACTTTCTTCTTAAAAATGAAAAAGAAGAATTATGGGACTAATACACATGCTTGATTTAAAATCCAGTACAAATGAATTACAAAGGTGATCAGTTAAAGATAATGTAACCTATACACATGCAATACAGCATTTTGTATCTGTATTCCACCTTTATAACACCCTATTGGCATATTGCAACTTTGTTGGGAGCCATTTTATTACATTAGTATTCTTACATAAGAACTTGCTCTCTATGTTGAGGCAGATAATTAAGTAATGTGTGCCACTGTGCAAATAAATTAGTAAGATCCTTGCTTGTTAAAATATAAATGGGATAAATGAAAAATATGCTATGTCAATGTATAAAATATCTCCTGCAGTGTATAAATTAACTTGTTTTGATTAGTGTGAAGCATAGAACTTGAAGTTTATGTCTAACAAACCTCAGCATAACAGAGATGGTAGTCTTCCAACTGCTTATCAGCCCATTTTTTAACAGGTAGTAAGAAAGACTGTAAGAAAGATAGTTCCTGATATCCCTTCTCACTTTCAATTCTGCTTTGCAAGCTCTTCAACTGTAATCTCTCCTGTGGTCCTCGTTGTTCCTTCAATGGTATTTTCTTTAACTGCTCAATGGCATGCAGCAGGATTCCTTGCTCACTAGTGATGACAAACTGTAGAAATATAATGAAGCTATAATGAAACAAAGGCTCCAAATAAGAGCATAACTTGTAGAATTGATTAATAACCCCCTAGAAAACAAACAAAATTAAATATAAATCGCAACAACAACAACAACAACAATCAAAATATTTCCACATGTTTGGCTCATTGAAAAGTATTCAGGCCACATGTGAGGGGGCCTGTTGAGGTTAAATACAAAAAAAATAAATGTATATCATCAGTATCTAGCTTAAACTTTTAGTTGAGGTGGATGCATCATTCAATAATAAGAAACTCCCATTGCTACATATGCATGGCAAAAGGATCTTATCCTCAATGTGACAAACAGACTAAAATTTAGTTGTTGGTCAGAAAATGTATAACCAATACAATCAACAGATTCCATCCAAAACCCTTATACATAAACCATATGCAGTAATGACTAAGCACCAATGCATAACAAGTGCAATCAGTCCAAGGGAAACTAAAAAACCTTTGCTCCTTTTGTTTACCTGACGACACAAGACCCATGCATAACAAGTGTAGTGAATTGTCTCCGTGATTCCCAAAATACGCCAGGTTGACTTAAAAAGCTCTAAAATTTCTTCAACTTCCTGTAAATAATAATAACCACCACAACAACAACAATAATGATAACAGAAGAGTTGCATAGTCTATAGCATCACACACACACTGAAAACAATAAATTAGAAACTGAAACCAGTGTAAACATTTCAAGCAGTGGAAAATAAAAAAGAAAGAAATTAGAAACCGGAACCAATACTAATCTATGTTCTGCTCCTATTGCCATTTCAATGTTCCATATTGCTTTTTGTTAGTCACAACTTATTATTAGACAATTAGATACAGAGTGACTCTACACATATGACATTCATATCTCAAAAGAGAAGACTTACAGTAAAACCCACAACTGCTACACAATATCTTCACCTATAATGAGTTATAACTAACCTCAGTGAGCTTTCCCTCATCCAAAACATCGAAGATGCTGAGAAGTAGTTTCTCATACAGTTTGACATTAAGGTGATAACCATCAGCCCAATGACATACTTCACCAGTTAAGTCACCTCGAGCTGGCCGCTCTGCCAGTGGAATAGCAACTTCTCTTAAAGATCTTAAACATTCAGACCGTTGAAGATCAGCAGCAGGAGGTGGAAGAGACTGAAAGAAAGAAACAAGTTAAGTCGGATCATAGAATGAGATTATAAACAACTGGTGTAGCATCATATGTGAGCATTTTTCTCGTGCATCAATCGAATTGAACTTTTCATCTTTTTAGTTTTAGGCTCACAGTGCATTGATTCCATTACTTTCTTTGATGTTAGCTTTTATAGTTATAGGAATCTCTCAAATGAGAGGCATTTAAGGTAGGAGTGTGCAAATGGTTAATCGAACCGTTTTAACCGAAGTTTTTAAAACTTTAACTGTTAACCGAACCAAACTTTGTATTACCAAATGAACCAAACCAAAGTTTTTTTTCGGTTAATCGGTCGGTTAACCGATTAACCGAACTTTTTTAAGCTAAAGTTTTAAATCCTAAAAATAATACCTATAATAATAAATCCAATTAAAATACTACATATAATAATAAATCCATAAGAAAATATACAAAACCAATACCATAACAACACTACAAATTTATAGGGATTTTACATATTAGATTATATATATATATATATATATTTAAAATTTCGGTTAAGCATTCAGTTAATTTGGTTAATCAAACTTTCAAACCGAATTAACCGTTAACCGAAATTTTAAAAACCCTTTAACCATTAACCGAACCGAAAAGATGTATCTTGTAAAGCTTTTAAGGAGAAGTTGAACTAATGCCTGAATAAATATCCAGATTGTAAATAATACAAACAAAAGATAAATAAATACAAACCTCAGATTCCTCAATCTTAGCCAGAAGAGCTCTTAACTCATTGGCTTTTCGCCCAGATTCCCCAAATCCCACAGCAGGGTGATTGACAAGCCCCTCCTCCAGCATGTTTAACTGAACTAACACAAAATAAATAACATATGACATGTGTTTAAGCATCATATGAAGTTTCAGTATTTTAAAATTGCACTCATTATTTCCAGCATACCATTCCCTATTGCTGACAAGGAAAAAGGAAACCAGAAAGCAAAGAGGGGAAGAAAAAGGAGGACAGTTAAGTGTGTATATACCAGAACATATACATGAAAGAAGAGATATCTCACCTGTCTCTTTTGCCACTTTATATATGCCTTCTTGTCAGAAAATTGTGTGCGTGAAATGCAACATAATAGTTCCAACGGAATCAACAGTGTGTCCATTCTTTTTCCCACTTTACCCACCATAGCATTAAGAAGCCCTTCCCTTGTTCTAATATCCATTGCCTCCGAAATCTGGTACCCATGAGAATAGTTGAGAAACCCAATATATGGAAAAGTTTATACAAATCATATGTGCTCATGATACTAGTCCCAGCATAGTAGATGTAGAAAATACATGGATAAGCAATAACTAGCATACAAATCTTCCACCCTCTAAATCTTACTTATGCTGAAAAATGTTACCAAGCTTTCAAAAAATTATGTCTAACCTTTTGATCTAATTGAAAACATTTACAACTACATAATGCAATGTCCAGCCTCATCCATATTCGCATACTTTTTCATAGCCACCATATGTAGGAAGTGACACCTCTCAAGCCCCACAGCTATTCCATGCCTCAGAAAAGCATGGAAAATTTACTAGTCCTTGCATTTAAGGATACGAGTAGCTTACTTTCTTAGGGTGCATACAGGAGAGCAATTAGAGCAATGGTGGTGAGATTAGAGCTATCTAATCACTCCAATTGCATCGCTCCCACCGAACCTTTACCCCTTTAATTGAAATTTATGCGATTGGAGTCGTGGACCGCTCTAATCACTCTAACTGTAACTCATCCAAACAGCTTTTCAAAGAGACGTTGAAGCAGTTCCAATTGCTCAAACCGCTTTCCGAAATGCATAATTTGCTTACTTTCTTAGGGTGTATTTGAAAGAGGTTAAATTTTAGCAGTTAAAATGCTAACAATAAGATTAGAGCAATCCAACTCCCCATTGCATCACTCTAACCAAAGCCTTACCCTTCCAATTGAAATTTCTATGATTGGAGTGATGGAACACTCTAATCAATTCAACCATAACTTATCCACACGGATTTTTAAAGAGCGGTTGGAGCCATCCACTGCTCCAATCAGTATCCCAAACACACCCTTAATCAGGATGGGATGCCCACATCTTCCGCAAGAGCTGCCTATGTGCTATAAAATGACACTTGGGTGGGCCACTTTTGCATTATTGAAGGGTACCCAATGTAAATCCCATGTTAAAATCCAGGAAAAAAATATACTTGGATGGTCCCTATACATACAATGTCTTGAAACAGATATTAATAGTCTACCTCCATTTGGACGCGCATGGTCTCCAATAGAGAAACCAATCCATGTGAACGCTGAGACCGCGCTGCACTGTGTTCGCTTTTACTCCGCCCAAGCTTCTGCATCAGTTTAGACTTTCTGTCCTTTTTCTTCTCCTTTGATGGTACAATGAGGCCCCTACTCACAAAAACATCAAAATATAATTCTTGAAAACTCTACTAATCGAAATTGGACTACAGAAGTAAGCCAAAGCACACACACACACACAAGGAACAGTACCCTGAAGCTCCAGCAGCAGCCAGGAGGATTTCATATGCAGTTTCTCGAAGGTCATCATCACTAATACCTGGGAGAAAACAAAGAAATTGAACTTCCAAAAATTAAGGGATAACAGGCTTTACTCGAAATTAGATGACACCACCAGTCAGAAAGTTGACAAATGACTTTATTAGAGTTGCAATAAGTATGGTAGGTAAATCAAATCTGTAAGTAATGGATGCTCTCCCAGCTACTAGAAATATGGCATTCCATACCCACAAGGGTTAAGGTTCCCATTCAACAATCTCTAAAAGTCTCATATAATTACGGAAAATAACTTAATGAGGAAAGCAATAAGATACCATGAACCCCTGTCCCTTATGTATGAAGCAATTGGAAATGGAAATCCATTATCCCAAGTATAGACATTTGTTCTTAGGTTCATTACAATGTTTCCTCAAACAAGCTATATAATAAAGCAAGGTAATATCATGAGCCTAAAATTCTCAAAATGGCTAAAATAGAAATTTAGAAATTTATTCAATGCCAAAGACCTTGTGGTCAAGCGGCATGAAGTGACTCTCCCAAATGGGAGGTCATGGGTTCGAGCCTCGGTGGAGGCGATATTGACTTGTTGGGCTTCAGTATGTTGAGAAAGTATATGAACAGATACTACATGTAACAAGATCAATAGTTGTTCAAAAAAAAAAATTATTCAATACAATTTGTTTGTCTTGCATCTCTAAGTGATTAGAAGATTACTTCATTAACTCATGGTCCAAGGTGCCCAGAAACTAGGCTCTCATAGTCATTTGAATAAGTTTAAGTTCAAGGTATAAAAGAGTATGATCATATCTGTAAGTATTTCTAGTTTTGAAGTCATAACAATTAAGGACAGTAGTGAGAATATTTATCCTGCAACCTACAGCAAAAGAAGGAGTTCAACTGATTGGTGGACTTTTGAGATTAATGTCGGGAGTCCATTGCGTTAGCAAATAGCAATATAGTTACCGTTGCTCTTGAGCCATGTATTTTAACTTCCAATTGTTTGTAAGTACTGCACAATTTGCTAAGAAGTTTTTAGGATAGAGTGATTTAAATGTGAAAGGTTACAGGTTACCTGTTGCAAATGAAGGCAGTCCTGGGACAAGATCAGTGGCATCATTTAAAACTCTTCTAGAATACCTACGACTATCAACTTCATCTAGATCATCATCAAAATCATCAATGTCATCTACTGTTAACTCTCGAACTTGACTGGTAAGGGATTGGCTTTTTGTTAGGGGAGATTGTTCTTCAACTGACATGGAATCAAGGGGTTCTTCAGTTGAAAGAGTTGGTAAAATTGGTAGGGGTGTCGCAACAGGAACAGGTGGAGGTGCCCTCCTCGGAGGTGAGCCTGATGATTCAGGATTTGTAGCCAAAAAGAATTCGGTGGTTGCACCTGCATTGTTCTTTAAGAACAAAAGCAATAACAAAAAGAATAGGAAGGATTAAAATGGAAAATGGGGCTATAAAGAAAAATATTAGAATGCAGAGTATCAATAAAGAAAGATTACTAAATGGAGAATCTCAGCTTGCCACACTGGGGATCAATGTACAATCATGATAATCTCTAATAGCAGAGTATCAATAAAGAAAGATTACTAAATGGAGAATCTCAGCTTACCACACTGGGGAACAATGTACTATCATGATAATCTCTAATAGCCTCTGCGAGTTCAAGCATTCCTCCTACATTAATAATGAGGCTTTGTATTTCAGTTAAAGAATGTGAATCTAATCCAAATCCTCTCTTAAATTCATCTGATTGAGCAATGTGAACAAAATCTCTAATAAATTCATCTGATCTGCATACCTTTCTTAACACAATTGAGAACATAGTCAACGCTGACCTGATCAAGATCCACATCATCCAAAGAAACAGCACCCGGAGGCATTACCACCTTCTTAACTAAGCTACCGGAAAGTAAGAAATTCAAAAGCACGCGCCTATCTCGTCTATATCTTTGCACAAGCTCAACCACGTTCTCCCTGCATACACACACACACATTTCCGACAAATAAGGCATGAATACAATTCAATATTCGGAAATTAATTCATCTGACTACTTCAAAATTCATCGATTCCACTTCGAACAGAAATGACAGCAAGGAAACTACCGACTTAGATCTAACGTAAAAGAGAGATGCTTACTCTTCCATGGCGAGCTGCTCAGACAACAATATTGAGTTACAGTGGATTGGAACTCGGAAGTGAATTCAGCGGAGCAGAATGTGAAGATTGAATTGGTGTGAATTGAGCTTTGAATCTAATCCAGAGCTTTGGATTTGGGGTTTACTTTACGAGAACTGCCGTGACTGAATAGTTTGAACAGTTTCTCTCTCTTCCTAATAGCTTGCATGATAGATGTGAGAGGGGGTAGTTACGTAACTTTGAACCGTAAGGTGAGTTGGCGAAAGTCTTGCTAAAGAAAGATAAGGAGAATGACGGCGGCGGACGGGGGAGATTTGCGCGCCGGAGCGGCGAACCCGCAGCCTTTTTTATTTTCTACTTTTCATTTGAGGTTATTTTTGTCATTTAAAAAAAAAACAAGTTTAAGCGTAAAAAAAAATTATTCGAATGTTTAATTATATTTTGTGTATAGTTTGAGTTTCTATCTAACATTTGTATTTACATTAATTAATTTATTAAGATTCAGAGTCAAAATAATCAATTAATCTAGACAACTTAATATAATAATGACACATTAGAAAATAAATATTAAATAACTCTTTTAATATAAAGATGGGACATGACTTTTTGAATACTGTTGCTTGATGATTATAGTGCCATATTTGACAACAATGAGGATAACTACTTTCACTTGTATTCAACTTTATTAATACTCCCTCCGTCCCATTTTACCTGTCTTACTTTCCTTTTTTGTCCGTCCCAAAATATTGTCCACTTTCTAAAAATGAACATAATTATTCTTTTACTTTCCAATTTTACCCTTTTTAACTTTTATCACAATTGCTCTATACTCATTAATAGCCCATAACTGGCATCCACTTAGATTATTAGACAATACAGGTCCACATACCACAAAGATGAATCTCGTAAAACTAAACAATGGAGTAATTCTCTTCAGAACTTGAAAGTGTCAATGTGAACAAGAAACAAAAATCTATCAAAACTAGTAAACCCTCCATCCTAGTTAAACAAGTTGAATCCCATGTCGTCGTTGTTATCTTCCTTTGGTTCTTCCTTCTTTTCCTCAGCAGCCGGAGCATTAACGGTTGGGGCAGCACCCCCGGCAGCAACAACAACAACGCCGCCGCCGCTAGTGCCTACGCTCAAGATGAGATCCCCAATATTCCTCTTCTCACAAAGCTTCGCGAAGAGATTGGACCTTAGTATGACTCCAGAGGAACATTAGCCGCCTTCATCGTATCTTAAATCAGCATCGCCACCATCTCAATCTCCGATCAATTTTGTGAAGTATCAATTCCATCACTCTCTGAAATACCCATAGATCTATTCGTAAACACCACTACTCTATGTTTTTTGTTTTTTTTTTTCATTTTCTTTTCGTTTTTTTATCTTCTTAGAGCAAAGGAAAAGTAGAGATGATGATTTTAATTTATTGAAGAAAACTCCAGAGTCCAGATTCAGATGATACGATTTGAGATGAAGGAATTTACTGTAGCAAAATTGTCTCTAAGTACAGGGGCAAAGAGGGAAAACGAGTTAACTTCTTTTTACTTTCTTAAAATTTGTGCCAAAAGCAAATCGGACAGATAATTCGGGACTGAGGGAGTAACAATTTCATATTATTTATAAATTTTAAATGAGCTAATTTCATGACGGTATCACAATTATAGTAATATCTTATACCTAAGAAGCTCAAGTCTGTTTCGTTTTTTTCTTTTTGTTTGTTTGTTTTTTTTTTCCTTTTTTTTTTTTTTGGTTTTACTTTTAGTGTTCAACTTGTTTAAATGTTACATTATTAATTCAAAATGTTTAAAATAATATATGATGTTGTAAAATTTGTTGAGTTGTTGAAATTTTCATAATTCAATGATATTTTGAATACTATAGATTAAAAAGTTACAATTTTTGTTAAATCAAACATGGGGGACAATTTTTAAAAAGTAAAACATGGGAGGGAAACAATGAAGGGTGTGCATCATATATACAAATATATAGTCATGCCCAATATATCACGAGTTTGATGATTGTCAATTTTATTTTACTTGAATATGTCTACATGGTACAGTCTTCATAGTGTTGTTTACTTATTACGTGTGATTTGTGTCTATTACATAAAAATGTGGTTTAACCAATGCACACCATTGAATAATGGATGCCGGTTCACTTTGTCATGAAAAAAAAAAAACAATCATTATGATTGGAAAACAAGATTAAAATAAATGCACTCCAAAATGAAATAGCATTGATCCCCTAGCTAGTGAGTTAAAGATAGCATTGAGACCAACAATAATATGTTTAAAATGAGTAATAATACATGTAATTATAATTATTCACTTTTTACTCAAATATGATACAAAAAATATAATGTGGGTTATTTTAAAATATAATAAGTCCGAATCCAATGTATATCGTTGATTTATGTCTGTGTTTTGTATGATAATAAATGTATACATTTTATTTTAAATGTTGTACACTTCAATTTTATTTGACAACACTGTCCTATTACATTATTGTTAGACAAAATTACCATTACACCGTTATAACTCCATTACTATTTAATTATAATATTGGGTGACTTTGTCATTACTACCTTGCACTCATAACTGTCATTATTTTTTCGTATTATTTAACTATCATTTTATTAAAATTATTATATAATTAATTTAATTATTGATTATATTTTAATTAAATTTATATGAATGATAAATCACATGTGTGCATAATATATATTATTTGTGTGTATATAACTTCAATTATAATTTATAATTAGTTATATTTATCAATATTTTAATATTAGGCATGAATTTTCGCACATCACACTACAAAATGCTAGTAATTTTAATAACAAGTATTAAACATTTACTCACTTGAGAATACAATTATCGTTTTATTTAAGTAAATGTTTAATAATTTACAAAAATGGCCAAGTGATGTAATGTTTAATATAAAGGTTATTTTACCCAACTTAATGCTAATTATAGAATTTTGTTAACTTGTCCACACTACACATACCCTTTTCACCCCCTTGATGGCAACTTCTCATTGTAGTTTAATTGTATTTACTATAAAACATAGAAAGTGAAAACAAAATATGTGTTGGAAACACAAATTGCTATGTTTAGTTATCATTTTATAAATTTAAAAACACTTATTGAATATCAATAAAAATTAAATGTAATTTTTTGGTCAAACCAATTAGAAAAGAAAAAGTGGGAAAAAATGGAAACAAAGTGTGCAACAGTTGTCATGCGCTTAACAAGAGCGACTTGTGATATATATTTTTTTCTTCTAACTTCCTCAATAGTTGTGCATGAACCCAAAATAGCAGTAGCAAATTTTTTACATGACTTATCATCCACATATGATGATTTGCCTAAAAATTTGAAGAAAGAAAAAACCTCACTAATATAAATGCCATACGCAGGGTATATATAGGGTGATAAGTGGTGATCTAATTCAAATTATATCGAGTTTGAGCACATGTATTTTATATTTCTAATCCCTCACTTTTATTCTCTTAGGTGACAATTGATAATTAGTTATATTCATCATATGGGTCTCAATAGAAATATAACAATTAAAATTTTGTGAGATGGAATAAAATTTGGGAGTATGAGTAATATTTTCCAATTATACAATGTATGCAAAACAAAGAGGAATATCCGAATATTGCAAATTATAAAGGACAAAATGTATGCTAAAGAAAATAGTTGAGGGGTAAAAACTGCATCTATCCTTAAATATAGGGTGTGAAATGCAATTAACCTGCAATTTGATCCACAACTTAACACATATGGTAGGGTTTAAGGTTTTAGCCGCAGGCGCTCAGTCTGGTAGCTTACTCTGTTTCCCAACTCCAAATGGCAACACTCGACCACGAGAATGCTTCGCAGAGCTCAGATATGGAGATGGAAAATGGAATAGATGTTGTGGACGAAGAAGACCAGAACTGGGACGATTGGGAAGCCGACGAAGAAGACAACATAGTGAACTCAGAATTGGCTTGCTTGTTCTGCGATTCTCGGCAAAGCTCCGGCCCAGCTCTGTTTCAGCACTGCGCTTCCTCTCATCACTTCGATTTCGAGAAAATCAAGAATGATCTTCATTTGGATTTCTACGGCTGCTTCAAGCTCATCAACTACATTAGGTCTGAGGTGCGTATAATGGATACAAATATACAATTTCCCTCTAATATATAATCCTTACTTATCTCTTACATTCGTTTCACTTTAATTTTATGAAGTTCAAAATCTATATGCATTGATTTTTGGTGACGATTTGGTAACCACAAGGTTACAAGTTCAATTCACTTTTTGGTGGCCTTTTGGCGTTATTGTTTGAGCCGGTCAACTATTACAAACCTAGGCTTTGGTTCTTGTGGCTTTGCATGTATTGGATGAGTAATTAATGGATGGCTACTATGCTTTCTCTTTGATAGGTTGCTGAAAATAGATGTTGGAGTTGTCGGATCACATGTAAGTCAAAGCAAGATTTGCAGAACCATTTACATGAAATGATCCAATATGAAAATAATGCCCTGCCATGGGAGGAGGACAAGTATTTGAAGCCTTTCTTGCAGGAGGATGCACTCTTGTACAGTTTTGTTGAAGACGATGAAGGTGAAGATGATACTATGTCAGTTGATAACAATGAGCTGGCAAGGGAACTTAGTAGTTTTGAACGTATTAAAATTGATGATTATGAACCGGCATTGGAAGAGGATGAATCTGGGCTCAGAGCCTGTTGTGAGAATGGAGGAAAGAAGGTGGTTGCATCTACCGCTGGTGGAAGTTGCAGTAATGGAAATTCTTTGGGCAATTCTAAAGTAAAAGCTGTTGATGCTAATGACTGTAATCTTGCACTTCATAGAAAGGCAGAGGATGAGGAGCAGACTAATTATTTTTCAGATATTGCAAAACAGAAAATAAAGAACGTAAATAAGAATTATTTTGGTTCATATAGTTCCTTTGGCATCCACAGGGAGATGATCAGTGACAAGGTAAATTTTGTAGAAAAATAAATTTCATTTTATGCAACTTTTGGTAGAAGGAAATGCTAAAAAGAATTTAACTCTATCCATAGTTTGGTTTGTGAATGTGGTTTTATTTTATTTTATTTGTATTTTTTTGCAGGAAAGAACAGATGCTTATCGGAGAGCAATTGTGGAAAATCCTTCTCTTTTTAGGGGTAGCACTGTTATGGATGTAGGTTGTGGAACTGGCATACTGAGGTGAATAGGCGTTTCCTATTCGCTTTATTATTATTATTATTTTTTATTTATTTATTTTTCCTAATTAACTTTCAATACTGTTATTATACATACATATTGGCTCTCTACTCTAGGGATAAAAATGGGTTTTGATTTCTGGCTTTTGCTAGTCTCTTTGCAGCACAAGCTGGAGCATCAAGGGTAATGGCAGTTGAAGCTAGCGAAAAGATGGCTGGAGTTGCAACACAGGTTGGACTTGTTTGTTCTCTGCCTCTCAGTCTTTCCCTTGTGTGTTTTCATTTGCTTTTATTGCCACTGCACCAGTTTCATTCAAATCATGCTATAACTGCTTTTTATGGGATTTGAATTTGTGCAGATTGCTAAAGAAAATGGCCTTTTGTGGAATAATAGTCTCACTGGGGTAATTGAAGTCGTTCAAGGGATGGTTGAAGAGCTTGATGGTACCAGAAATATTCAGCCGAACAGTGTTGATGTGTTGATAAGCGAATGGATGGGCTATTGCCTTCTTTACGAGTCAATGCTAAGCTCTGTGCTTTTGGCACGGGATAAATGGTTGAAACCTGGTGGTGCAATTCTACCAGATACAGCTACAATGGTGAGTCTCTAGTGCTCATATTCTATTCTGTTTAGAGGTAACTACTTTTTTCCCTGCCTGTTACCATAATTCTTGAACAGTTTGTTGCAGGATTTGGAAGAGGTGGTACCGGCATTACATTCTGGGATAATGTGTATGGATTTAACATGTCTTGTATTGGCAAGGAGCTAGCTGAAGAGGCTTCTCGTTTTCCTATTGTTGATATTGTTGATAGTTCTGATGTAGTCACCAGTACGGCAGTCCTTCAGGTTTGTCTTTTGGCGTGGTCTATTGACTTTTTGCTTGAAGGAGGTTTCATATCCTTTCCTTCTAGTATACTTTTTTGATGCATAGCATTATAACTTTAGCATGTCTCTCCCAGGCATTTGATCTGGTTACTATGAAGACCGAGGAGATGGATTTCACAGCTATAGTTGAATTGGAGCCAAAGAATGGAGGTTCCCTTGACAGCACCCCAGAGTCCAAGCCTAAGACTACTTGGTGCTATGGACTAGTCTTGTGGTTTGAGACTGGATTTTCTGGAAGGTTCTGTAAGGAAATGCCAACTAATTTGTCAACATCCCCATACCAGCCGAAAACCCACTGGTCACAGACCATACTGACCTTCCGAGAACCAGTTGCAATGTCTTCAGGAAGGTCATCAGGCTGCGACAAGTCAGAAGCAGTAGGTACCGATGCCTGCCCTGCTGTGCGAATGCAGTCACGCATAAGCATTGCGCGTGGCATTCAGCATCGGAAAATTGACATCTCCGTGGAGGTTACAGCAGTTGGTCCCGATGGGAGAAAACGAAGTTGGCCAGGTCAACTGTTTAATCTATAATGAATGAGTCTAAAGCCAAGAACTGAAAAGGGCAGTTAGAGGGAAACCCACAGCACTACTCGGGCTGTGTACTGGGTAAATGGGCAAACTGGCTTGAGGTTTATTGTTGGATTACTGCCATTCTATTTAATAGGTCCATGTTGACCATATTTTGAACCTTTTATTTATTGATTCATTAGATACAATCTCTGTCTCTCTGTGGGTGTGTGTTTTATACCATGATTCATTGACTTATAATTTTAGATGCCAAAGAAAACCAGGAAAAGGAATAGAGTAAAGCAAAAGCAAACCTCAACATACAATATCAAAGGGATAAGATGCCCAATCTGGTTTTTAAGGAGAATATGAAAAGATACTGGAAATGGGAGCCAAATCTATATGATATGACATTGGCATTTATTCCCTTGATTCATCTAATGACATTTCTCTATTTTATATAGAATGAAAAAGTATTCACTTTAGAAAGCAAGTAATAATTTAAATCATAGTTAGTATTATTGAAATTTTAAATCATATATTTTTTATATTTTATATTTTCATAATTTAATAACACACAAGTCTATTTTTTGAGACCACAATTTCAATATAATCTATGATCAATATCACGAATTTGATTCTTGTCAAAACTATCGGTTGAATCTGTTGCATAAGGTCAAAATAGTATATCATGCTCCAAATTTGAACCAGGTAGATCATTCAATCAATACAAAAATTAATTCTCTTAAATATAAACTAGGTGACATTGTCACTCTAGGCTAAATAGCTCTCCAACACAAGTTTATTCCAATCTATTCATTTTTTATTCTTTTTTTGAAGAGCCAATCTATTCATTTAGTCACACATAAATTCATTTCAATTCTATTCAATCATTCAACGGCACATGTGCATTTTTAAAAATTTAATGACACTTCAATTAGACAAAAGAGAGGGGAAAACAATAATACACACTAGCTGGTGTATACAGTTGGCAATTGGCATGTATTCGATGCCTCTTTTTTTTTCTTTTTTTTTTTTTTTTTTTAATTAATAATTTTAATACCATTTTTAGCTTTTGAATTTCTATTATTTAATTCTAACTCAAGAATGTGAAATCTCTTTGCTTAAAGTCTAAATCAATCATTAGCATTAAAAAAAACAAATAAAAATTTATTGCATGAGATAATATAGAACTCGATCGATTCTTGCTAACACTTTATCGATTAATTGAACTTGACGAATGACGAATGTGATCTTTCTAGTATTGTTTACACTAGCAATCCACATTGAGTCCTATTAATACCAACATTAACATCCATTTGATTTTGCATATCAGAACCTTATTATACACACACTAATTAATTTAATCAATTAAACAATTATTAGTGCTTTGCTTGTTTACTACTTCAGCATGTGGCTTTATACCAGGTGAGTGATTCCAAGCTGCCCATGCAAGTATCATGCCACCATTCTCCCAGTCCCATACCTGCTAGATAGCTAGCTAGCTTTAGCCTTATATAACACAGAAGATCATTGGATTAGCTTACCTATACATCCATCATGCATTCATCAATGGCTTCTTGTTTCTTTCCCTGCACCCTTTTGGTCACCTTCCTCATCTCATCTACAACTAGCTGCATGGCCCTAACCCTGCCTCCCAAGGTAATTTAATATAAGTTCAAGTGCATTTCTAAAGTGTCGATTAGCACCCGTCTGGTGTTTTTTTTTTTTTTTTTTTTTTTTTTTGGGGGGGAAAAAA
>NC_044919.1:3737093-3895773 GCF_003576645.1 Ipomoea triloba | reverse complement strand
TTTTTTTTTTTTTTTTTTTTTTTTTTTTAGGTGGCGAGAAAAACCTGCAATTACTACTTGAGGGTGTGCATGAGGTAAATCACGTCTTGTAATCCTATTCGACATAGGGTTACAATGAGATAAACCAGCCTAGGTTACTCATAGTTTACCTAAGTCTCAAGCCAAGAATGTGGATAGACTACTCTCGGAATTGAACTTGAAATCTTGTGGTTATCAACCTACCAGGCTGACCAACTTGGCTAAGGTTGCCCCTATTAGTGTCTTCTTTTTTTTTTTTGTCAGATTGTATTAGATATTGTCAACACTTGTTCTCATAATATCTTGCGCAATCAAACATACCTTCTGTGTTTTGTATCTAAGTATAAAAAGAATTAGTACTATGTTGATGGACACCAAAAAATTCCCATAATAATATAATATTTTTTATATTAAAAAGGCAAAATAGTTATAGTTTTCATGGTTTAGGATATGTTTATATATGTTTACGTTGTTGGATATGATGCAGCCATACATTGTGTACATGGGTGGTCCAGCAAACAACAGTGGATATAATGCTGAAATGTTTTCAGAGTATTCCCATCTCCAGATATTGTTCTCTGTAATACCAAGGTATTCTAGTACTCTATGATGTAGTATATTTATTATGGCATAATATCATATTGTAAAAATAGAAATAATCGAATAAAATAATAAGTTAATAAAATTTTACGAGACTATTGACACTACATTGAACAACATTGTAAAAAAATAGTGAACTATATTACTTATAATATAATAATATTTATAGATGACAGGTAATTTAACGATCTAATTGTATTCTTTACTTGTTTTATTTAATAGAGAGGAGAGTGAACGAGTATCAATTCGACAGTCGTACTATCATGCTTTTAGGGGATTTGCTGCCATGCTTACCCATGAAGAAGCCTCTGCTTTATCTCGTATGAATACTACTCCATATTCTCAGTCTGTTAACATATCAACAATGTTATTTGTACTCATTCTTGGCCGAAACATGATATAATGATAAATAATTTAAAAGTTGACGTTACAATCATGTTCTGTCACTAGATGATACGAAAATATATGCATGAAATAAACTTTTTTCTCTTGAAATCATAACATATACTGAGTATTTTGTAACCATTTGATTATCAGGTCATAGTGAAGTGATATCTGTGTTCCCCGATACGACTCTTCAACTCCACACAACTCGATCATGGAATTTTTTAGGAATGGAATCCCTTGAATCATCTCACTATTATAAAAATTCATCAAGTGACATTATAGTTGGAGTGATTGATACAGGTAATTAAACCCTAGCATATTTGATCATACATTTATTTACTTTTTTTGATCTTTTTTTTGAAAGTGAAGTAACAAAATTATACCCAAAAACACAGGCATATGGCCAGAGTCGCCTAGTTTCAATGATGAAGGCATCGGGGAAATTCCTGCAAGGTGGAAAGGAGTTTGTATGGAAGGTTTTGCCTTCACAAAATCAAGCTGTAACAGGTGATCATCCATCGTTATTGTTATCAATCTTATTATTATGTTGTAATTTCAGTACAGAAAACTTCAAATTTTTTAAAAGGATTGCATCTAGAGTGGAAGCGCATAACTTTTGATAAATTATTTGTGTTTATTAAGAATCTTAACAAACAAAGACTTACATTCTAATAATCTTAGCAAACAAACACAAGAAGTTCTTTTCGTTCATATTTTGTTTGTTTACAACCCTAAATTTGCATTGAACAATTGAACCAGTTGAATTGTGTTCTGGAAGCTTTTACCAACATTGTTAATTTGGCAGCATAATTTTTCATGTTACAGGAAATTAATAGGTGCTAGATTCTACAACAACCTTGAGGAGATTAACAATGAGAAACCAAGTGGTAATGGCAAATCGAGAGCCTCACCGAGAGATTCTGTTGGCCATGGAACTCACACTGCATCAATCGCTGCCGGAGCCGCCGTCGGTAATGTTTACTCGTGTTTTTACGATACGAATTGTTGTTTTTGATAGTTTAAGTCTTATGGAGATTGATCTGATTGATTGATAGGTAACGCTAATTATTTTGGGCTGGCAAATGGAACCGCGAGGGGAGGGCTAACCTCTGCGAGAATAGCAACCTACAAGGCGTGCGCAGATGGAGGTTGTTCTGGAGCTACTATACTCAAGGCAATCGACGATGCAGTTAAGGATGGAGTCGACGTCATTTCCATTTCGATCGGGATGACTTCTGGATTCCAGACTGACTTCCTGGCCGATCCTATCGCCATTGGAGCCTTCCACGCCGCACAGAGAGGCGTTGCGGTGGTCTGTTCCGCCGGAAACGATGGACCGGATCCCTATACCGTCACCAACACCGCCCCCTGGATCTTCACCGTCGCGGCTTCTACGATCGATCGGAAATTCGAATCCACCGTGGTCCTCGGAAACGGAATGTCTTTTAAGGTACAGTTCAATTCGATCTTCATGCACATAGTTTCAACGTGTTAGTAGTATCGCACTAATGTGATCTTACTGTTCCGTCAGGGAGCCGCCATTAGTTTCTCGCTTTCTGGTCATCCTAATAGCTTCCCTCTCGTGTTTGCGGAAAATGTTGCTAGGGATCCCACCTTAGCTTCCGACGCTAGGTGAATTTATCGAGCTCTTCTCTTCTGCCTACCATGTGTTTGAAAATAGGCCTGAATCGCAAGTTTTCTGTTTATGTATTTAGGAACTGTGCTCCGGGAACACTTGACGCAGAGAAAGTCGCTGGAAAAATAATCGTTTGTATGAATAACGTTCTGGGCGTCTCCAGATCAATCAAGAAGCTAGTTGTGGAAGACGCTGGCGCAAAAGGTCTAATTTTAATTGACGACAAAGAAAAGATTAATCCATATGATTCAGGACCATACCCTTCTGCAGAAGTTGGAAATGATTTTGGTGTTCAGATCTTGAAGTACATCAATTCCACCAAGTAATCAAGACTTCTTAACTAATTTGGTTATTTTATTTCAGCAAAATTGCATTTTTGATCCTATGGTATACACTTAATCCCTAAGTTAAGCGTGACTATTTTTAACCCCAAGTTATGCAAGAAGTGACGATTTTAATTTTTCGGGACTATTTCTGCTACCAATATGTTACAAGTGGCATATTTGATCCTTCAGGGACTAAACTCGCTACTTTACCCGTAACTTAGGGGGTTAAAATGGTTAAACTTAAGACTAAGCATGTACCACGGGTATAACTAGATAACAATAAATGCAATTCTCTGTTTTACTTATAATATGTTTTTAATGATACTATCTTGAGTATATAGGCATCCAATTGCAACAATATTTCCAGCAAAAGAAGTTCAGAACATCAAGCAGGCTCCAGTAGTTGCAGACTTTTCTTCAAGAGGTCCTGCAGGGCTCACAGAAGACATTCTTAAGGTTTTTACAGCCCTAATTGCTCCTATATTTACAAAACTATATGATATGTTTCATAGCATCCCTATTGTGTTTAACTTATCAGCCTCGACTTCTACTAGACCATGATTAAATTCTAGTTAAGTTTTGGCATACTATGAATAATTATGGTCTTTGTGGATGTTTGTGATTGTAGCCTGACATAATGTCTCCTGGTGTTGCAATTCTAGCTGCAACGATCCCTTATGTATTATGATACCTTAACTTCCACGAAGACATCTTTCTCCCTTCTAGTAGACCATGATTAAAGTCTAGTTGAGTCTGAGTCTTTGACATATTGTGAATAATTATGGATGTTTGTGAATTGTAGCCTGACATAATGGCTCCTGGTGTTGCAATTCTAGCTGCAACGATCCCTTATGATACCTTAACTTCCACGAAGCCATCTTTCTCCCTTCTAGTAGACCATGATTAAAGTCTAGTTGAGTTGAGTTTTTGACATATTGTGAATAATTATGGATGTTTGTGAATTGTAGCCTGACATAATGGCTCCTGGTGTTGCGATTCTAGCTGCAACGATCCCTGAATCCCCTGATAATACCTTAACTTCCACGAGGCCATCGTTCTTCA
This sequence comes from Ipomoea triloba, assembly GCF_003576645.1. Taxonomy (NCBI): domain Eukaryota; kingdom Viridiplantae; phylum Streptophyta; class Magnoliopsida; order Solanales; family Convolvulaceae; genus Ipomoea; species Ipomoea triloba. The sequence goes on along the minus strand of NC_044919.1, from coordinate 3,891,744 downwards.
GCATCACATCCGGGACATCTATGGCCTGCCCACACGTTGCAGGCGCCATGGCATTCATCAAATCAGTACACCCTGAATGGAGCTCATCAATGATCAAATCTGCAATTATGACAACAGGTATGGTCATAATTTGTGCAGTTCACATAATCTCTCACAGAAATGGGTTCAAGAAAATCCATTCCTACCTGATCTCTTGCCATTTCATTGCATTTCAGCATCAATATCAAGCAACACTGGAAATCCCCTGACAAATTCTTCAAACTTCCAAGCAAATCCACATGAAATGGGTGCTGGGGAGATCAACCCAATCCAAGCTCTTGATCCCGGCTTGGTATTCGAAACCAGAAACAGCGATTACCTCTACTTCCTATGCTATTATGGCTACAAAGAGAAGATCATCAGAGCAATATCCAAGACAACGTTCGAGTGCCCAACCAACGTTACCAGGAAACACATATCAAACATAAATTTCCCTTCAATCTCCATTGGCAAACTAGAAGGTGTTACAACTGTCAAGAGAGTTGCCACCAACGTTGGCCCTGCAAATGCTGCATATGTTTCATCCATTGTCGCTCCAAAGGGTTTGAAAGTTAAGGTTTCTCCAGAAAGAATAGCTTTTGCTGAAGGAGGGAAGAAGGCCTCTTTTGCAGTCTCATTTGATGGTGAAAATGCCTCAAAAGGTTATAACTTTGGAGCTATACTGTGGTCTGATGGGTCTCATATAGTTCGGTTAGCCTTTGCCGTGAATATCGAATGATAATGGTTTTGTATATTAGTTGACTTTTCCAAGGTTTTTCTGATAATGAACTTACCAAACTCCTACTTTGTAATTGACTTAAATGTGAATTTAATTAATCTTGTTTATCTAATTACAAAATTCAATTTGTGTAATTGTCTTGAGAAATGATCTTTTGACCTATCATGTATGGTAGTCAGCACAGGAATAGGAAAAAAAAAATGAAACGAAGCACATGAAAATGTAAGTATGTATTTACGATTTAGAATTTTTTGAGTTATAGTATTATTGTGACAAGATCATTTTTTGTTCTCCGTCTATAAAATCGTTGAAATGCCGTTAAATACAATGACATTTATAATTAGTAATGTTGCACTAGTTTTGGGTGACAAGGGAAACTTACATGTTTCGCTCATATATAATAGTTTACAAATCACACATGACTACATGAGTTCTACAAGAGAGATAAACAACATTAAGAAGCCCATATGAAATTGGCTCGACCGAGAAACTATTCACAAGGATTAAACATATGATTTTTAATACAAGAATCATGTTTCATTCACTCTCTCATCTCTTTCGGAGTTTGTTGCATTTTTTTTTAAATCACAACATATATTGTATAATTTAATCTTAACTTTATCAAGTATATGGGAGTGCTAATAGAGCGGTATTGACTCTTTGTGCTTCAATAGGTTAAAAAAAAATAATTATGAACAAATATTACATTTTAACAGAGTTAGTAACAAAAAAGAAAAAGTATATAGAGGTAAAAACGTGATTTTATTGAAGTGGGAAATAGAGTGCATGATATTTTGGTTGCACCACAAGAAATATCTAAAGGCACATAGCATGTTCTGTGGTCGATCGTTACCTATAATCATTTACTTCTCACGTTATTTTCATTCATTAAAAAGAAACAACAACAACAAAAAAAAAAAAAAGAGATCCAAATGTTGGGTACTCTTATTCCCTAATATCTCATACGATTCGAAAACAAGATTTATTTATAGTAAAATAAGTAAAATCATACGGAGTATATATAATTGTAAATTCTTGCTGCAAAATCTCTCAACCTACTCTTCCCCACTGCTCCGTGTCTAGATCAATCACCCAACCAGAGACTGAGAGAGAGTTAATGTATGTGTTTTTATGAAGGGTTCTGTTGGGTTTTGTGTGTGTGTTTTTTTGTTTTCTTAATTTCTTCTACGTTTAACGTTGTTTGATGATGTTGTTTGTGATGTTCATAGGCGGAGGAAGCTTAAAGCGGGGAAATCTGATGTACTTGCTTCTGAATCTTTGCTACATTTAGCAACACCATGATGGAATTAGAACATAAAGGTATGAACTTTTTCTTTGTTCTTCAGTTTTTTTTTTTTTTTTTTTTTTTTTTAAGTTTTTTTTTTTTTTTCATTTTTTTTTTTTTTTCATTTTTTTTTTTTTTTCATTTTTTTTTTTTTTTCATTTTTTTTTTTTTTTCATTTTTTTTTTTTTTTCATTTTTTTTTTTTTTTCATTTTTTTTTTTTTTTCATTTTTTTTTTTTTTTCATTTTTTTTTTTTTTTCATTTTTTTTTTTTTTTCATTTTTTTTTTTTTTTCATTTTTTTTTTTTTTTCATTTTTTTTTTTTTTTCATTTTTTTTTTTTTTTCATTTTTTTTTTTTTTTCATTTTTTTTTTTTTTTCATTTTTTTTTTTTTTTCATTTTTTTTTTTTTTTCATTTTTTTTTTTTTTTCATTTTTTTTTTTTTTTGTTAATAAATAAATTTTCATATTCTGAGTTCTGTACCCAATAGCTTATTCTGAGTGTTTTTAATTCAAATTTGGTGTATTTGCAAGTAGGCTTGAATCTTATGCACTTAATTGTTTTTGAGGAATGAAATTCTGGGAAGTACTTGTTCTGGCATGTGGTTTGTTGATTCTTTGAGTAGGCATAAAGAGAGAAGTGAATGGTGGATTGAATAAAGGTACAATTTGCATGTATCATAATGGGAATTTCATTCTATTTTATGACCATTTGGATGAAAAACTTCGGGGTTTAAATTTAAGAGGAGAGTAGGGTCCTAGGAATTGATTTCTCGGTGTGAATTGGATGGGGTTAAGTATGCATATCCGGGAACTGGACATTCCAAATGCTGGGATGGGATTGATGAGTGGAATAAGAGTCAGTTCCTCTGGACAAACTAGTTGCATCAATGACCGGCTTATGGGCGAAGAATGGATTGTTTCCCTTATACAATCACATAGAGCTCGTATTGGTGATCTGTCTCGGTTCTTTCACCATTTTGTGTTAGGATTTGTTCACATAAAGTCTTCTTTCACAATTTTGTGTTAGGATTTGTTCACATAAAGTAACTACTACGATCATGTCACAAGTCATAAGCATGCATTGAGAGTCTAAATTAGGGCATTAGACGGATATAACAATGGTATAAAATATTCTCTAGAAATAACTATGGTTGCAATTTCAGTTCTAAATTGGTTTCCTAATGAGGCAGTTAGCCTAGATTCCAATGTCCTTCATTAGCCTCATTAACTTTGGATAACCGTCTTCTTTTTTCCTTTGTATATATGTTTAGCCTATTGGTAAAAAAATCCAAGCCTTTACGTGCGGTAATTTTACTTAATTTGGTCTAAAGAAGATCCAACTTTGCGGAATCCAATTGATGTGTTGATGAGTTGTGTAAATCATCAAACAATTACATGTCACCATCCACATAAGCCTCTGGGGCAACATTCAACATCAATATATTTTCTTTTGTCTCGGGAACTAAATAGCCATCCCTCTCCTTTCTACCAAATTACACTAGAGGGTATAAAACTTAATTCTGTAAGAAAGTTAAATGAATTATGCCAAAGCAAAAATTAAATAATGAAGACGCCTTATGGAGTTGCACATATCACTTAATGGGCTTCATTGTGATATGTGTAGCTCCATTTTCACAAGTGATGGAAGTCTTCTTCATTATATAATTTTTTCTTTGGCATAACTCATTTAACTCTCTTACGGGATGAACTCTTACCTTCTCGTGTAATTTGGTGACGAGGAGAAAGATGATCATCTAGTTTCCCAAGAAAAAAGAAAATATATTTAGGTTGCATGTCAGCTCAAAGGTTTTTGATGATTTGTATGCCATTGGCACATCAGTGAAGTTGGGTTGGATCTTCTTTGAATTAGGCTAAAAAATTGAGAATTGCACCAATGTTTTAACTTTTGGTACAAATTACCAAATCTAAACGGTTTGGTTATAATTATCATAACTAGTAAAGGTTTGGATAATTTACCAATATGCCTGTATATATATATATATATATATATATATATATATTCTTTTCTTTTCCTAGTTTAGTTTTCATTGTTTGAATACTTTGAATCCCCTCTTTGCTAAAGTGGAAAGTCTGGTGCTTTTATTTTTATCTATTTAGGTTTTTAAACCCCTGGTCTGATTGTCAAATTGTGATATACTTTACGATGAGAGTTTTTCAACATTCCATTTTGTCAGTTGGATGTATAAATCCCTCGTGCTTTTGTTCTCTATTGAAAAGTCCACAGATTAGTAGGATTATTGTAGATGACGGGATGTGTATTTTAGCTGCAATGTTGAACTTTCGAACATTCTATAGATGCTGATAAGCTGTTAAGAATATAGGACTTTCTGGGAATTGTAATGACGGGCTTTGTTGTGACTGCAAAAATGGAGAAAGAAAACGCATACATCTCATTCAAGTAGTTTGTCTTGATCATTACAGAGTACTATTTCGGTTTAAAGTGCTTTGGTGCATTCAATAAAAAAAAAAAAAGTGTGCTATACCAACATTGGGTGTTAATGCCTCGTGTATAGAAGAACTTGCGACATGACTTGATATTTTCAGCCCCGGACCTCCCGTTGCATCGCTAAAAAAAAAAAAAAAAAAAAACTTTGTGACTCAACAATAGTATTTGATTTGATTTGTGCTGCTATAGCTTTCTGCATTGAGTACCCGTTACAGTGTTGATAATTTGTCGAGTACTAATAAGTTTTATAGCAGATACCATGCAGGCGAACTGTGAGGCGCCCGGAAGATGCCTCCACAGCGCAGGGTATTTTCACGATCTGCAATACAGTATGGGTGCTTTCAAAGGCTTTCCGGAGCTTAATGAAGGCAACAATGTTCATCCTAGCGGGGATACTATTGAACCGGACTCCTCAAATGGCAGTGAACATATTGACTCATCTAAAGAATCTCCAGAAAAGCCCGTCCAGAATAATGCTTTTGGCTCTTGGTCTGCCTTTTACCCCGACTCGAATAATATGCATCTTTTCGCAACGAATGCTTTTGAGGCCCAATTCCATCCTTATGCAGTGGACAACCAATTCCATTACGTTCCATTCAACGTGTTCTATCAACAATGCCCTCGGGAATTTCAATTCCAAGACTTCCAATATTTCGTGGTCATCGACTTTGAAGCTACCTGCAACAAGGAAAAGAATCCTCATCCCCAAGAAATAATTGAGTTCCCGTCTGTAATTGTTAGTAGCATGAGCGGACAGCTAGAAGCTTGTTTTCAAACATATGTGCGGCCAACATGCAATCAGCTCCTCAGTGATTTCTGCAAGGATCTGACTGGCATCGAGCAAATCCAGGTCGGTTTTAAGTTTAAGATCCACTAAAACTTAATCTGATATGTCAAATGATAAAGAGGTTATTACCGAAATGGTCTCTCGACTATTGCAAAATTACCAATTTGGTCCTCGACTTTGAAAAATTGAACCAATTTGGTCCTCTGTTTATTTTGGTGTTAAACATCCGTTAAATTGGGACCAAATTGGTAATTTTGCTATAGCCAAGGGACCATTCTGGTAATTAATTTTTGACTGAAATGGTCCCTTGACTATAGTGAAATTACCAATTTGGTCCCAATTTAAAATAAACGGAGGACCAAAATAGTTAAAATTTTCAAAGTTGAGGACTTAATTGGGCAAGAAAAATTGTCGATGACCAAATTGGTAACTTCACAATAGTCGAGGGACCATTTCAGTAAACTTTGGAGGTTATTGGTTGCGTAAAAGTCCTATAGTTTATTGACCGTAAAAGCATGATGACCACTTTGTCTAATGCCCGGCAATGCTGTGAAATAACTATTTAGCTTCTGACGAGGTGTATTGTGTTCAGTTTCTGAACTATTGCCCCGTATATTCAGGTGGACAGAGGGGTTACTCTGACTGAAGCTCTGCTTAGGCATGACAAGTGGCTCGAGAAAAAAGGGATAAAAAATTCCAACTTTGCTGTGGTTACGTGGTCGAATTGGGATTGCAGAGTGATTTTGGAATCAGAGTGTCGCTATAAGAAGATCAGAAAGCCTCCTTATTTCAACAGGTAAGTTCAGAGCCCCAATTTGCAATCTGGATTTGTTATAACACAATAACAATTCCTCGTGTATATTTCCGCTTATGTTTAATCAGATGGATCAACTTAAAGGTCCCTTTCCGCGATGCATTTGGAGGCATGAGGTGCAATCTGAAAGAAGCGATGCAGATTGCCGGGCTGGCCTGGCAGGGCCGTGCCCACTGTGGTCTCGATGACGCCAAAAACACTGCCCGTCTTCTTGCCTTACTCATGCACAGAGGCTTCAAGCTCTCGATCACAGATGCACTCATGTATCGGACTACCAATGAGTCTTTTGCGTGGAAGCTCCCCCTCGATCACCAATTGGTCTCCCCATACGAACCTCAAAAAGCTAGACAGCTTCACGTTCCAACGGCTCAGATTCACCCTTACTGTTTCTGCGGGATGAAGAGCAGCAAAGGCGTGGTTCAGAAGCCGGGACCAAAACAAGGAAGCCTCTTCTTCGGGTGCGGGAATTGGACAGCTGGACAGGGCGCTAGCTGCCATTTCTTTAAATGGGATTCTCCTTAACCCAATCGGAGAAAGGTAAAGCAACTCGATAATCTTGCCTAATCACCTAGGCATATTATCTCATGTAAAAAGTGAAAAAAAAAAAAAAAGATTCGGTTGTTTATCTAAGAACCAGCATTTCTTGCACCTTGCAGAGTAAATATGTCTCTTTAGCTTTGGCTCTTTCTTCTGTTTGCTTAGTTTAAGATGGTGGTCTTGTAAGCAATGAGGGATGGGGCTTCTTTTACTGACTTGATAGATGATTGGATAATATGGAAAGAGACATTGTTCGGTTGTTTTTACATAAACCAGACATGTCTTCATAGTTTTCTGCTAAATAATTTTGAGCAATTGGAGTGGTGGAGTTGGTTGCCTTTTTCTCTGGAAATTTTTTATGTATATTTTAGTGTTCTTGTCAAATGAGTAATTATGTATGAGAAGAAGACTTAGGTAAGTCGTAAGATTCTTTATTTATCTCAGATGGAGTATTCTGAATCTTGTTTTGTGTATAGAGTAGCCTATCGCTCTATGCCTCTAGTGTTATATCCATTTTACTCGTCAACATAAGATAATAGAGTTTAGCTTGCCATGACTGAAAAAGGTGTGTGGTGATTGGTGAGGGGCTGAGGGTGCAAGTTGAAGACATAATAGGTTAGAGATCCGCACTAGTTTAGTTTTTTTTAATGGTTTTTGATGATTCAAGTAGGAGAGAGATGAAGGAAAGAGAAGAAGAAAAAAGAGGAAACAAAAAAGTTTATGTATTTGACGCCCAAAAAAAAAAAGGAAAAAGAAAGGAATAACGCGCCCGGCTGGGCGTTTGTTGTTCGCGTTTTGCATTTCTCTCTTTGGGCCCATAAAAAAACCCTTACCTTGCAGGAGATCAAAGTGCTGCCTTCTCTCACATCCTTCTCTGTTATCCACCTCGTCATGAGCCCCACAAAAAATAAGAAAAAACCACTAGTGTGAATGCTCTTTGAAAAATAATGTTCCATCACCAATACATAAGATGATTATGGGTCGGCAATAAATTACCCGTAGTTAATACTCAAGAGTGCGTAATGGGTAGATCCCACTTTGTAGAGCAAGGATCACAATGGGATAAATCAGCCCAGGTTATCGATAATTGAATCAAACTTAATACTCAAGAGTGTGTAATGGATAGATCCCACCTTACAGAGCAATGATCACAATGAGATAAATCAGTCCAGGTTACCCATAATTGAATGGCTCAACCCAAGAAGGCCTATAAATCTCTCCCACTAAGAGTCAAACTTAAAACATTATAATTACCAAGCCAACAATTTAACCAATTTAGCTGAGAATCTATTGCTACCTTTACTCATTTTTACTTGGAACCAATAAGAAAGGTTGTAACCCTTCCCTGTATACGGGAGGTGGTGGGTTCGAGTCTCAGTGGAGGCAATACTGACTCTTGTGCTTCAATAGGTTGAAAAAGTAGTTATGAACAGATTTAGTAGTATTAAAAAAAAAAAAAAAGAAAGGTTGTAACGGAAAGTTCATTAGAAATTTTATTAGAGTTCATTAAATGTGTGACTTGAATTAGGTGAAATTCAATGTGCCCATAAGATATTATCTAAAGGTCCCTGTTCAAAGTAGTGAAAAAAATGTTGTTTATAAATAATTTGTGCAAAAAAAACATGTATAAAAGTTAACTAGGTTCATGTAAACTTAACACTTGAAGCAATGTTTCAATCTCAGATAGCTTTCCCCTAAACAGCTATACAGACTTGGTAAATGTTGCAGAAGAGATGAACTTGAACAAGACTGCATGACACATCAGCAGCAACTTGGAACTACAAAAGGATTGATCATTTGTAAACACCTGTATCTCTCTCATGCTCTTTCAGAAAAAGATCCTCTCAGGGCCTCTGCATTATTCAACAGTAAAGTGAAAAAATGGAGCTAAATAAGCCAACACCACTCTGTTAATCAGTGAAGCTTCTATTACCTGCTGCATTGGGAGGTAAAGCTTGAATTCTGGCGGGAGCTCCTCTTCTGAATACAGGCGATCTGAGAAGTAGATCCTCCTGAGGCGGCAATTGGCGTGCACCTGAACTCGCAAGGTTTCTACATAGTTGGTCCCGTATGCTCGACGAGTCAAATCAGTAAGGTTTAGTTGAATTTGATTCCATCCATCATCCAACCTCAAGGGCATAGTGCATATGTATGGCTTCACTCGGGTCACAGCCTAAAACAGACAAGCAAATATTTGACTGTCAATGGTTGTGCACTTGTGCTATTCAAGTATGCCAATCAATTCACAAAATAAGGCAATTGATTCAACGATACTGCTTTTTAAGTGGAGAAAAACTATTTCCAATTCCAAATTTAAAAATAAAAACAAAAAGAAAATAGATCACTCATCAGCAAATGATACATCTCGGGCATTATGTACAAGACTAAATAATAGGACGACATATTAATTGATCTCACAGATGACATGGAGTGATAATAAAGTTGGGGCCATCTAGAACTCAGAAAGTAAAGGAAGCACAAGAGTACTTCATTAAGTAACATCTGAATAAATTAACAGTCCATTGTTGGGGAAACAAAGTTGATTATGGTTTAACTCAGAAGGCCATTACCCAGTAGAATTATATAGTCAGTATTAATACACAGTTAACAGCGCAACAGATCCCTCAATTTAACTCAGAATGCCATTTACCCAGTAGAATTATATCTTGTGTTTTCTATTTTTCTTCACCTTCAATGGATTTTAGTTTTCTAACTTTAATCTAGGAAAAAGTATTCTTCCAATTATCTCCCTCACAGGCTTAGTGGCTAAATGCAAGCTTAGTAAGACTAATTGACTAAAACCAATTAATTGCGTCAAAATCAAACAATCACCATTCAGAAGGCCTTACAAGTGAAAAAAGAAGTAACAACAGAGTACTTGGCAAAAAGATACGGAGTATTATATAAATCAAACAAACAAACAAAGGGTAGACTTACAGACTTGAAAATTAGAAGCTCGAAATCGTCTCCGGACATTTTTATCATCCAGCACCTGAATCTCAAATGTGAAGTACTTGCTCACATTTTTCGCAATCACAACTAAGAAAGGCAGCTTTATACCAAGAGTTGCATTTGGATCTGCAGGGCATGTAATGAAGGTTGATTGGACATTTGATCCAACAATTTCAAGGACATTGGATTGTATGTCATCATCTTGCAGGCGTTTAACATGGCCATTGGAAACTACAAAAGATAAAAGAAACTTTACTTTTGAATCACCAAGTGTAAACACAATACAAATATCTAGAAGATTTCCCCTGCTTAGACAAGAAAGCTTCATAATAGAACATAAAGCACAGAAATTTAAAACTGCCACTAAAACAAAAAGGAAAATACAACATAATACACAATTGCATAAAAGGGTCTAACTGAACTATCATGATTTAATATAGAATGAAATACGTAAAATTGGAGGGCAACCCTAGCCAAGTTGGTCATGCTATAGACTTGGTAACCACAACTCCACAAGGTTACAAGTTCGACTGCCAACAGGAGCAGCCTCGTTGGCCTTCTTGGTTTGAACTGGTCAGCTATGGGCAACCCAAGTTGGTTGCCCTTTGCCGGCTAAAACCACAAGGCGGGATTTACCCCGGATGTAGTGGCTGCTAATTTCCCTCGTCACCCAACAAGTATGTAAAATTGGAAAAAATGCTCAGGTCAATTTACTATTTAACAAAACACTCAAGTAAATACTACAACATGAATTGGCATGGTAAAACCACAGTAAAAGATAAATGCCTACTTCAATTTCAGTAAGCCAATAACAAATAACTACATCATGCAAAATTGCTAATAATAACAATAACAGTGATGAGTGAAATACATCTTCTTATTTTTTGTTACCTTCTTTATCCCATATCTGCAAAGGCTTGCTCCTGTTTCCTCGCAAAAAAATCAACAGATAAATCATAAGAATACATTATAAACCCAAATTTGAGCTAATTGCATTATTTTGGATACGGAAAAAAAAAACGAAAATATATGCATGTGCACACAAAAATGCATACCCGAGGCTGTACAAAATGGATAGAAAACCGGACTGGAAAGTGTTCTTGAACATCCTGCACCAACCGACGGCTTCAACCTCCGATCAATCAAAGCTAAGAGGCTGCAATTACGGTTTTTACAAGGAATTTCAGAGGAAGGATGATCGAATTCTAAGAAGATCCTGACTTTTACCGATTAGGGCTGAGAAAGGAAGAGCGATTCAGAAATAATACCCGTCTTGTGATACCACGCCCGAAAACCCGATTTTCGCTTTTGGGTCTTGGTGCGGTACAAGTTGTACTAAATTACTATTTTACTCCCTTAACATTAATATTTGTGTACGGTATGGTACATTATTTAAAAATATATTATTTAATTACTGAAATTATTTGAAAATATATTACTCCATATTTGATTATTGAAAATATATTATTAAATAATATAAATTCATTACACAATTAATATATTTTTAGTATATTAAAATGTGCTTTGGTTCATGGTCCATAGAAAAATTTGTGTACGAAGGCAAACCCATAAAACTTGTGGGTTGGGTATCAAGTCCAAGCTTTACAAATAATGGGCTTAAAATAACCCAAAAGTTAAGCAGATGGGTCAAGTTAAGGAACATATGGATCAAATATAAATCCAGTCATCTAATTCAGTTCTGGCCCAAATTTATGTCATAAAATTTTCATACCATGTGGCATGTGAGGTATTGGCAAATTATTTTGTAGACCCGGTCAGGTCTACCTTACAAAGGTTGTTATGCTATGGATCCGTGTCTACTTTACAAGGTAGACCCAGCTTAATATTCATAATTTTAGAACTCTATGACACATGGTATTAAAATTTTATGACATAAATTTCATGCCACATGTTGAACATTCAGTATCCCAGGAACAATAAATTGATTTTTTTTTGAAACACTCGTAATTCTTTACAAAATAGTACCCAATGCTCAATCATATGATCACCTATTTAGAAGATAACTGAGATATCATCACACTACATAGTAAAAACAGCCTTAATATTCGTATGCCGACAAGTCAACATTTATATTTATTCGTTGATAAAATTGTTATTGGGTTATCGGCCTACGAATCAAAAGCCTGAACAAATATTGCCACGAGGGAGATGCAATGTCTTTTTTCTCCATACATGTCAAAGTGCAATATATGTGATGAGGCAAATCATATTTAGAATAGTTGGACTTTGATGGAATCAACCCACTACTTTTACATGCACGCTACATATATTTATATATATATATATATATATGCTCATCTTTTTTTGGGGTTTTTTTTATTTAAAAATATTATATTATTTTATTTTATCTTATTTTGTTAATTTTATCATTAAACATTGTGTTGTCAACATCGGACTTGGATTCTCCGTGGTGGCAATGACACAACTTTAGACTCTTTTGCTAACAACAAAAAGTCAAATTAAAGAACACAAAAATATGTTGCCCCGTACTTATACTAAACTTACATAAATTTTGCAAAAGCAACCAAAAGTTCCATTTCAAAAGGTGACGACTTTTGATTCTTGATGATATGATGATTCTAACGTTGGAATTTAGTTATCACTAATCTCTGATGCCCTCTTCTCAATAATGTATTCGTGTGTGTGTCTATATATATATATATATATATATATATATATATATATATATATATATATATATATATATATATATATATATATTACATATATACACACACACCTGTTCACTATATTGATTTTTGTATTTAGGCGAATGCGGTTAATCTACTATCGAATTCCCGACAACGATTAATCAAATGCATTTGAATTGTTATCACATGATGTCTAGTATTTGAATTGGCCTAGAACATTTTGCTTTTTGACATCTAGCGAGTTAGTTGATAGCTGTCTTAACACACTTGCTTCAATTTATAATTCAACTTATTGATTATATTTGATACTAGCTATAAATCACTCAAAATAAGCAATTTGATTACACTACCAAAATAAAATAAAATATAATAATAATAATAATAATAATAATAATAATTATTATTATTATTATTAATGTGATTATGTTAGTTGGCAAAAGATCTAAGGTATGGTGGATTGTGACGGTAAGAAAACGGTGGGAAAAGGCAAAAGTTTGAAAGATGAATGGGGAAAAGTGATGAAGAAGTGGGCAGGTTGGTTTGGGTGTATGCAGGCTTCTTTCCTGATGAACTTTAAAAAAGAAAAAAAAAAAAAAAGCTTTTGGTGACACATAAAAAATATCTAGAAGATCAATTGTAGTGAAGTATGAATCATGCATGTAAATGATAATTTTGTTATTATTTGGTACATCTAATAAGAATATAGACATTTAAATATACGTTGATTTTTAAATGTTTAAATGATTACTGAGCCTAGTAATATATATATATATATATATATATATATATATATATATATATATATATATATATATATATATATATATATATATATATATTACATATATACACACACACCTGTTCACTATATTGATTTTTGTATTTAGGCGAATGCGGTTAATCTACTATCGAATTCCCGACAACGATTAATCAAATGCATTTGAATTGTTATCACATGATGTCTAGTATTTGAATTGGCCTAGAACATTTTGCTTGTTTTGACATCTAGCGAGTTAGTTGATAGCTGTCTTAACACACTTGCTTCAATTTATAAATTCAACTTATTGATTATATTTGATACTAGCTATAAATCACTCAAAATAAGCAATTTGATTACACTACCAAAATAAAATAAAATATAATAATAATAATAATAATAATAATAATAATTATTATTATTATTATTAATGTGATTATGTTAGTTGGCAAAAGATCTAAGGTATGTGGATTGTGACGGTAAGAAAACGGTGGGAAAAGGCAAAAGTTTGAAAAGATGAATGGGGAAAAGTGATGAAGAAGTGGGCAGGTTGGTTTGGGTGTATGCAGGCTTCTTTCCTTGATGAACTTTAAAAAAAAAAAAAAAAAAAAAAAGCTTTTGGTGACAACATAAAAAATATCTAGAAGATCAATTGTAGTGAAGTATGAATCATGCATGTAATGATAATTTTGTTATTATTTGGTACATCTAATAAGAATATAGACATTTAAATATACGTTTGATTTTTAAATGTTTAAATGATTACTGAGCCTAGTAAGTCTTTCTAAATGTCACAAGAGTATGTGTGCAGCTTACTTCAAATTAATGTGATGTATCATCTATGAAGTCAATAGTTTTTTTTTTTAATTGAAAAATGAAGTCAATAGTTTGTTCTACTAATGCCACCAATTTTTTATTTTTTTTGCCCATTTCAGTCCATAAGAACAACACTTAAAAGATCATAAGTGAATGTCATATATACCTTAGATAAGATCTTCTCGAAACATAACTAAAAATTATATTGATGAACATATTGGAAATTACTCAAGAATATAGGTCTGTAGTTTAGGAACTCGTAACTCGAGGACTCAAGGACAACACCCAAGTAGTGGGCAAGGGCCCTTGAGGCTTGCTTCCGAGGCTGGCCCTGGGCCATCAATCACTTCCGATTCGGGGCCCGACTCTAAGCTTCGGTGGTGGACTATAACTTGGTCTCTTGGCCCACTACGATTTTAGGAGTTTGTTGTACTTTCCATTTTATATAAATTAACATTGACTTATCAATTGCAAATCATGTTTAATTCCATTATAAGTCTTGTAATACTCTAGCTGTTTTGCATTGATCCAAAAGGAAATCTTTACTGTTTTACCCATATTATTTATGTGGAATTATTGATTCGCACATACCCCAGATCAATTTCTTCCCTCACAAATCTTCATCATCTAAATAAACCCAAGATACATCTGCAATAGTCCCAATTCAATCGCACACCGAACAACAAGATAAGCTTTTAGGACTTTCTAAAGCGAAGTAAAGGGTTACAGAAAAGACAACTTTAGATCTCACATGCTATACGTATCCAAGACATTACTTACCTGAAATTGGTTAACCTATTCAAAGTAAAATTAACAACTTATTTCACCGATTGTTATGTACATTTAATTTATGTCATTACGAGTCTCACCAGTATATAAATATTCTAATAATCTTAAAATTATTAAGACACGTTTCACAATTTACTTTCTTACCGAGATTTTAGGGTAAGAACATGTGATGAATTCTCGGTGCAAATACAAGGTCTGATAAGCAAGCGGGTGCACATGAAAGTTGAATAAACCGCGGGGGGTGAAAAGGAGGGGAATTGGGGGCACAGTAAAAAGTTGGGACTTGGGAGTGGGCGACAATCACACGTGAATGGCCACCACTCGTCGGTGGATGTCATGGTTGGCTTCATATCAACGCTAACAGCCAAAAAATATGCCCAAACCCAGACACCCAACATATATTCACACCAACATAACACTATCAAAAAGCATGATAAAAGTTAGCATACTATCATTAATTCATTTGACAAATATCACTACCCATATTCTCTATTCTCTATTCTATTCTCTACCCCCCCAACCCCACCCCCCTGCCCCACCCACTACCTCTAACCGGCCTAATCCTACTCCCCTCAACACCACAGTAACTCCATATGCCTTGTTTCACCATCACCTTTCTTATTAATTTAATTATTGATTAAACTTAGCCACCTTTGTACCACAAGTTTAGCATCCTATTTGGTCACATAAAATGTTAAATTATCACATGGTGAAGTTTGGGAAGAAAGATAAGAGATTGAGTCTCACTAACAACAGTGTACTGTGGGAGCAATCTCTCAAAATGAGGGGCTCTTTGTGCGCAATAAACAAATGTCTAGCATTTATATTCAGCTAAATTATCATGATTTACATCCTCCCAGATGCTCTGTCGGTGCTGGTGTGAAGTCCTTGGAGTTGGGAATTTAAGGTCTAGCCTTTGTGTTTATCTAAGTTGCCATCATTTACATCCTCTTAGATGCTCTGTCGGCGCCGAAGCGTGTGAGGCCCTTAGTGTTAAGGATTTAACCTTTTGAGAAGAAAGTTTAGCATCCTGCAGTTGTGATATATTCAAAATGTGAAACTAATTATTATGTATGATGTGTTTAAAAAAAAATTATTATGTATGATGTGAAAATAAAATTGTGTTTTTATTACTTCGTACTAGTTTTATTTTTTGACAGCACGGTTAAAGCAGCTCTAACTGCTTTTAAGAAGGTTATTTGTAAATTAAAAGGCTAAAAGTTATAAAGTTAAAATTCACTTTTTTTTTTTTAGGTCTACTGACTCGGTTACAATGTAGTATCTGTTCATAGCTATAGCTACTTTCTCAACCTACTGAAGCACGAGGCTCGAACCCACTCTCTTCCACATGGGAGTGTACACCGGATGCCGCTTAACCACAAGGTCTTTGGCTAAGATTCACTTCTTTAATCCTACTATACCACCATTGTTCTAAATGTTTCAATTTGGAATGTAACAAGCCACGACATTACCAGTATGCAATTAGGATATATATATCCTTAAATATTTTATAACTTGAATTGAACTCCTTTTTATACTAATTATAAGTCGGTTGATAGTTACTCGAGCGGTTAGTTAAAATGTCTGTCTGAATACAAGTAGTGAAGTCGACATTACCCTTCAACAACAAGGTTAGTTAGGACATTTATACTATGTTAAGGTATGTCTATACCAAGTTGGTCCATTGGACTCCAAGGTCCTCTCCTAATTGATACGTCGAGTCGGTTGATTGGTCTAGTTGTGCGTGACCCCGAGTTGTGCTCTTCTCCTCTGTCAGACACAATCCCCTACAACTAGCTAGTTACTCTTGTATGTTTAACCTATAAATTGAACCATCCGGCCAACCGACTGGTGAGGGATCTAACCAGACCATCAACTCCAAATCTTTGTTTTGCATTTTTAAATTTTCCATTTTATTTTCTAAATGTACACATAAACATTTACAAATTTTTGTCCTTTAAAAAATGAAAATTTTCTAACAGTAAAAACCGTAAAATTATCAAATTATCGAGGGTATATATGTATGTATTTATACACAATGTAGAGTAAGGAGGTTAGGGTAAAAGTATATGGAAAGAGTTGGCAATTTGATGGACCTACATGATACCAAAATCAAACAAAATTTCAAGTACACAAAAATAATAAAGGGCACTTATTTTTGTTTGAAAAGCTGCCACTGTCCAAGTACCCAACACGTAATTCTCTCATATCTCTCTTTCCCATAGACAGTAGGCCACTATGTAGCCCCCTCTTTTTTCCTCCCCCTCAATGCTAGTGGCTCTTTCACCTTTTCCTTCGATTGACAAACCTTACCATATCATTCATTAAACCTAATTTACAATTCTTAAAAATAATGGTTTTAGTGTTTTCAAAAAAAAAAATAATAATAATGGTTTTAGTCATTTAATTATAATGGTTTTCATAAAATAATTGATTCAGACTCTCAAGTATTATAACTTTTATATTTAATCCTCAATTATTATATTAGTGGTGGATATAGTTTCTTAACTGTTATCGATGAACTATATCCACCATCTTAAGTGATTTAATGTGGAGGTTTCAATAATTAGGGGATTGCGTCAATTATTTTATCACAATTATGGGATTAAAAATGTCATTTTTTTATTTATTAATATATTACATGTTTTAAATGTTTTACATTAGTCATTTAGTTAGAAGGACTAAATGTGACAAAAGATGAAAGTCATTTACTTAAGAACTAAATATGAAAATATTCTAATAGTTCTTGAACTAAAAGTAAAACTAATTTTAATCAAGTCTCTAGTTCTATTTTGATTCCAAATTATCGATTCTATATTGAATTCAATGTGAAATAGGAACTATAAAATATTTTATTGTTATTACAATTATAAAGTTATATATATAGGTAAGATCTCTATAAAGTTATAGTTATAATTAAAACTAAATGAAATAGTAATTGGTTTGATTTGAAATGAACTAGCATGACTACTTGAGGGAACCACCTCATTGGCATTCTTTTGTACCTAAAAAGAAATTGATGTGTGCTTAAAACAATTCAACAATTGCATGATATTACCAACCTTACCATTAAATGTATAATTAATGCTATTTTCTTTTCGCCTCATAAGTTTACTTCTTAAGTTCATCTCCTCACATGATTATAAAACTTTTTAGTACATATCATGAAAATATTAAGAGCACAATTTTAAAAGGGACAAATTTAAGTAATTTAGTTGACTTGGTAACTACACTGTTTCGAGTTCCATTTTTGGTGAAAAAAGTCTATTGACCTTATTGATTTGAACCAGTAAGCTTTTGACAATCTAGATTGATTTACCTTATTATAGTTTATATTCGTGTCTTTGGGTAGTGATTGTTGATAATCATGAGTTACAGTTAAGATAATGGTTGCTAAAATAGTTAGTCAATCAGTCATTTTTAGCTACAATAAATATAAATTTATGGTTAATTAACTTTTTGTAACTTTTTATTGCTCCAAAATGCTAAAATTCAAAAAGATGTTCAAAGCAGCGTTTTTATTAGCTTTTTGAGAAAGTCATTTGGCAATAATCAGCTATTACTTAACAGCTAATTTACCAAACATTTTTTTACCTTCAAGCCAATACTATCAACTAATCAAACCCACTACCCCAATCAGCTAACAACTAGCCGCGCTATTTACCAAACACCCATTAACAAAACCATCTCTTAACTAAGATATATTTTAACATGTATGTAATAGTGGCCGGTCATAACAGGAGAGGTTATGCCACTTGTGTGGGCTCTTTTAACTTGTTGAGGTATGAGGATATTCATGTTAGCAGCTAAGAAGAGGTGGTAAATAAGCAGTATTAGAATGAGAGGGGGGATGGACACCCTGCAAGAGCCTGCTAATAATAATAATACCAGCAAAGAAAATCCTTCTCTCCTCTCTAATGGCGGCACCAATCCTAAGCAGGAGTCGCCGAGAAGTCTGGCTACGGCGGTGGTGGCGGCGAGCGACAGGCTGAAGAGAGACGAGTGGAGCGAAGGGGCGGTGTCGAGCCTGCTGGAAGCTTACGAGGCGAAATGGGTGCTTCGGAACCGAGCCAAGCTGAAGGGGCAGGATTGGGAGGACGTGGCGCGGCACGTGTCGGCGCGTGGGAACTCGACGAAATCGGCAAAGACGCAGACGCAGTGCAAGAACAAGATCGAGTCGATGAAGAAGCGGTACCGGTCGGAATCCGCCACCGCCGCCGACGCCTCGTCGTGGCCGCTCTATTCTCGCCTCGATCTCCTCCTCCGCGGGAATAATGCTCCCTCTCATCAGCCTCCGCCGGCTCTTCTTCCCCCGCCACCGCCTCCTCCTCCGCCTCCGCCGCCGCAGCCGACTTCCAGAGTCGCTAACGCGCAGTTTATTATGGCGCCGGAGCCGCCGCTCCTTACACCGCCTCCTCCTCCGCCAGCTCCTCCGCCGTCCCTGGTTGTCCCTTTAGGAAATGCCGGCCATCATTCCCACGGTTCCGACGGTTATATTCGTGGAGCAAAGGTCAGTTCGAATTTCAAAACCCTAGAATTTTCCCTCTTTTATCATTCTAATCAAAATTCGAACAAATTAAACTCCATATCTCTTCTAAAATTTACTTGCATGCATGGTTCAGATAGTAAATTGCTTGAATTTCATCATCGTTATGATAGGAGGACGTTATGCAAGAGAAGTTATCGGAAAACATGGCGTCGGAGAAGAACATGGCGACGGACACGGACAGCATCAGCACGCCGGCGCTGTACAGGAACGAGAAGGAGGAGGCGAAAGAAGCGGCGGCGGCGGCGAACAAGCTGAGATCATCCACGGAGAGAATGAAGAACAAGAGGCGAAAACGGAGCCTCGGCGGCGGCGGAGGCGGGAGGGACCGCAATTGGGAGGTGGCGGAGAGCATACGGCTGCTGGCGGAGGTGGTGGCGCGTACGGAGGAAGCGCGGACGGAGGCGATGAGAGAAGTGGAGAGAATGAGGGCTGAGGCGGAGCTGAAGAGGGGAGAAATGGAGCTGAAGAGGACGGAGATCATCGCCAACACTCAGCTGGAGATCGCAAAGCTTTTTGCCAGCTGCCTTGCCAGTAACAACAACAACAACACCAATAATAATAAGGGAGTCGTCGATCCTTCGCTCAGAATTGGAAGAAGCTGATGAGCTGATAGAAAAAGACTTTAGTTTGATTTTCTTTTTTTTTTTTAGGCAAAAAAATAACATGGATTCTTGGTCTTTTTGATCATATAAATGGCCCATCATTATCAACCAATTATGATATTTGTAAGCTAAACATCAATTTGGAAACATATATATATTTCTTTTCATGGTATTGATGATTAATATAATAACCTAATTATATTTTCAGCTTCAACAATATAGAATTGGGTTGCTTAGCTTGACTCACAAATGTGATAAATCTCATGAGGGAATTAGAGACTAGTACGGGAGCTGATCAAATGAGTAAAACATGACTTTTATATACGATTCTTGCTAGCATACTATTGTCAAGTAGTTATTACACAAAAACAAGGTAATAGACTTTATCATGTGTGCATGGAGGGGTTAATCAAATGATGTGTTCTATCTTACCAATTTTTGTATCCTAAATTAAAGAATTTATTTTGTCATAAAAAATATTGTATATTTAGCATTTTATATATATTATAAATTTATATTGTGTATGTAATGCATTGACTTTTTAAAGTGTTTGGGTTTGACTTTGGAGGTTAAGGTTAAGGAAGATGCATTAGTTAGACTTTTGCAAAATGATGGATAAAATACGCGCAAGGACTACTCTTGGGGTCACCTAGTCGGTCTGCTGAAGAGCCACCCGGTCCATAGGGTTCCAGCAGAGTGCCAATCGGTCGTATACAAGCTGAGTGTCACTCAGTCCGTAGGATCCAAGCAGAGTGCTAATAAGTCGTATACTAGCAGAGTGCTACTTGGTCCATAGGATCTGATAAGCCTTGAATTAGCGCTTAATTATGCTTCATTATTTGTACTAAAATCTGAGTAAATGCTAGGTGATTGTGCCAGAGTGATGTATATTTTAGGTGTTTTCGACTTGAGGATTGGAAATTGGAACTTAGGAATCTAGGAGCTTCAAATGAGAACAAATCGAGATGATATTGAGGCAAATTGGTTCACAAATGGAAGGGCAAATTCACAGCAAGGATCAATGGTGTATCGAAGCGAAGAAAAACCAGGAAGGGCCATCGGGAGTGTGTCACGCTAGAGGTCACGCTGTGACCATCAGCGTGACACTCTGGCCAGCTTTCAGATGGTCAGGTGTCACGCTACTAATCATGCCGTGACCTGCAGTGTGACAAGCCTACCATCTGAAAGTGGCCTGAAAGTAGTAGTAGTTAATTTAGTAGCAGTAGTAGTTAATTTAGCAGTAGTTACAATTAATTTATAACTAATTAATTTATAACTTAGCGAGTAGTAGTAGTAGTTACAATTAATTTATAACTAATTAGTAGTAGTAGTTACAATTAATTTATAACTAATTAGATATAAATATATATACTCTCTCCGTCACATTTTATGTGTCTGGTTCGGTTAATGAGGCTTGGCTGAAGTTTTTTTACTCCAATTTTTCATAATATTAAGTTTCATATTGATATACAAAATTTATATATTTAGAAACCACACTAAAAGTACTATTAAACATGAAAAATTAATTTTAAAAATAAATAAAAATACAAAAGAAAATAAACAAAAAAAGAAAATGTTGGTTTGATCAATGAATAGTAAGTATAACAAATAAAATGAGAAAGAGAGAGTATATAAAGTCTATCTCAATGATATAACTTAGATTGAGACTTATTGAATTTTTAGATATAAATATATATATGAAGTCTATTTATCGTATAATTAGTTAAGACGAAATACATGAAAAGTCAAACCCATACAAAATGTTATACATTAGTGTAACCCTAGATGAATTATATTTATTAAATGAGAAATAAATTTCAATCTTTAAAGAATTAAATTTAGACATGAGACTTTTAACTTTTTAAAAAGACCAATTATGTACAAAAGCTTGTAATTATTCGTATTTAAATTTAATTTTAAATTCAAAGTCAAAAATTAATAATTGCAACTTTTCTTGAAAAGTTGTGAACTTTAATTTATTTAGATTAATTAATCTCACTTCTTTTTTCAAGTTACTAAAGCAACTGAGGCTTGAACATATGACCTCTCATTTGAGAGAATAAAAAATCTATTTGATGTGATTGCCACCAAGGTTATTTGGTTTCTATCGGGCAACGTAATCACTCCTTCCCGTGTTTGTATAAGTGCTATACGGTGGACCATGATCTATATAATTGGTCAAAAAATAACGTGGTTTCTTTAAGTAGAGAAATGACCGTCGATCGACTGTTATATTTAACAAATTTCGTATTTATAATATGCTCAAAATAAAAAGAAACTACAATATATCTAAAATGAAATTGAATAACATGTCTTACATATGGAGTGTATATTTTTAAATTAAATTGTAGTTGAATTAGAATGATACTTTAATTGTGATGTAATGAAACTATAATGTATCTAAAATGATATTGAATAACATGCCTCATATATTGAGTGTATATTGTCAAATGAAACTATAGTTAAATTAAAATGATACTTTAATTGTGTTAAAATTAACCGGAATGAGTGTAATTTTTTCTCATTAAAAGAAACAACATTGTTTTGATCCATAATCCACAAAGTGTCCATAGTTAAGTTTGCTGTGTTCGGACATCGTACTCATTGACTTTTGTTCAGGTATATGAGCAAATGTACATGGGGCTCCTTGCTCCTAGCCCATGGTCCAGTCTAGTTTTTGCTCTAACCTTTTGGTGGGTTGGGCCATGTTGGGCTTGTCCTATTTCCAATATTCAATTATAACAATTTCTTATATTTTTTAGTTATATTTTATAGTGATATTTGACTTAAGTTACTTATAATTTAAATGGTTAAAATATTTAATTTATGAAAGAATTTAAAAGTACGGATCAATACTGGTGCATTTTACACCAATTACACTATGCTCTAAAAGGATTTAGAAGTTGTACCAAGTACTACACATACATATTTCCGTTAATAGTCACAATATACTATGTACAATATAGTATGTATGCATTTTTATTGATCGATATGAGAGAATTTTTCTTTAAATTATAAATAATTTGTATCAAAATATGAAAGTTATATCGGAAATGGAAAGTATATATAAAACATATTTTGTAATAAACTCTCATAAAATATTCAATAGTATTGTACTAGTCTGCTACACTAGAAAGTAGAAATACATCATTGTCCCACAAATGACAAAACAGATCTGAAATTGCAATCCGTGACTCGGTACCTTAATCAGCGCTATTGGAGCAACGGCAACAGACAAAAACCAACCAAAAATCCCACAATTCCTCACACATTCACACATACATTTGACAACAAATCAGAATATCATCAATCAAACAAAAAAACAAGAAAAAAAATCCCAAAAAACAACACATCATCGGGGACACAATGCTGTTTTGCGCCCGTGAACCCTGCTAATCTTTGGTCCGATCATAAGTTTCATCGACCAATTAATCAGCAATCACACACTAAACACTCTATAATTTTTTTCGACTTCGATCAGTAGACCAATAATTTGTAATCAAACACTAAAAACTACTAATTTTCTGGATCAGTCGACCAGTAACTAGTAATCACACACTGAAGATTACAATTTTTCTTAACTAGTCGACTAACGGTTCATACCGAAGATCATAGGTTTCCTCAACTAGATGACGGTAATTAATCACTAATTAACTATATTTAATTATTAATTAGTGAATTGATGAATAACGGCCCGGAATTTTAGCTGCAAGTTTCGCGGGCAACGCCTAGCCTGGAGTTTGGGACGTCGAACAGAATGCGGTGGTTTTGCTGCTGCAGATTGGCGATGACGTTGAGGACGGAGTTGACGTTGCCGGGGGCGGCGGCCATGGCGAGGCAGGTGGTGCTGCCGGAGGAGCTGTGGATGAGGAAGTTTTCCGGCGGCAGCGTCACGTTCATCCCGGCGAACAGGAACGTTAAGCTCGGAATCGTTATCGGGACGGTGTAACACGTGTCGAACCCGCCTAACGAGGTCACCGTCGCGTTCGGCCCCATCCGCCGCCGGAATTCGTCTCGGACCGCTTCGTACGCCGGCTGGACAAGCCGCGTGAACACCGTGCCTAATCATTGTTCAAATTAGTCGTGAATTTTGGGGGATTCAAATTTTAGTGACGAAATCTAGGGCACGAATGAGATGATTGATGATTTACCGGAATCAATGATGGTCCCTGCGCCGGTGGCCGGATCGAAGGTGAAGGAGCCCGGAGGGGTGTTGACTAGTCCCCGGCCGACTTTAATTCCGATCAAGTTGACGTAGTACAACGACGGCCGGCGAGGGTTTTTGAGCAACGGAGTGAACTTAATGCGCTGGGGCTGGCCGACCGGGCCGAGTCGCAGCGAACCGGTGAAATTGGGAGATTTGTAATTCGGCAGGCAGTATGAGAATGTGGACTGGTAGAGGCTTTGGGTTTGGGACAGTAGCGATAATGGACCGCGGCCGAGCCCCAACAGACCCTGCGGTGGTACTGAGCTTCCGGTGGCCCTTAGAATGCAGCCGAAAGTGTATCCGGCAACGGAGTCGGCAGCGAGGGTCACCGTGTCTTGCGAGAGGTTCGCCGCTATGGTGGAGCCGCCGTAGGTGAGGTTGAATCCGCACACGTTACCATCACACGCGGGGTTTGGCACCTAAATGCACACAACATGTTCGATAAAAGTCCTCAGAGAAAGAAAAATAAATAAAGTCATTGGGGTTTGGCACCTAAATGCATACAACATGTTCGATAAAAGTCCTCAGAAAAAAATGTCATTGGTCCACAAAATCTGGGAAATTTAAATTTGGCTAAACCTGGCTGCACTGAGGAGCTCCACAGGCAACATCATGGAAAGTGGTGGATTTGGACTGATCAAACAACGCTGAAGAAGAGGGGCAGCCAATGCAGCCAGAGCAAGGAACCCAGGCAGCGTCATTGCTAGTATCCATGGCCAACAGCAAGGTCTGCGGGGGCGTTCCGATGTTAGCCCTGACAATGTACGTCGGGCTCTGGGTAATCTGCCGGGCGGAGGCTATCGGCACGCTGGATTTTTTGGCGACGAGGCTGTCCAGGTACAGCAGCCTCGCCTCGTCCTTGGTCTGCATTTGGAGCACAGTGTCCTCCCATGAGAGTGAAGATTTAGCTGGCCTGAATGGTGAGCAAGAGCTGTAAACATGGAGGACTTGCAGGGTGGATCCCTTTTCTTGAGCCTTGCATTTTGGGTTGTTGAGCCCTTGGGCTACCACTCCCAAAGAGAAAACAGCAAGGAATAGTGTCAAGAAGAGGTTAGTCTTCTTCATGGTTTCCTCTTTAATTTGTGATGGTTTATCAAGTGTCACACAACCTACTTATATACACTCAAGTATGAGTACCTAGAGTGATAAACTGATAACCCCAGTTAAGTTAGTTAAAATACAAACTTGTAACCACAAAGTCACGAGTTTGAATCACATCCCGTCATTCTTGATTTGAGCCGGTCAGCTATGGGCAATCTAGATTGGTTTAACTTCTTGTGGTCCTTTACCCGTTAGGATCACAATCCTCGGGGAAGTATGAATATGTAGGGACAATGTGTGGGTTCAAATCCTATTTAGAAAAACGGTATAAATTTGTCCAGTTGTGGAGTGATTTTCTTTCATTTTGTGAAATACACTCCACGCGGGGAGGATGGGGTAAAGCAAAGAAGTGCAGCTATTGTAGACTTTGTGTAGTTTGATACAGACTGTATTCCATTGAACGGAAGTATGATATGATATCACCTCATGGGCTTGTCCTTTTTCTTCTATTGCATCCAAGGGAATTAAGATTGAACATGTGGCGGTTTACTTAATTGCATTTAGTGTATTTTCTGACTTGTTTATTAATGAATCAAGGAAGACATTATTTGCTACTACACCATAGTTTTGGTGAAATCCTATGGCACTAAAGTTAGTACTTATCTTTTGTGTGGGTGTAGAATTAAGGTGTATTAAAATAGACGGTGTAAGAACTTAATTACAAGTGAGACTAAGAAGTTGGATAGCTCTAGTTTGATAGATGCAATAATGTAAGTAGTATAAGTAGTGATTAGTGAATATGATATGAGATGTGGGATGATCTAGAATGAGAAACTAGTGTGTACTTATACTGGATTCAAGTTGTTTATGTCATGATGACACATTGCAAGTAAGTTAACATGACACTTTTTGGTTGTCTCACACGGTTATCACTTAAGTGGCAAGTTAATTTGTCAAGTAGGTAAGATAACTTATGACAGAAATCTTCTAGGCCTAGGTTGCCCAGTTAGTTGTGACAATCTTACGCAAGTTTTTCGCTTGACTTCTCAACTTGTTGAGCTCAAGTCCGTTCTTTCAGAAGATAACTATTGAGTTTGAGATACTGAGCTTACTTGGCCCTATAACCCAATAACCCAATCAATATTATAAGCGAGATTTGGTGTATTATATATATAATATATAGTATATGATGGTGCCCCTGGCTCATGGGGATTCATGCAAGATGTTGAGATTTAAGCTATAAAAATGACAAATTAATGAAGGGACAAATCTGGGTGCCATTACCTAAGGTGGCATAATGTATATAATGGTAATATTTTACTACAAAATCTACCAAATATTCAGAGATTGAATCAGATCTTGGATATGAGGTGGTGGGGGCAGCCACTGGAAGGGAGCAATATAATTGTTAAGTGCAATCAAGCTCATAAGCTCTCAGATTTAGTCAAGAAGTCTTCCACTATATAATTATATATCCTCTCATCAGCTAGCCTGTCCCATTCATTTAGCCAATCACACAAAGGGCACTGTTGTAAATTGCATGTGAGTGTGTAGCCAATCACCAAATTAGTGTTTTCATATTCCAATCATTGTTTACATTAGTGTTCAGTTTGTTTAAATTATAATTATTTATAAAAATAAATGTTCAGATGTTATTAAACATAACAAATTATATAATAATATTTTTTTATATAACATTCAGTATACCAACCATTATTATGAAACTAATGATTCTTACTCAGTGGAAAAATTGGCCCAGTAACAACCCAACCAAATTGATCGGACAGTTAACTTGGTAACGAAATTTCAAGTTTGACTCCCTATGAAGCTATCTATTGACTTTCGTAGTTTTCAATCAAACTCATCGCACAAGGTCTTACATCTCTTATGTGATTTGCGAGGTAATATTTATATAAAGAGTTTCATCAATAAGGAGAATAACAATTTTCTTTTTAAAATGTTGGGGGCCAGGGGATCAAGGCTAGGGGAAGTGTAGTATTTGGTCGGAAGACTTCCCGGAGTTTCCGGCTGACTTGCCTCCCTCCTACCGGAAAGCATCTCCGGTCAATGAATAAGACTTATATAAGGAGTAAGGACACAGAATATGCCCAAAAAAAAAGACACAAAAAAGGCAACCTAGACGTAAATAGGAAGACAGAAGTGTATGAAGAAGATAACAAAAGAAAGAAAGGCGAAGGAAATGGCATGATGGAGTCCCGTGGGAAGACAGTGAAATAATAGAAGAGTGCAGTACTGCAGTCTACATTATTTTGGAAGTTGGGTGCAGCCTTTTGATCTATGTTGCTGTCCCATTTTTGTTGCCATTTCTCCACTACTACTCTTTGACCCCAAGATTCTTCTTTGTTATCATGGTCACGGGGAATTGTCTCATCAATCACATTGTTTTGTTTGTGTGTTCCACCATTTCATCGTAAATCTCGATAAAATAGGAAAATAATAAGTGTACTCTTAAAAGTAAAATTTATGTAGCCCAATAAATCAGTCCATATATCATTTACCCGACTAACGGGGTGTTGGAGAACTAGTTGGAAAAGTCTACATTGGCTTGATGAATGTGTCGATTGATGTAATCGTTAAGTGGCTTGATCAATCGCCTTCCTTATCTAGTTTGAGTACGCCACATGGTCCCACTTGCTACTAGTTATCATGTCATTAGCCAAGGTTTATAATATAAGTAGACTCACTTAGCTCGCTTGAGAGATCATCTCCAACTCACTTATTTGCTAGTACTCATTTACTTTGTTGTAATAGTTGCTCAGATGGCTTTGACCTCGTTAGACTGACCAACCATATTACACCTATTAATACATTCTCATATCTTAATTCTCATCATCGTAGCGCAATTCTAAACCTAATCTCATGATAATTTACACTATCATTATTAAATCATAAAACAAATACAAATTGCAATTCACTTTTTTAGATTAATCTAAACTCGTAACATTAATTTAAAATAAAAAAGTATAATAAAAAGCGAGAATATATAAGTAAAATAAGGATGTCTTTAATAATAAGGTTCAAAGTTCAACTCTCAATGAAAATCTTTTGTTGACTTTCTTAACTTGAGCTGATAAATTATACGCAATTATTTACCTTCTAATAATCTTTGCTGGCTAAAATCACAAGATGAGATTTACTCTGCACACACTCGGATAGTGGTTATAGATGTTCTCGTCATCTATAAAAGATTTTTTTTTTTAAAAAGAACAACTCACATTACTGTATCCACACGGGAACACCACCTGCAATTGCACTGAACCGCAATATGCTTGCAGCAACATTTGCAACGTCATGTAACAATCACCCTGTCCGAGTGCTAAATAATACCAGTATGAGTTTATCTGTACTGATTTTCACTGTGTTTTTCTTTGATGCTTTAATATAAGTCTATTTCTTGGTTTTAAAAAAAAAAAAAAAAAAAAGATCTTGAGGATTGATATAGAAGAGAACAATTCTCCAAAAACTATTTAGATATATTTTGAGAATTGTATTTAAAAAAAAATTATCTTATATTTTATAAGCCAACTATTACGTAGTAGTGTGATGACATCTTTATTGTTATTTTAGATGAGTTGTCATAGGATAGTACTGCTGAAAAATGATTGAGAAAGTATAGAATAGTATGGAAGAAGCCATAGGTGTTCCTAAATAAAAAGTTACTGTCTCTTAGGAATTTTTTTTGTCCCGAAGGAATTTTTTGTCCTTTCTTATTAACTGTAAAAAAGAAAGGGTCTGGATGAATCTCGTCTTGTGAGTGACAAAAAGGGTCTTGTGAGTGACATGTATGATCACCGTGGGTGGACATCATGTGTATTGACCACAAGGAAAATTAGAGAAAGGGAATCTGGTTGGGAGAAAAATAGCATTCTGGGAGCCAATATCATCACAGAGCAATTGTGCAGCTATATGCTCCCTCCATGGTGTGTTAGTTATGATCAAATGCAAAACCACTCAATCTCCCACTCAATTGCACAAAATTTTCACAATCATCCCAACTACTCCACTACTGCTTGTGCTGTGTCTACACTATACCATTCCCATTCCCTTTCCCTTTCCCTTTTCCTTTCTACACTAAGCTCAACCAAAAACTTCACTTCCCTTGCATCTCAAAACCATAGCTTCATGACAGCTCACCGCAACGAATCCCAGTCAGGAAGGTTGGCAGTAGCTTCATTTATCATCTCGATGAGAGTCACCTACGAAAAACGCCATAACAAAACACTGATCACCCCGTGTATGTTCCTCACACAAACGAGCAAACGAGTAGTAGTAGAAGAAGAAGACATACCACGCTTTCTGGTGCCCCCGGAGGGGGCAATGAGAAGTTTCTAGGAGGTGGCGCAAAGAAATAGCTTCTCTTTTTGAATTCCCAGTCTCCAGTAACCCCATAAGGCATCATCTCACCCTGAAAATCCCAAGTTCACAAGGTGCATCATTATTTGAACCGGGCTAATATGCAATTTCACTATCAGCTTAAACGAACAGGCTTTACCTTCGCGTTGTAGTCCAAATCATAAGTGAAATGCAGAATGTACTTTTTTCTGGTTTCCAGATCCCATGGAGGCTGTAATTTCACCACTTGTGAACCATAAACCATAAAGGACAAAAAGACAGAAGAAATGTGTACTAAGAATGTAGTTAGGATCAAAACCTGTATCATAAAATCTTCCCTGAGAAGATGTTGCACCCCGTGCAGAGCCGAAGCTACAGCATAAGCGTACCTTGTATTCATCGAAAAAAATAATTTTAAGGTTGTCACACTCACAACAAAGTCACACAATCAAGTTCAGATCATAAGTAGAATAATGGACATTGTTGTTGTTGTTAGATATGTCTGTCTTGCACAGTTACACTCACATTTCCTGAACCCAGCCAAACGTTTCATCAGCCTCGGGATCATATTTGATTCTCACAGAAAGATTCAACCAAGTTGGCGCAATTTCCTCCAGCAAATCCTAAACAAGTCACACGAAAAACCATTATGCCATATCTTTCGTTTCGACAGAACTGTGAAGATTTTTTATTTTTTTTTTACTTGCCTTCTTGATGATAACGGGAGAGTTCCCAATTGGATCGATTTTGGTTATGGGGCCATTCTCTTCGGGGAAGAACTTCCTTATGATTCTCTCGTGTTTAGATGGTTCGATATAGAAGAACGAGAAGCCAACAGGGTAGTCCCCGAAAACCAAATTAGGCAAAGGCCTTACAAAAATGTGATCGGGTTCTGCCATCAAAATGTATCTGCAAATGGCACAAAAACTAGGATTTAGTATGTAATCACCATATATATATGAATCTTCGGATGAACAAACGAAAGCTCACTCTTCTTCGATTGTAGCTATCTCGAGCCACTGCACGAATGCCCACGGTCTGTTTAGGACAACATAGTTCTGAAACGAGGTTAAAACGAGGTGACAGAAACAGACAGAAATATGATCACGCTGTTCTAGTATTTGTTATGGAATATATTTAATATATGGAATCTCTATAGATTAGGCAGTCTTAGGATTTAGGTAGGTAGGCATATGAAAACTTGTTTCCTATTATAATGTTCTAGTACCTAAATAGGGCTTTGTACAGTATAAGACAACATATTCAGAAATTCTCTCTTTACTTTCGTAACAGTATTCTACTCACCATATCCAGGCCGTTCGGGAGGGGATCAACGACGACTGTCGGGATTTCATCCATCAGATTGTCAGGCGCTCCGGTATGGAGAATTCGCGTGAACTTCCCCATCTCTGATCCGGGCAAATCCTTCTGTTTCTTGTACCAGTAGTACATAATCCTACTTTGCCATTTGCTATAAAGAGAGCTCTCAGCTGTGACAGCAATGTGGAATCGCGGTTTCCCCATTCCCGGGCCTCTCGTTTTCTCAGGCATCTGCAGAACTGGATCACCACGAGATTGGCTGCCCAAACCGCTGATGATCCACTCCCCATACCCATATATTTTGTAGTGGATGATTGTCATCATCACATTATAAGTTGCTAGAAAAAATCCAAACGACAGTAGCACCAGAAACAACATTGTTGCCCGCCCCATCCCACCTTAATTTCTGCAACACGGGCTAGCAGAACATATGCAGTACGCTAATCGCTTTGAACAGCAACTTCAATCTGCAAGAACAATGCACTAATTTTACAACGAAGCTGACATTTATCGATACAAAGATCGAGTTAGTATAATACAGTGGTCATGGCTGAAAAGCAAATCACCTGACATTCAATCAGTTCTTAGGATAGGATCAAACACAATTTAGAACCAAACCTCAAAAACAGCAAGAAGCTGTAAGCCAATGTGATTTATCATCAAACAAACAGGTTAGAATAAAAACCTCAGGGGAAATCACCATTTTGGTCCCGCAATTGTTTCCCAACTATCAATGTAGTCCCTAGTTTTCAATTTCAACTATTTTGATCATCGAATTGTTTAAAATTTCGTCAATTAAACCCTTCGAAGATCAAATTGACGAAATTTAAAAAATGGGAAAATCACCATTTTGGTCCCTCGGAAGGTTTAATTGATGAAATTTTAAACAATTCGAGGATCAAGTTAGTTGAAATTGAAAACTATGAACTATATTGACAATTGCGAAACAATTGAGGGACCAAAATGGTGATTTTTTCAAAACCTCAGATTACAGTTAATGTCAGGTACAATCAAAGACAATCAAGAATCAAACATTAAACAACAGATGATCAAGCCCTTAGCATGCTGAGTAAATGGAAGGGAAGAACAAGAAATGACATTTACTAATCCTAAGATTGATAAAAATATAAAAAGCAGAAACATAAGTGTGATCAAAATTATTAAAGTTAAAAAGCCAGAAGTAGAAATTTACCTTTTTGGATAAAATGGGTACCCTGATTGACAGAGTGGAGCAAGAGGGAGAGAGGTTTACAAGGGAGAACAAAACCCAATTTTCAAAAAAAGGGAGAACAAAACCCAGAAAGCATTCAAGAAAAAGACTGTAAAGATGAAAGACAGAGACACAGAATCTGGTATGAATGGGGGATCAGACTGAAAAGAACAAAACTAGGAAACAGTAAATCATGCTTGATTTGTTGCTATATAAAGGTTGTGTTGAATTCCAAGACTACAACCACTTTGTCTGAGATTTTCTTTTGGATACAACGGGAAAAAAGACAATACCCAACTTACCTAACCCCGGTTACATCCCTACAATCAATCATTAAAAGCGTATTTCTTTTGCAATCACTTCTCGCCAATATAGAAATTAACTTCTATGACACATATTTGTAAAGATTAGAGCCTACTCGGAACAATTCCAACCAAGTTGATTAGTCAAATTAGACTGTTGACTTGATAATCACAAGATTTCAAATTTAATTTGGGATTGATTTTCTTAATTTGAAAGTGGTTACAATTGTCACAAAAAAATTAGAGCATACCCATATTTAGGGGGTGTTTGGTTGGATGGAAAATCTTTTCCATGAAGTGAAGGAAAATGTGTTTTTCCATTGTTTGGATGGATGGAAAATGTTTTCCAATGGAACTTGAGTTCCCAAAAGTGAAGGAAAACAAATTCTTTGCTAGGAGTTGGTATTTTGTTTTCCTTAGAGTTTGGGAAGAAAGTATTGAGCATGGACAACTTTACCTTTATCAAAATAATATAATTTATTATCACTGTTAATTGTTAAGGGCATATTAGTCTTTATATTGATAATTCCTTACCATTCCAAATCCAACCAAACAATGGAATTCATATTCCCAGTA
The DNA here is from genome assembly GCF_003576645.1 of Ipomoea triloba. NCBI lineage: Eukaryota > Viridiplantae > Streptophyta > Magnoliopsida > Solanales > Convolvulaceae > Ipomoea > Ipomoea triloba. The sequence continues at coordinate 3,858,951 of NC_044919.1, read as the reverse complement.
ATTTCTTTTCCACTAACCAAACAATGAAATATATTTTCCTGGTAATTTGTTTTCCATGAAATTTGAATTATATTTCCTCTAAATATTTTTCAGCGAACCAAACGGGCTATTAATATCCTTATCCAATAAGGAGTAGGTATTGAAAAGAACAAAGATTGAAAGGACAGAGATACTATAACTCTCTGGATCCGTGACTAGTTGCTGACTGAATCTCACTTTTGGGAGTTTTTTTTTTTTTTTTTTTTAATTTAAAACTTCCAAATGCGCCTTTAAGGTTTTCGTGCTTCTGCACGACTGCACTTCTCTCTTTGGTTACTGGTACTATTTTTCTTAGTTTTGAGTTTTGACCTTTAATTTCTCTTAATATCTTTCTCCACCATTAAAGTTTAAGCCTCTCTTTGATCATATTATGGTAGTGTTTGGTAAATACAGAGTAACTGTTAGCTGATTGTGTTAGTTTGTTTGACTAGTTGATAGCATTAACTGATTATAAAAATATGTTTGGTAAATTTGCTGTTAGCTGAGTAAAATTACTTTCTTAAAAGCTAATTGAAAAAAGGTTTTTTTGAATTTTAAGATTTTAGAGCAATAAGTTGTTACACAAAATTAATTGATCAAATAAGTTAAAATTGACTGATAAGCTAACTATGTTATCAAATAGGACCATATGGACCAAATCTTAAAAAATTTTGTGAGATAATTTACAATAAAATCAGTTAATGTATAGATAAATACGAAAGATGATAATAATATTAATATTATGTGTCACAAATCATATCGAATGAAACAATATCAGATATTTAGTCCAAGATCTCGGATACTAATTAATGTGCCATGAAATGGGTGGGCCCGCAGGTTGATTTTAATATACATGATGAGTTTTAATGATGGTAAGTGACATTGTCAATTTGTCAAATACTTAATGGTTTTGCCATAAAAATCTAGACAATTTGATGCCTTTTTCTTTTTTCTTTTTTTGAGAAAACAATTTGATGCCTTTTATTGCTCTTGTTTTGATAATTTTTGGTAATTTTGTTCGTTTCAAATACATTAATTGTATGCGTACTTGTTTTCTTTTTTTGCCTTGTTCTTTATGATTAAATGAAAAACCAAATATCGCCAATAATTTTGTTCTTTATGATTAAATGCCTTGGTTGATGCTGATACCAGGGAGAAAATAAAGGCTGTTCTTTTAGCCTTGCAGGCATTTACACTGAGACTCCAAGGTAAGTGCGAATGATGTGGATCCTGGTCTGTACGAAACCTAATTTCTATGTCTTTGTTGAGAATCAATAATGCCGGAACGAATTCTTGGCTAAGAGTGTTCCTTTTTTTCCCTGGAAGTGAACTTGTTAACCAATGTTGTAGAAGGCTAGTCGGGTGCTCGGGAGGTGCTTAGCGCGCCTACTAGGCGAGCGAGTTAATAATAATAATAAGAAAAACATAATAGTATACACATTGCACCCAAAAAATGGTTGAGTTGGGCGTCAGGATTGGCCGAATCAGGCGCCGAGTTGGCCGACTCAGCCGCCTAGTCAACTGATTAATCAACCGGCCGACTAATGTCCGCCTAAAGGTAAAATCCCTTTAACCTAGGGCGCCTAACGCCTAATTGGCGCCTGGGCAGTTGCCTAGGCCAATTTTTACAATAGTGCTGTTAACTTGATGATCTTCATGAGGGAGGAAATACCCGTCATTTGTTCATTTTGAACCAACTACAGTGATTTGTTTCCATATTATATTGAACACAGTTACATGTTTTAATCATCTCCTCTGTGTCCACATCTTCAGTTCCTATTACACTTTTTTTCTACAGGAATCACTATAGTTACGTTTCTGAGCTATATATATAGTACATTGTGAAGGAACAAAAACTTCGGGTGTTTCTTCTTCATTAATTAAAACGGAGAATAATTTAACACTGTACATTACCAGGGTTCAGAGTTGTTGCGAAGGAGACTTCCGTTATCTGCAGGCCTAGACCAGCCTTCCTCCATCAAGATCAAGTTAACACGAAACATTAATTTCTGCACCGCTTCATCCTCCTCGTCACTTGGATCGATTACTTCATTCTACATGGAAGCGGGCAATAAATTAGGCAGAAGATAAATTATGAGCACAATAATAATGCTTCAAGTGACCCGAAAGCATAATTGGTATACCTTCGTATCCTGATATAGCGAAAGGTACTGGAGTGATTCCTTGTAAAACCCACAGTGGTAAAGAAGAGCGCCATAGTCCCTCGTTTCCTTGGGATCGGTTTTTACGAGGATAAGACGTTCACATGCTGCATAAACAAGAACGGAGTAATATTGATCAAGCAGAAAACATGATGCTTTTATGTACAAGATAAAATCTCAATCGAGTTTCACATATATACCTGAGAGTGCACGTCTCATATCCCCAAAACGAACACTGGTCCAAACACCCCTTTGCAGCCTATGCTGAGCAGCCTTAACAGATGCTAGCTCCAAGGCACTGCATTTAGGCAGTATAAACTTTAAGTTGCACCAAAATGTATAATAAAATAAGAAAGATAAGTCTAACAGAAGATAGTTGAGCACGGGAAGCACCTCTCGTTGGTATTTTGAGTTCTTTCGCAGCAGTTAGCAGCATCTGCTGCCCTCAGAAAGGGACTCCTAGTACGATCGTGTTGAAATGGCCAAAAAGCGACCTTCAAATCTTTCAATATCTGCATATGCACACGTAAGTAAAAACAAATAAGATAAACGGAGTGGCCATGCACCTTGTGCTCAGATGGGATGCAGTGACTCTCCCATATGGAAGGTCACGAGATTGAGCCATTCGTGCTTCAATAGGTTGAGAAAGTATAAATGAATAGATACTAAATGTAATAGGGTCAATTGTATTCAAAAAAAAGGGTCAGTTGTATTCAAAAAAAAAAAGATAAACGGAGTGGGAAATTTTATTTTTTTTTAAAAAAAAAAAAAAATCATAAACAGCATTAGCCATTCAATGAAATATTTACCTGCACCAACAAGGATTCTGCAGTCATGATATGAGATTGATCAGATTCTGTGCCTTTCTTCTTAGGATAACCTCTAGGATAACTATGATGATCAAGGGGGAAGAAAATCTCGGCATCAAAATTTAAAAGACCCCACAAACGAAGCATCTTCAAAACCTCCGAGTATATGAGTGAGAGCAAGGGAGCAGATCCCGAACGATGAGTCAAAACCTGGACACAAGAAATGCTATGAAAATAACTTTGGAGGGTTAAAGTCTCTTAAATGAGAGAAGAAGCAAAGAAAGGATCGTACCGAGTGAAGATAAAGAGCCCGTTGCTCTGTTTGGTTGCTTTTGCTCATCCTCTGAAAACCCTACAAGATTTCAATATGCTCGAATTACAAAACAAATCCCGATGGCGGAAAGAGCAGAAAACTAGTATCTTATTGTTGAGCTGATAAGGCAATCAACACCTACAAGCTCGACGGGACGAGGATGCAAACAGCAAAGGCACTCTTTGGAAACTAAAATCATTCAAGAATAAAAGGTCGCACTTCACAGCTATGACAATATGAAGTGTTGAGCATATAATATATAAACATAAATGTCTAATCCAACTATCAGCTTAGGCTTTTAGTTGAGATGGAGCACATGCTTCAATTTGAAGGTCAAGATCACATCACATCTATAATGATACGAATCAAGCAGACTTACTTTATCAATATACAGGTATCTGTCTAAACATTTAAGAAAATCTTCCGGTGACGACCTGAAGGAAGAGCCATAGTGGGAACAATAGTCCATAGAAAGGTCATCCAATCTTGCCAAGAAATCATCCACCGGAAGTGGAACAGAAGAGTGTGAAATCAGCGAGTCATCCTCAGCTGCTACATACAGAGCTGCTTTTCCCAAATCAACCCTCCTATTTATGCTAATGCTCGTTTCTCTCTCAATTTCTGATAGTTTTTGTATCTGTGAGTAGAACCCTTCCCTTGCCATCTGTACATAAGTGATATAGAACCGCAGAAACCAAATCAGTGGCATCAAATTTAAATTGCCTCTTTCAAAAGTTCTCACTTTGCTGGATAAAACATACATCAGTAAACTTATATTCTTGATTCTTCGTTTTATTGCCAATCCCGCGTTTTTAGCTTGGTACTTTTCTAACAATTGCCTTACCCTAAAAATGCCCATATTTCCAATCAATCCACCTACCTCTATATGCAATGGCATCACAAAAGAAATACCAGTTATGTGACTGCTACTTACAACCTACCACTATCTTTGAGTAGTTGATACATTACCATAATTAGGAAAAGAATCAAATAAATAATTATATATATGAACTCATATGCCTTGTTCACAAACACTACTTAGCAGTCTAGCTTCTTCCTAGTTCCTACCAACCCAAACTATCTAAACATCAGACAACCCAGCCAAATTGGTCAGACTGTTACTTAATAACCACAAGTTTATAAGTTCAACTCCCAGGAACGGCCTATTAGGCTCCTTGGTTTGAGCCTGTCGGCTATTGCCGACCTGATTTATCTCTTTATAGTACGAGGGTCATAAGACAGGGGTTATCCATTACACAAACTCCAACAATGGTTGCAAGTTTCCCTCGTCACTCAAAACTGTCCAAACATCTCTTTCTTTGCTTTTTCATGAGATTAAAGCTTTGATGATAACAACACCAACAACCTGGCAGCTTAGGAATCATAATTCGCAGTGATCAAGAAAATGGAAAAAGCTAAGAGTGAGAAAATACATACACGAGCATGGGCGGTGTCGATGCCGGCTTCATCGAGGGCATCATGGAGCAGAAATTTGAGATCTTTATTGGATTCGGCCTGAGATTTACAGCAGGAAAAGACGGCAAAACCGCCACCGCCTCCGCCGTCAATTTCCTTGGGCGAAAAATGATGAATTCTGGAAGGGAATTTGGACAAGGATCGACTTCTACTAACGGAAGAAGCGTAAGCTCCCGAAATCCACGGACAACTCAATCCACTCATCTCTCACTTTCTTCTCCTCCTGAAAACGCAGAAATGGCAATCCTAATCCGATCGCTTTACCTCTTAGCCCGAAAAGGAAAAAATCTTGTAATTAAAGCTCTCTCTCTATCTCTCTCTCTCTCTGTGTATATATACCATAAAACACAGACAAGTGGAATACTAGAACAGATATTTTGGGATAAATATCTGCAATCTCCACAGCCGTTTCGTGGTATCTTCTCTGTACGACAGATTGACAACCGTGAATTTTCGAAGAACGGCTCAGTCATACGGAGCCGACTGGAAACAATGTTTTATCGAGGTTTTTGACAGTATTATTAATCAATCATCGTACGGTGGTCGGAGAATACTACGCTCAGATTGACTGTCGGCTGAATGCCCACCGTTAATGGAGTGTTGACTACAAGGAAAGAAAATTAACTGTATTTATGGGTAAATTAAATTTACCTAAATTAGACCATTTATCTTTTGTATAAATAGCACTTTGAAAAAAGCGTTGATAAAACCAACATGCGTTATAATTAATTAAATTCTTTGTCATTTTGCTTTCAGTGATTTTGCTTCATAATTTGTTTAGGTCCACCTTATCAAGGAAAAATGGTATGTTTGATGTTAATTTTTTCATAAAATAGTCACAAATTGATTATATGATGAGTTTAGTCAACTTTGAGACATTAGAATAAGAACATTAAAGAGTTACGAAACGATATTTAGTGAATTAAATAATGTAAATTAAATTGAAATATAATTATATGTTTAGAGTAATAAAGGGGGAATCACCGATTTGGTCCCTCAATTGTTATCAAACTGTCAAATGTTGTTCCTTAACTCCGTATTCATCGATTTGACCCCTGAAAATAATTGTTTTTGGTCACATAACTCCATCCGGCCGTTTTCCGGTGAGGAGTCTGATTTAGCTATGGGTAATTTGGTCATTTCCTTTCTTCAGTCCTCCCTAGCTCATTGTCGCCGCTGTTGTCGAAGAAGCCCACCGTTGAAAAGCCACAATCTTCATCCGAATCTGAATCCAACGAAGAAGGGTCGGATTCTTCCCAACACACCCCTGACTTCACAATCAAACCTAACCTCCCCTCTAATGTCCCTTCGACCTCAAAGCCCCCGTAAAGCGGCCGATAGAGACCCCTGTGAGAAAATCGGCGAGGAAGAAACTCAAGTCCAGGGAAGAAGATGGGAATGCGGAGGAGAAGAAGTTGCCCGAGATCTTTTGACTTGAGTAATCACTTCGCTTCATAGAGCCCTGCAACGGCGACAAAGATTGAGACTGAGACGGAGAACGAGATTGCTTCATCAAGTCAAACAGAGCATCGGCAACCTCTAATTCATCTTGAATTAATGAAGAGGAGTTGGGAAGTAACATTTGATGCCTAAGTCTTGGGGCCAAATAGTTTCTGAAAATTAAAATGGAAAAACCAGTAATTCATTGAATTAATGTTGAGACAGCTATATGCCATAAACTATAAAGAGACAGCTACCGACCTTTGCCTTGGAAGAAATGCTCGAAGATGAAGGCAATCCGCCATCCACACAGCGATTCGTCGACAAGGGCGAAAGTCTTCGATTGTTTCTCTCATCGCCAAATTGACCCGTTCCCGAATTACAATACTCATATATATGTGTTTTTCACTGAATTTGTTAGAGAAGAAAACAATGAATTTCCAACTGCCATTTGTGATATTAAAAGAATATCAGTATTCTATGGTTAATCCAGTATTTCCCACCTGAGCGAGCCTTTTTTGGGATATGATTGTCGACAATCTCATTAGCCGGCGACGACTTTGTTGCTGCTCTGGCCGGAGCAACGACGGGGATATGAAAGTCGACAAGCTTCACTGCAAATCTCTATCTCTCTCAAGTTTCGGTGTCTCTCATCAACTTGCTTCTTTTTCTACTGCGGCGGCCGTAGACGTCAAGAATTTCTCTCGCTAGCTAAATCGGATGGAGGGAGGATTGAAGAAAGGAAATGACCAAATTACCCATAGCTAAATCGGACTCCTCACCGGAAAACGGCCGGATGGAGTTATGTGACCAAAAACAATTATTTTCAGGGGTCAAATCGATGAATACGGAGTTAAGGGACAACATTGACAGTTTGATAACAATTGAGGGATAATAAATTAACAATACAAAGTTGGATCCAACTACAATGTGAATATTTATTATTTACAGGCTTGACAGTGTCTTAGCCGCTATAGTGTGACAACAACTCCACGTGTAAACATTATGCATGCGTATCATACCTAGACTCCCAGATTTCGATTGTTCCAGTGGAATTGTGGAACATCTATTGGGTTCAGCTTATTGAGGGTAGTCTACTACTCAATATTCCCTCACAATTATTACTAAATTAATCAGTAAAATTTTAATGTAAAACTTTTACCATTAAATGGGTTGTTTGGTTGGATGTAGTTACAATTTAATTAAGGGTGTGTTTGCTAACCCGTAAAATGCATTCCGGAAAATATTTTTTTGAGCTTTTGTTATTTGGTAACGTCCGAAGAATGTAGTTAACGGAAAATGTTTTCCGTTGACCAAGGAAAATCAGTTCATTTTTTCGGAAAATGACTTATGAGATTTTTTTTTGTAAGTCATTTTTTGGAATTGTCAAAATGGTCGTTTCACATGTTCTCGGTCAAAACCAAGCTATATCACCCATGACCGTGGACCAAGGAAGTGGGGAAACCGTCAGAAACCATGGCGAAAACTAGTACAGGATTCCGCTGAAAACCTGTGCTACGTTTTTTTTTCTTTTTAATTCTATTTTTAATAAATAATATTATTTTAATATTATTATACGTTTTTATATTTTAAATAAAATAATTACAATGTTTAATTATACAGTTCTACCCATTTTTCAGAAAATGAATCAAACACACAAAGACAGTTTTTCATAATACATCCAAACACTGAAAATGAAACTGTTTTTCGGAAAATGACTCATTTTCCATGAAACATTTTAATGCTTTCCAAACGGACCCTAAAACATAATTCTTTAACCACTTGAATTACAATGTTTGGTTGAAAGGAATTGTAATTTCCTTATAGCATGTTTGGTTCACGGAATGAATTTTAATGGAATAGTAATAGTATTTCACAGGGAATGAAATAGGGTAAGGAATAAAATAGGAATTGATTCTATTGTTTGGTTCAAATAGACTTTAGGAATGCAATTTTATTGTTTGATTGGTTTAAGGAATAGAAATGAAATATGTGTTTAAAATACATAAATACTCATATATAAAAATGTATTATTATTATTAGTTTTAAAAATCAACTCATAACTTAGATTAATAAAAATGTATTATTATTATTATTAATTACTTTTTTAATATATAAATATATTTAAATAAACAAATATTATATATAAGGATTATAATATAATACGAAAGGGTATTTTCGGTACTATAGTATAAAAGTTATTTTCAAATACTTGGAAATAGTTAATACCAGGAGGTATCCTAAGAATAGCTATTATCCCTATAAAGGGAATAACTCATTCCCGGGAATGCTATTCCCAAGAATAAAATGACGAAACAAACAATGGAATAGGTCTATTCCCGGAAATTGTATTCCATTTCCGACCTATTCCACAAACCAAACACGCTGTTATTTTGTTAAACGGGGAAGCTGAAGGCATGGAGCAAAATGCCATATTTACCCATTCAGAAATGGTTGGCTTCAATCTCCGGTGATTTTTGGCCGAAAAGACCATTTTAACTAAAAAAACAATAGTCGTGGATCGATAATGAAATGTTTGAAAGTCATGGTAAAAACTTGTGCCACTATAGTCGTGAGACCAACAGTGCGAAAAACTCTTGAATAAAATTACTATAGTCAAAGACTAACTTGTATAAAACTACTATAGTGTAAGACTTAATTGAGTATTGATGAATGTGAAATTACCAAACGATCTTAACAGAAGACTCAATTGAGTATAACCATCAAAACGGATGACCTAATTAAAAACAAAAAAATCATTTAGAACTAAATCAAGAAAAAATACCCAAAACTAAATTCGATATTATCTCATAAATTATGTTATTTACTTATTTATAACCTCAATGGTCCGAAATAGGGCAAAGAGGAAGAAACAGTTTGCAGTCTACAGTCTACACTGCTTCAGCAAGACAGACAACGAGAGAGAGAGAGAGAGAGAGAATGAACAAGAAGGAGGTATTGAAGCTAGCAAAGGGGTTCAGAGGGAGGGCAAAGAACTGTATAAGAATAGCGAGGGAGAGGGTGGAGAAAGCGCTACAGTACTCCTACAGAGACCGCCGCAACAAGAAGCGAGACATGCGCTCGCTTTGGATCCAGCGCATCAACGCCGGCACTCGCCAGCACGGAGTACGCTTCTCTTATCACATTTCTTTCGCCATCCCTTTGTATCCGTAAATTCCGTTTGATATGTGGTGTTATTTTGAGTGACTGCTATGTGTTTGATTAAATGCCTCATTGGACTTCGAGCTGATAGCTTTTCTTGAAGATTTTTTCTGGAATTTTGTTTATTGTGTGGTGTGTTTTGGTTGGTTTATGTGCTCTGGATATATATTCTTCCCTATGCACTGTGAACTCTGTTTGGTGTTAGTTCTGCAATGCGTATATTTGAGCAAAATTGGAAGTATAACTACTACATTCAATACAAACAACCGTTGCTCGAACAACAGTGTGAATCAATTTCATTTTGTTGGTCTTGATGGATCCATTACTCAAACTACTGTTTTTGTTATAATGATATAATGAAATTACAGATTGAGGATTTGTGTTTCCTTGAAAACATAGTCATGTGATAAAAAAAAAAGGCCAGCAGATGGGAAATTCTTGTCCAATAGGGGTGTAAAGACTTCAAATTTGGAGATCCCAAAATTTTGTATAGGTATTTAGGGATGAGGAAGAAACCGAGAGGACATGACAGAACTTTAAAAAAAAACAAGAGAAGATTAAAATTTGGTCGAAGAAATGGATGGTTAAAGTTGTTTTCTTTCATGATGGGATTTAAACTGTAAAGTGGTTTAGAAAATGTTCTTCACATTTGTTTCTTTTTTCTAGTGACTTGATGAAACTTTTTCATTCTCTGTGCTGGTGATTAGTATGGATATAGGGTTGTGGTGTAAAGCAGTCAAAGTAGCTGGATTTGGTTCATATGCAAAGTTCATCACTATACTCCATATTCATGATTCAGACTTACCATCTATAATTTGTAGTAATTAGAACAAGATTTGCTGTTACTAGTTGATTAAGATGTTGAAACCGCCTTCCTTCTTTTCTTGTCAACTTTTCAGGTAAATTATGGTAATTTCATGCATGGACTTATGAAGGAAAATATCCAGATAAACAGAAAAGTTTTGTCTGAGCTCTCAATGCACGAACCATATAGCTTCAAAGCCCTGGTTGACATCTCACGAGCTGCTTTCCCTGGTAACAAGGCAGCCATTCCATCCTCCGAAAAGAAGGGTCTTTCAATTCTTGTTTAATTCACAATTTCTGTCAATTGTCATGTGTCCCATGGCTGAGAAACAGTCAAATATTAGCAGATAATATAGTTTTTTGCCCCATTTCAAGAGAGGACACAGTTATGCTTGTGTCAGTGTTTTCGCCAACTCCTCAAGGATACAACCAGAGATGGTGTTAGATAGTACAAGTCTTCTGGTATTTATGTTTGCTGATGTATGAAACAATGGCAAAATATTAATGCTTGCATTTCTTTGAGCAGAGTTTTAAGGTTACTATCTAATGAAGAAGCCAGATTCTTGCCTCAAAACTCTCAGAATCTACTCACTATTACAATATTTTATCTTAAGTAAATGACTGTCAATGTGAGAAATCATCGGAATCTTTTGCCTAATTGGGCAAAACCTCCAAGTTTGCAGTCTATGGTATTCAGGTGTCCACTTTCTAGTTTAAGCATATTGAAACTTACTATCCTTGACTACCTTCAGAATAACTACAGGAAAGAAGTATACACATTACAATGTATTTCATTATCTCTCAAGTTCCATCTCATAATCAGCCTTGATCTTTTTGGGATAAGCCTGGATTCCACCGACATATGTTGCTTGAACCGAGGCAGATCCATCACTTGCAAAAGAATCCCATGAATCAGTGGACAAAACCACAAAATCTGCCAACTTCCCAGGAGAGAGTGATCCAACATCTTTGTCAAGGAAGCATGCCCGAGCAGCCGAGATTGTGTACCTACCATCAGTTGAATCCAAGTGACCACTAGCAGGTGACAATAATAACACTATAGAAACAACATAAAGATTCGAGTGCTCCATTTTTTTACTAGCAAGTAGCAATTACATTATTGTGTAGTACTTTGCTATATTTAGAAAAAACTTTGCAGTCCAAACAATTTCTATTCTTGTTATAATATATCTAGAAAACTTCCTACTTCAGAAAACATTAGAAGAGAATAAGAGATTGTGGATTCCTTAATTTCTTTCCCAGAGGCTAAAACATAAAGGAATGGCTAGAAAGAGCCCCTGTTTGTCTTACGCATTTAGTGCCTCCTTTAGACTCATGCATTCTGATGGAATCCAAGCGTTTTGTTGACCTGGAGGTATTCTTTTCATTGCTGTCGCTATGCTTCTCAACGGATTAATATCTGCTACCTAAAAACAAGATGAAGAGAAAGGTCTGGCAACCCTCGAGTAGAAACTTGATGAACTACAATGGAATAATGAAAATATGAGTTTGTAGGTATGAGATGATTCATACTGGCCAATCAGAGCCAAATGCTAGCTGTGCATTGTTAGCGAGGAGCGACTTGAATAGATAGGATCCTCTCTCTGCTCTCTTCAACCCAAGTTTCTTAATTGCGGAATCAGCATCATCCAATAAGTGATCTGGCTGTAGTCAATAGGAATTCAGTCTTAATTACCTTTCCAAAATTCTGCAAATTATGTACAATAGGAATAATGTATACAGATGACGCAATTAGAGAAGAGGAACCTGCACTGAAGCAACAACTGCTTGTTCACCAAACCGTGCAACAGTCCTGGGGGCCAAATGTTGAGCATGTTCGATCTGCAAGTGTTTGTTAAATTATATAATACTATTTCTCAGAAGACGAAGAACAATGTGAAGCAACACAGAAAGCCAGAAAGATTTGACTGGTAAAATTCTTAGCAGTTGGATTTACCCTAAATCGTTGATCCTTCATTTGATTCTCAGAAGCTACTGAAGCATACATATCCAAGATTAAGTCATTGGCTCTATCGCCAATGGCATGAATGGCTACCTGAAAAAATGTGTGCATGAGCAACATAAAAATACAGCAAAAGGATTGGAGTATGAAAATATAAAGCACCTGAAGGTTAGCTTTATCTGCAGAAAGAGTCAGGTTGTATAGCTGATCCATATTTGTTACTTGTAGTCCATAGTTGTGAGGCTCGTCAACATATGGCTGAAGACACAGTAGAGAAACTTAGTGCAATTAAATAAATCTATACACCCTGTGCCCATGTCTGAACACACTACTTTGAATAAGATCGATCGAAATATTTGCAAGACAAATCACAAATGGTTATATTTGCAGAAAGCAAAGTCTAATAATGTCTTCATGATGTATCTTTGGATGAGAGAGCATAAAAGCAAGTCATACGTTCTGACCTCATGAAACAGTGCACTGTTAGATCCCAAAGATCCATCAGCAAAAGCCTTCACACCACCTAAGTGAACCCATTGACTCAGAGAACGACCAACCTTCTTTACAAAACCCTGAGACATAGGAGTGAAAAACAAAACACATCATTACCAAAGAAACAACCAAGGTAAATAAATAAAGCAAATACACAGCACCCTCCCATCCTCATTTTCAGCCAAACAGTGCAAATATACATGCACTCATCTACTGGTTATAGAACACCCGTCCTTTCATGAAGTATATCAACTTAAACAGAATGAGTCAGTAAAATTATAATTTTATATTACTTCTCGAATACCTCTAGGCGTGCCCATGTCTCCAATGGAAAGAATAAGCAAACACGGATCACCATATTTCCTGACAAATCAGCCCATTGGTACACATCTGCAATTGTCATGTTTTAATGATGGCTTAACTTTATACATGCAACAAGAAAGTCATTCAAAGAATAGCACAGATTAGAAAGATACAGAATTATTATTGTAGGATTCTTATCTAATGATGGATATATCAGAATTCTAAATCCTGTTTTAGGTTCTACACAAATGCACATGTTTGATAAATTAGTGTCACTATGTTTGTGCAATTGTGCTTGTGTGAATTTTTTTGCCTTATAATGATTGACTACTTTTCCAAGTTATTTTCATTTGAAGAGTATATATTAAAGTATTTCTCACGTCTGTTAATCCCATGCATAATCTTAATGTCCAAAAAAATGAAACACCTAATGGCTGTGTATATAACACTACAGTAATTTCAGCCATTGTTTTATCTATTTGAACCTGAAAGATCCTCCCATGAAAGTTCTGTGGAAGAACCAGGAAAATATCTTCCAAAGTCGACAACTGTTGTCACACCCCTCATCAGCGCAAGATTGCTTGCTGTTAAAAGAGCATTCCTCCTTTCATCTGTTGAAGGTTCTGGGATGCAGGAGAACACAAGCTTCATTGCAGAATCTATCAACAAACCAGTAGGTTCTGCACATGATTGTCCCCGATTAATAAGAATTTTATTGTAAAACTTGTTTGATAGCATCAGATATGGTAGCAAGTTTCATAATAAGAAGTAGGAGCATGCGATTGAAGTGCTTGAATACTATTTGCTAATCAAGTGTACTGCTTTTAATTTTCTTTGTTGCTATTTGCTGCACAAGAAAATGAAAAATACACATTGAAATCACCTCCATCACTGTTTTTCACTATAGCTCCACCATCTGTATCTCGTGTGTCATGAGAAATGCCAGCAAATTTTAGTGCCAAGGAGTTAGCCAAGCCCATATGTCCATCCATCCTTGATAGCCAAACCTGGGTATGATCTCAAGATTCAAGAATGAACAAGATTTTAAGCTGACTTCCAAAGCAAATGGACACATTAAGTTGGTGAATATTAAGGTAAAATTTTCTTACAGGGTTGTGAGGTGTAATATCATCAATCCAAGAAGCCATTGGAAAATCTCCTCCCCAGAGATCATTGTTCCACCCACCACCCAATAACCAAGAACCAGATTTCATATCTGGAAAAAATTTCAGGGGAGAACAGAGCAAAATGGAAAGAAAAGAACAATCAATCAGGTAACTGTAAAATACTTTAGTAAAATTAAAATGAAGCATAGTATTTATATAAACTTCTTTCAGATTGAGATATATCAGGAGTTCAATTATTCTATATAATTCTTAAAGAATCAACGTTTTGTTTTACAAATGTTTTTTTTTTATTATTATTTTCCTGACAAGGCAGGTAAGTCTTCAGAATTTACCATCAAAACCACACCTGAAATATTAAGAAGACTTAGCAGTTCTGTAGAGCTAATGTCAAGTGCAGCTGATTCAAGAATGCAAGTAAACTCAACTCCACAAATTGAAAGTAACTCTAATTATTATTGGCTAAAATAGAGTAATATATTGGTGTGAAGAACAAGACCATAAGTTGCAAGGGAGACAAGAATATTTACTTGTTACTGCTTCCTTAACTTTGCTCACAAAAAGTTCTTTTCTATTAACACCACGGAGCTCCACTCGTGCCATCTATTTCAATTTTGTTTTCAAAAGCATGTAGCCCAATCAAGATAAACAGACATACGATATCAGAAAAAACTTTGCAAATAAAAAAAGCATCTAACAACAGTTAAGCCAAAGTTCATGATATGTGGTCAGTGAAATACCACACTTTACAAAATAGATGAAAATGAGATCATAGGACTGATGTGAGACCTGCAATCCTCCAAATATTAAGTGTACATGAGAATCAATAAATCCTGGAACCACAACTTTCCCTTCTACATCCAGCTCCTTAGTCCCCGACCCTGCCAAGTCCTGCGTTCACATATACTCCATTATTATATTGACTTTATAAAACCATGAACCTCTATATCTCTTGAAAATGAAGCGTTTTTATTTAGGAAAATGCTTTGTTCCCCTCCTAAAATCCCTCCTAACATGGCTTATAATCATTGGGTGCAATGAATTGGTTGACCCCACTAACTTGTTATCAAAGACTAAACCATCCAATGAAAAAGTGTCGTGTCAGGAGATTAGGAGGGGAAAATTTTGGAAGGTTGGTTAGCATTACTCTTTTATTTAATATCATAACTTGTGACTCAGAGAGAAACAAAAAGGAAGGGAATAGAAAAAAACTACCAGTGCCTTAATGGAATTGACTAGTAAAACAAAGAAACAGATGATATATTTCAAGATATAGAATATTGGGTCTCAGACTATCAATCATATTCATTAGTGTGGATCTTGCATGACTATATAAGTGGTCAGAAGATCACCATCGAGCTTTGAATTTCCACAAGTACTAGGATGTAGTACATAATGAAGTACAAATTGCAATTTAATGAACCAGTTTTCAATCAATGTTACTTTTGCAGTCATCTAAATGCAAAGTTTGCATCAACAATATGAGAACAAACTATGGCATTGATAAAATGATCAAAACCTACAAATCAATCTAGATTCAAGTGACCAAAACCATGCTTTCCATATTTGCAAATTGCAAGTTTCAGCTCTTTCTCTCACTACATGCAACTGGTTATGTATGAATCTCCAAAGTCCAAAAAGTGCTAGTTGTGGACTTGTGGCCCCTTTGTCTAAGGCCATCATTACATTGCACCAACTTCCACTTTATAGCAAAATGGTAATTTATTTCTTCTTTCTAATATATTATGGCCATTGGAAGCTTCTTCCTTTATATGTTCTCCTAATCCAGAATAGGGATCAACAACTTCTAAAAAGTGATATGTGCAGTTCTTCAGGGCCACACTGCACACATTAAGCTGGCATCAAATTTAAAGCTATCTAAACTAAAATTCCTTAAGCATATATTTTTGCACGTTTCATAGATACTTCTTTCCCTAAACTTATAGATACTGCATAAACTTATAAACTTCTAATAAAATATTATATTCCATATATTCTTTATGTACTTACATAGACCTGACGAATATGCAAAAAAGAAAAACCATTCACAACAGACCAATAACTTATTTTTCGCATTTCTAGAGCAGGTATTCTTGTGTTTTTGTTTCTTGTTGAGGGGTGAAAACCTACTTGCAGACCATGCCTGTTTCCTTTTTCACTTTTTACAAAACTATTTTGTGACGTTTTATCTCTTTGGAGGAGGAAGCCATTATCCATCCCCCTCCCTTCACCCCCACCATTGTTTTCACCTTTAAAAAAAAAAAATAAGATCAGCAGAGAACTTGGAGATTTGGCTCTCCCCAAGTTGGTGGAAGTGTAGAGATGGATCCCTCGTGGGCAAAGTCAATGAAAGGGACGGATTGGAATGTTGCTTGAGCAACTCGCGATTTACCTCCTCCAGGACTTTTGAACAGGGTCACGAGAGTTTAGGATTAGTTAAGAGTAAGGTGGAAACCTAATTAATCCAAATTAAAAAAAAAAAAAAAATGGAACTGGACCTAGTGTGATTGGTTCAGAGTCTAAGCCACTTGGTTACATATGAGTACCTTTTTAACACTGTAGCTTAGCTTTATGAAAAAAATGCTCATAATAAAAATCTACTTTTGGAATAAGAAATGAAAAGACATAATAAGCTTTTTTACAGCGAACTATGGAACCAAATTTCATGCGATCCCAGGGGCCATGACCAATAGTATACCAAGTACAAGCTCAATTGGCGCGCTTGTATAACAAATATGCATATGGCAACAAATATTGAAGAATAATGGAAGCAAAACAAATGCGCAGTGCAAGAGAGAGAGAGAGATACATTGTGGGCTGGGCTAATGATTACCTTGATAGAAGAATAGGTACCAAGTCGGAGAATCCGACCGGCGCGAATGGCCATGGAATCGGCGAAGGGGAGAGAGGCATCGCTGGTGTAAATAGTGGCGTTTCTCACCACCAAGTCCGCAAACGATTTTCTCCACTTCAGCACTTCTGCTCAGAACACAAAAATGGAAAGTGAAAAACAGAAGAAATGCAGAAGAGCAGAGCATACATGTCTGGAATACAATAATAAGAGTGTACTTGCAGAGTTGGAGTAATCGTCGTTGAGATTGAGAAGAGGAAGTGAGGCTATGGCCAAAAGGGCAACCAGCAAAGCTGAAACAACAACCCTCAGAATATCCATCTCATTCCCTTTCTTTCTTTCTTGATTCAGATTCTACTTTCCACTCTGCCTGGGCTGTATATACGGGAGGGATAGAGTGTTGGTCGACAATGGCGCCACATAAAACAAAGCAACTCCATCATATCACATTATTTATTTATTTCTTTGGTAGGTTAACAAATATGATCTACTTTCTGATTAATTACGGTTTATGAAAACTCTTTTGTCCCTATACTGCAAATACTCAGAGAGAGAGAGAGAGAGAGAGAGAGAGAGCGATGAATTACTCTTGGGTGCAAAAGGCCAGGAGCCCAGGACCAATATCTGGTGCATTATTTACCTTGCGGATGATTTAAATCACGATAAAGATCATGCCTCTTACTAATAAGAAGTCCACATTGAAATTACCTTTCAGGATTTGATTGTGTATTTGAATGCAATCAAGATAATAAAACATTCAAACTCAGACTGTCAAGATTCAATCTAATTATGTGTATTTGCGTGCAATCAAGATAATAAAATATTCAAACTCGGACTGTCAGGATTCAATCATAGATAATGAAACTCTCACACGAAAATTGTCATGATTCAATCATGCTTTTAGCTAAGAACCAAAGTCATCTCCACAAAATAGTAAAAATCTCACACTACGATTGTGATTGTGTCTTTAGGTACAATATGATTACATCTTTATGTGCTCCTTTAATTATACATCTGTAGACATGCTAGATTGGCATCTACCTTTCATAAGATGAGACCAATCCAACTAAGTCTCAATCAAACCCCTTCGAAAAACAACTCTCCCTATAGTGTTATTTGATATTACTACATACACTTAGGATCAAACCCTGAACTGATCAATTATTCACTATGCAGATAATATAACTAACAAGAGCACTGTAACAAATGAGTAACTAGCATGCACTCATTATCCATGCTAGGGAAATCACAATTGTTGTTAACACAACTAAATCTTTAGTCAACAGATTCCATTATTCAAATCAAAAGGTCCCCGCATTTTATTATTCAGTTTTAATTTCTACATTCTCATGCAAGTTCAGAGTCTAGGCTAAACAAGTCCACCCATGCAGTGAGTGAATGGTCCTCAAAGTTGTGATTTGTAGACATCAGTGCCAGAAGTTGCTGCAGTTAAGGGATGAAACCTGATGGAGAAAGAGTAGGGAGCAGCAGGAAGAAGGTACGGCTCGTGAACGCAAGGCGACCAGCTATCATCGCCTCCCAAACCCATGTGCTTGTGGTCGAGATGCACCTGCGTAACAAGATTCACCACAGAATATATATCAAGAACAAATTAAAACGATAAACGAGGAACAATAAATGGACTAGTCTAAAGAAAAAGTAGGATATGAGAACTGAGAATGAAATTTTATATTTGGGTGACAAGTCGTTCAAAAGTTTCTTTTGAACAGCTTATTGAAAGATTTCGTCATAACTAAAAACTTAAATTGATAGTGAGACTGCACATTTTATATTTTATATTATATACTCATTACTCAACACGACCCCTCACAGATGCAGGCCAATTATCTATTTGATGGGTCGAGCATCATGTGAACCTATTATTTTTATATTGGGTAGTGAGGAGATTCAAATCCAGAACCTTTCACCCGATTCTGAGACCAAAGCATTTCCGAAGTGGGCAGTGAGCAACAGATAAAGGGAATCAATGATACAGAACTATGAATGTTTAAGAATTTGTAAGGGTGGTGTGGTACCTCAATGCTATCACTTTCTACAAGATCTTCATTGTGTGTAGCCCGGTCAAGCTCAGCCGTTGTGTAGTAGCTAGCGTTCATTTGCATTGGTGGGGAGCCCCCATACATAGAAGCGTAGATGCCAGTGCCCTCCTTGCTTTGAAATGTTACCCATCTAACATCTGCCCTACCCGAGCATTCCCCAGGAACAATATAAGGCACGTGCAAATCGCCAACATTATGTTTATAGATGCCTACATGGGCAGCAGCTTTACGGTCTGGGTAACATTCAAACGGTCCTCTTCCATACCAGCTAATCTGGTCCAAGGATTTTTCCAGTTGAAATTCAACGCCAACACGTGGCAGAGGTGGAAGATCAGAACATGGCTCCACGTTGCATTCCAGAATAACATCTCCAGAACCATATATCGAGTATAACATATGAACTTTAAAGAGAAGATTAGATGATGCCCCTGAAGTTGAAAAAGTATTCGCTTCACTGGCAGGGATACCAACATATGTAATTTGAATTTTCACCACGTGCTCAGTCTCACTTTCAACCGAAAACTTCTCGCTAAGAAAAATCAGATTGTGAAGATTTGCTGCCTTCCACCTAGATAAATAACTCATTTGCTCTCCTCCTTTATCATTATCTGTTGGTGCTCGCCAAAAGCATGGAATGATACCTTTATTCATAACCGTAATTTCCCCGACCTATCATTAATAAAATTCAAGCAAATTCAGCAAATAGGTAAAAAGAAAAAGGCATATAGGCAAAATATTAAATGCCAGCATTAAACTACTGAATAGTCAAATAGTTGGAACAGGTGGCATTCATGAAAATTACCTTCCAGCATTCTATAGCACCGGATTTTTTGTTAAAGACCATCTCCCATGAGCCATCGTGGCCAAGCTTTATTGTATCTTCATGGTTGGAAATAACTAAAGTAGCCTTTGTGCCTTTAATAGTCTGTCATAAACCCAGTTAATACAATGTGAAAAAATAATTAGAGAAATGTTAGGTGCAAAGGAACACTACTTACATGAGGAACAGATTCTTGTTTGCCAGGTAAGAGGATTTGTGTAGAAGAAATAAGGTGACCGGCATTAACCCAACGTGTAGGGTGCAATATCTTTGCAGTAATTGTCAAAAAAAATTCAGAAGCTCCGGATGAAGACCACAACGAATACCATGGTCCAGACTCCCAAAGTATTCTGTGAGTACCCTGAGGTTCTATCACGGGAACACCAAGGTTCCCAGACCCAAGCTCACAACCATCACCATGAAGCAACCAGTTAAACTCCAATTCTTGTGTTGTATCGAAAAAATGGGTATTTTTAATCTGGAAAGCGAACAGGTAGCAATAAGAGATACATTCTAAGAATCTAAGCAAAGAGAAAGTGTTAGTGAAACACAATCTTACCTCAATAATACCCTGATCAAATGAGACCTTTATTGGCTGGTAGACAAACTTAACCTCTGAAAACATACAAGCAACACTCTTCAGTATACATAATAATTTCTATGGTAAAAAATGCAAAAAAGTGGAAAAAACAAATGAAAAGATGGCGATCCAACATGGATGGGACTTTTAAGTACTACGAAGATCAAATAAACAGTGAAAAAGAAGAAGAAGAAGTCACCATGTAGCGCAGGGTGAGGAGTTCGATCTGGCCATACAACACCATTTAGGCAGAAGTTTAAATCATTAGGTGTATCCCCAAAATCACCTCCATATGCCCAGCGCTTTTTACCATTAGAACCTTCTTTCAATATTGCCTGATCAGAAATTGGAGACATGCATTAATTAATACTCCGTAAGAAACAATAGCCATTTAAAAACCAAAAACATTATCACAACAAAAATTTGCATGTTTATCATTTATCATTTTGGGCCTGTTGAGCAGTGAGGACTGAGGAGTAGGGTTATGAGTGGGAAAGCCAGTCACCAATCCCATGTTTAATCATGGGCTTCGGGGCCTAGTACCCTATTTGGTTCATTGATTGGCACCTAAAATCTTGGGATGGGACCTACCTTCTATCCAGGCAAGATTATAATCATAGGATTACAATCCCAGCCCATCCACCCTCCATGAAATTGTAAATAATTGATCAGGATTATGAGAAGTTCTATAATGATGATGCTGGGGAGTTGTCAGGTGGAGAAAAGGCACAAAGGGTCCATTAAAATTTCAAGTATTTATTCATTACTGAAGTTATAACAGTATGTGATTAAATATATACACTAACTTAAAAAGGTAAAGACCTGGTCAGCCCAATCCCAAATAAAACCTCCTTGAAGACCAAATGTACTATCAATAGCTTCCCAGTATTCATGAAGATTTCCATTGCTGTTACCCATTGCATGTGAATATCTGGTTGTCCAGAAATCAATGTTTTAATAGTCTGAAAACAAAGAGATTAAAGGAATAACAATGGCAAGAACATAATTGGATAGTGAAAACACACTCGCATAATATTACTGGCCGCAGTTCAGTTGGATCATTGGCTATCTCAACTATATTCCAGACACGGGCATACATCGGGCACACAATATCAGTTGATAGTGTCCTGGCACCACCACCTTCATAGTGTAATACTCTTGATGGATCCTTTTCTCTTATCCATCCTGATGTTGTACAACAAATATAACAGATATTACTTCTTGTTGGAAAACCTTGGAATAAGCCTCATATCCCCTTCCATTCCATAAGCAAGCACAATTCAAAACTAGGTATCTACTTTACCATAATAAATGAAGGGATTTTAAATTATCTTAGAATAAGGAAATTTAACAAGAAAAAATTATGTACCAGCAATAGCAGTATGATTAGGTCCATAGCTTGACTCATTCCCAAGGGACCAGGCTATAATGCATGCATAATTTTTGTCCCTCTCCACCATGCCTACAGCACGGTCCAGCATAGGTGCAGCCCAATATGATAGCAGTGCCGGATGCTTATGTTTTGGATGTTCCATAAAACCATGTGTCTCAATATTGGCTTCATCAATCATGTACATGCCAAAGAGATCGCACAACTCATACCATCGTGGATGTTGAGGATAATGACTGTTTCTAACAGCATTTATATTGTTTTGTTTCATTAAAACCAAATCCTACAAAGAAAAATAAAGTAAACATCTCAGACCTTTACACAGTGATATAAAATAAAAAAAATAAAAAAAGAAGAAGAAGAAGAAGAAGAAGAAAACTTGTTACCTTGATCATGCAGGATTCCAAGTTAGTCTTTCCAATGCGTGGATGGTTCTCATGCCTGTTTACACCTCTTATCATTACCGGCTGCCCATTAACAAGCAACTCTTTTGGTGCTTCAGATATTTTCCGTATGCCAACTTGACATGATTCACAATCAATGACATGTCCTGAAGCATCTTTAATGGTGATAACAAGAGTATAAAGGTTGGGCTGCCAACAACAAAATAAATAAATGAGCAACAGACAAGATTGACTTAACAGGAACAGAATTTAATGAATAGGTGCAACTGCCAATATTTAGCGAGGAAAAAAAAAACATGAACACTCATCTAGTGTGTAACATTTTGTATTAGAAGTTTGATACCTGCTCTGCAGACCAGAGCTTTGGAGCTTGCACTTTCCCCACAAGAGAATACCCTTTAAATCCTATACAGTAATCACTTTTGGAAGTAAATTGTAAATGAGTTGCATCTGCAGAAAGCAGATCACTGTCTTTAGCTTTATCGCATAAACTTCCATTTTCATATATTGCAGCTTCAACAGTGAAGTCAGAAAGACTTAGATCTGCATATGAGTTATCAATTTCCACTTCAACCTGTCCATTGGAGCAAAAAGGGAAAACTACTTTTATTTCCAAAAAGGTTTCAGAAAATAACTTAATCAAAGAGCTGTAATATACGATTTTTAACCAAGGAATGCTTATAACTAAAATTACAGAGATAGCTTTTAAGAAATGAATGGTAAATTAGAATAGCAAATGGTCAAGAATTCATAATACATCATGGTCAAAATTATCTGAAATGATGTCTCCATTTCTAAACAGATAAAAATAAATTTAAGGTTTAAATACTGCAGATGAAGAATAGAAATTATATAATACGCAAACAGAATATACAGAGTCTCAAGGCACTAACATCCAAATACGTAGCAAACACACTACACTTACCTCTATATCTGCATAGGAAAAATCTTCTGTCAAGTTTGACTTAAAAAAATAGTCAGCAATAAATATCTGCAGATGATAAAGTAGAATGTCAGCAACAAGCAAAGATGAAATAAATATAAATAAAAAAGGTAGCAACTCACCTTTGGCTTTGAAAGAAGATGCACATCACGATGAATGCCAGACAACCACCAGTGATCTTGATCTTCAAGGTAAGACCCATCACTCCATCGCATTACTTGAACAGCTAGACAATTGCAATTGTCAGACCCACAGGGTTTACAAAAACTGGTTATCTCAAATTCCGCAGGTAATCTACTGTCCTGGCTGAAACAATCCAAATAATGAAGTTCATCACTGTAACTGATGATACAAAGATAAAGACAACAGTATATCTAATAATAGCACCATCACTATTTGCAGACTATTTGCAGTAGGAAGGACCAAGAGCTTATAACTACCAGCTAAGTGGATTAACATACACTAAACAACACACAAGTGATGAAGTGAATGAATGATATGGAAACAAAACCACAAATCCTACGGTACAGCAAAAAGAAAATTAACAAAAGAGAGATTAACAAGGATGCATTTACAAACCTATATCCAACAGGAACCCCATTTATCCAGGTATAGAATGCAGAATCCACAGCTTCAAAATGTAGAAATATCCTGCGTCCTGTGGAGAACCGGGAGATGTTGGATTTGCACAGATTCACAATGATACACACATGCATGCATATAAAAAGGTACTAATACACTGTAAGCACAAATTTGAATGCATGAATAAGTAGAAATGTCAGAGAATTCAAGTTTAAAGACATGAGAAAACCAAATTCCAAAATCTCACCTTCCCATTCTTTAGGAAGGAAAAACAAAGTCCTGTAGCAGCCAGTGGGATTCTCATCAGGAACTTTGGGCGGATCAAAATGAAAGGGATATTGAATATTAGTATAAATTGGTTTGTCAAATCCATGACACTGCCAATTGGAAGGAACTGCATGGATTAGAAGAAAAAATTGCATCAGCCACAAAAAGGAGAAGTATCATAAGATAACACAAGGCCACAAAATTATCCACCTGGAATTTTGCTCCATGTAGAGTCCTGAAACGAGCTATCATAAAAATTTGAAGGAACAGCGGGAGGACTAGGAGCCAGGAAGAAATTCCAATAGCCTGACAAAGACTTGACAAAAGGCAAACCTTCCACCCACCGAGCAGCACAATCAAGCGCCTCAGGAACAGCACCGTCGTCCCAAACTGCAGAATTAGCCACCACAACATCCGCCTTGTTGCGCTCACGCCAGTACTTCAGGGATCCTAAACCATGAAAAACCTCAACAATACTGGTCTATAAACAGCGAAACACCTCTAAACAAAACTATTAAAAATCAAAAAGCGATCTCGGGATTCAAATGTGAAGAAAACAGCATTTACATAAAGGCGCGGAATCTGATCGCAGTATTATTCAAAATTGACGATGGAAACAAAAAGTTTGGTGATAGGAATATACCTTCGACGGATTCATGGCATCGGAGTGGGACATGAGCATCCCGCTTTTTCCATCTGAAGAATGAAGGATCTTCCCAAGGCTTGTAATTGCTGCTATTTGGGGGAACGACCATTTGATTAATTACAAAAGCCATATCCCCTTTCCAGGCAAGGAATCAACGAAACAAAAGTTGCAATGGCAGAAATGTGGTGGAGAGAATAATCTGAATCATCAAAAGGGAGAAGAAGATTGGCACGGCACATAAAGAGATGGATTTGAAAGGTGTAATAATAATAAGTAGAAGAGTGGAGTGAGTGGTCTGAGCAAGAAAGTGAAAGGGCAGACACTACTCACTAGTCACGAGTGCGATGAGATCAGTTTCATTTTCGGCACGTTGGAACTTTTATCCTTTACGTAGTGCTCCATCCGTACACGATTAACTTATCTTTTCTTTATATCATTGTTAAAACTTATCTTTTCTTTATCATTTTTCAACGCAATAATTTATGCAACTCCATCAACTATACTTTTAATCTACAATTTCTATCATTTTTCAACGCAATAATTTATGCAACTCCATCAACTATAGTTTTTATCTACAATTTCTAATAATTTTACTATGAAAACAAATATCTATATTGAACTTATAACTTTTGTACAATTGAATTATTAAACTTAAAAGATGTATAATTAAATTATTGAATATTTTTTAAAAAATTTCTTATGATGTAATTTGAGTTAAAAAATAAAATAAACTTTACCTCCCAATTAGCACCATAAATGAAATTTTTAGTAAGTACCGTATAATAAAAGCAATATAACTGAATTCGCGAGAAATCATAGATTAACTACACAAAAGCAATTCATTCAATGGCTTATTTGACTTATTTTAAAATTACTTCTATCTGATGATTTTTTGTATAAATTTGTAGATCTTGAAAGTAAATTAATCTCTTTTAAGCAATTTTGAATTAAATTTCATCGTTCACACTATCACATTCTTATCCCATCATCCTTATCCATGAATATACCAAGTGGTGTAATCCCCGTCAGCGATTGACAGAAGTTTTACCCGAGGTATATTTAGCATTTTCCATCAAAAAAATAGTGTAATACTTGGAAGAAAATTATTGGAGCATAGCTCATTAGAATGTTCACACGGCAATACCAAAATGTTTACAGCCACAGGGATGGTCTCTTAGAAGACAGGGAAAGACAAGTACGAGTATTATACTATATCTATAATCGAGTAAAAATAAATAAATAAATAAATAAATAATAATCATGGATCACAACTATATACTGAATTAAAGATGTCATAAACAATTAAAATGTTGTCACAATCTTCGCACAAAGGCCTGCCAAAATGGTCGCAGGAATGTTTCAGAGGATCATAGAAAATGGGCATTTCATCGCCAGAGGAGATACATTTCCATCAAAATGCAGTTAACTAGAGTTAGAACAACTTTCTACAGAGAAACTGTACAGTGAGACTATCTCAACATTAAGCCAACTACTAGCCGAAAGGGAAAACAATTGGTTAAGTTTCTGCAGTCATGGTTTCCTCTGTGGCAGCACTAGGTTGTTTGGGTTCCTCTGTGGCAGCACTAGGTTGTTTGGGTTCTTCAGTCGCTGCTGCTGCTTCTTCTGGGGCAGCATTCTGTTCTCGCCTCCAAGCAGCAGCTGCTTCTTCTGGGGCAGCATTCTGTTCTCGCTTCCAACCGGGACGAGGCAGTGGTGGAAGCTTTTTTGCAAAATACTTCTGGTTGAAGCCATCACCTTTATCTGGAAACTTGTTCCTGATGAAGTTCTCCAGGCATTTACGGTAGGAAAAATCTTGTTTAGCACCATCAGTGGAGACCACATAGAAGCATCTAGTGTCCTGGAAACTACTGTGCTTGCTAATCTGTCCAGTGAATAAGTATTGATTGTTAGTACTTAGAAAAAGAGCATGCATTATACATACTGCATTTAGCAACAACTAGAGCAGTGTGAGAAATTTGTCAGCATTTTCTCGAAATTGTTTACACCCACCCACCTCATCTGCAGTTCAACAAATCACAATAGACCCATATTCCATTTCAATTATATTTAAATAATGGATCATCAGTCTCCAAAAACCAACACTGCTTCTTGTCCTTCACTTGTGAAGTATTTAGCAAAATATTTGTTTTCGTGTTTTCTTCTAACTTCATTTAAATTTCATATATAGTTTTTAACCACTCTGCTTGGGTGTAAAATGATAAAGAAAAACAATTAAATTGGTAAAGATTATATTAGAAAGTTGAATTTGAACAGTAAAGAAAATGTATAATAATGTCTAACACATTGTTATTCATATTCACTTTGCAAATCAACAAAATATTCCCCATGTATGAATGCATTCACCCATTGACTAGATTTCATTTGATCCCTGTCTACAAAAGGTAGCATTCGTGATACTAAATTAGGCAGAAAGTTATCAATAGTCTAAAACATCTAGAAAATGAACACTGCAACTAGAATCTGCAACACATACTATTACTTGTGAAACTAGATGCACTCCCTAAAATGGTACACCACTCTATGTATGATCATGTATGAGAATAACAATGTAACAGAAAAGCTATCCAAGATACCATATTCTTACTTAAAAATAGAAGAATAAAAAGCCAATTCAATGCAGCAGCATCCACACCCAGACACAACAAAAAAGAAAGGTGTCATGCCATTGCATGACTAAAGCAATTCCGCAAAAGAATACACATGCCAATGAGAGTTAAGTCAGCAAAACACATTAAAAGAACCAAGCAATATTTCAAATATAGTCCAGCAGCATACCATAAGGTAATCAATTCCGGCTCCGATTTTTGCGGCCTTATCCGGGTGGTGATTGACAACATTATTAACAATATATGACTGGTCATCAGCAGATAATGGATCACCATCATTCAACCTTTAAGCCAAAAATGAAAAGATAGAAAAATAGTTAATAAAACAAGTTAGGAATGGGATGCAGATTTTATTTTCCAATTTTATCAACAAAAGAGCATCATATATAGAAATATCCTAGTATCCAATCTTCAAAATATCAAATTTAGCAGAATTTTTTGTATAGTTATTATAAAGCAGACTATTCACAAATATATGAAACTCTAAATGGAAATATTGCTAACCCTCAAGCAGCAATCATGCTTAAAAACCTATTAAGAGAACTATGTGACTAGAGATTCATAGTGCATTCCTGCATATTTAGAATATTCTTATAAACCAATTTCTGATAGTTTGAAGAGTCATGAAGGTTACCCTGACTGGTGCATTATCCTTCTGATGTTTTGCATAATTGGTTCAACCTCTAGGAGAATATCTTGCTCCTCTGCAGTGAATCTATCCAGCCTCTGCCTTGTTGAGGTGAATGCTACACCAGTACCGGAGTCATCAGCTGGCTTTGCAGGGCGGTTTCTTTTATTCTTCCAGTCTCCAGAACCTGAACCTGCAGAGCCCCAAGCTCGTGAACTTTCATTGCCGTCTCCTCCTTTTCTCTTGCGCGGACCCCATGGAGATTGTCCATGACCCTCACTAGAGCCAACCTTTGGAGAACCCCAACCATGACCCTCACTAGAACCAACCTTTGGAGAACCCCAACCATGACCCTCACTAGAACCAACCTTTGGAGAACCCCAACCACCAGCTGATTCATTCCCACGTTCATCTGCAGCAGTTGTGCAAGACCAGGTATTATTTGGGGACTCTTCCCTCAGTGCTGCAGGAGACCTAGGTACAGCAGTACCCCAGTCTCCACTACCCTTTGAAGAACCCCAACCACCAGCTACTCCAGTAGCTTCATTTAACTTTTCATTTTCAGAACCTGCAGAGCCCCAGCCTCGTGGACTTTGATTGCTATCCACTTTTACAGTACTCTTCTGCACACCCCATTGAGATTGTGTACTATCACTAGTGGCAACCTTTGGAGAACCCCAACCACCAGCTGAGTCATTAGACCTTTCATTTACCACACCTCTGGAATTCCAGGTATTGTTATGAGATTCTATTTTCTGTGCCGTAGGAGACCTAGGTACAACATTATCCCAATCACCACTAACACCCTTAGAGGAAGCCCAACCACTAGCCGCTTCTTTAGGCTGTTCACCCAGTATGCCTTTTTTACTCCAGCTACCCTCTGGAGACCTAGGACCACTTTCACCCCAGTCCAAAGCAGATGAGCGATCACCTTGTGCTGTTTCTATGCTAGCATTAGCAGTTGGTGAAACCAATCTTGCATCTTCATTTCCTTTTTTCCATGCAGACCATTCCCGTCCTGACTTTTGCCCACCATCTTCTTTGGGACTTTTTCCCCACGCAGGGGAGGAATCAGCTCGCTTATGTACATTACTGGAAAGATAAGCACCTCCCTTGGATTCATTAGCATTTTTCCCCCATGCTGACTGAACAAGGCCTTTACTAGATTCTGGTTTATTCCAACCACTGGAGGTTGACAATTTTCCTTCAGTTGTTTGGTTCCAATCTCCAGAACTTGATGATGTGACTTTAACATCATCTTTGACAGTTTTCCCCCATGAAGACCATTGATCAGACTGTTTATGATTATCCGAAGGTTGATCAAGGCTTTTTCCAGATTCTCCAAAGGCTTTGCCCCAAGAAGATTGTGACCCAGACTGATCAGGGACTTTTCCAGATTCTGAAATCTTAGAACTAGATTGGGTTGCCTTGCCCCAGGATCCAGTGGCAGGTTGGGAAAAACCATCACTGTCCACTTTTTTACCCCAACCACCATGGGATCCTTCTTCAACCTTTTTACCGCCCCAGGAAGACCAGGAGTCTGATTGATCATTACATGATTTAGCTGTTGTTGGGTTTTTGTCAAACAGATCCCATCCACCGCCATCTGCATTTGGTGTGTCGGTTGAAACCTTAGCAGAATTAGATTGGGTTGCCTTGCCCCAGGATCCAGTAGCAGGCTGGGAGAGACCATCGCTATCCACTTTTTTACCCCAACCAGGGGATTCTTCTTCAACCTTTTTACCACCCCAGGAAGACCAGGAGTCTGATTGATCAGCAGACGATTTAGCTGACGTTGGGTTTTTGTCAGCCAGGTCCCATCCACCACCACCTGTATTTGATGTGTTGGCTGAAACCTTATCCCAACCACCGCCACTTGATTTGCCTTCATCCACATTCTCGTTCAGATCCTCAACTCCATCTTCAAAGGTTGGTTTCATTGTGTCTGAATCCCTTTCTGGAGATAAGTACAGGTTCATATCTTCATCCTCGGGTAGCAAATCATCAATTTCTGCACCAAGACAGTCAGTACCCTTTTCTTCCTGAGCATGACTGCTTCGCATCAGTAGAAGGAAATCATATACATTCTGACCTTCCTGCTGATTTAACTCAACCTAGCAGAAGAGACATACATCTCAGTATTGAGAGAGCATCACTAGCACAAAACAACAGACTAAATTTTTTTTTCTTCTCCAACAATGTTTTTGAGAAAACCTAAACTCTCAAAACAATAAATGAAAGAGTGGGGCATTTACCTTCCTTGTATCAAGAAGAATATCAAAGG
The DNA here is from genome assembly GCF_003576645.1 of Ipomoea triloba. Taxonomy (NCBI): domain Eukaryota; kingdom Viridiplantae; phylum Streptophyta; class Magnoliopsida; order Solanales; family Convolvulaceae; genus Ipomoea; species Ipomoea triloba. The sequence goes on along the minus strand of NC_044919.1, from coordinate 3,828,803 downwards.
AAGATCCAGTACCAACAGATACATGTTTACCCCAGGAACAAGATGCCACAACACTTGATAACGAATCAACATGGCACTTCTCAGCAGCCCTCTCAAAGCATTTCCTTGGTGTCTTGAGAAAATATCAAAACATAACATTGATTGGAACGAACTATACAAATTGATAAGTGATTCCAAAGAAGTTAGAAAGAACAATATCAGTGAGAAAACTTACAAACAAAGTGGCTTCAGCAAAAGGTATTTGGACATTCAATGAACGGGATAATGCTTTTATCCCACCAGCATTGAAGCCGACAAGACTCCCAGCACATGTCATGGTATTGGCTAATAGAAGTAGATGGTCTTTTAGAACACCCTTTGTAACCATTGTCACAGATGTTGACAAGCGCTGAAACACAAGCCAATCTAGTAAGTATTTACACAACAGCCTTTAAAACAACAAAGGTATCTAGAACAACTAAAGATGACATATTTTTGAACATTAGATGATATTCTAGGTACCACAAATCTCATTTTCATTAATCAATAACCCAGGCATTAGAGATGAACAAAGCATAGAACTAAAGATAATTATCATTTTTTTCAACAGTAGAAGAGGTTACAGGTATGGCGAATCTCTTTTTCATTAATCAATAATCCACAGGTAAGAGGGTGCCAAAGATCAACCACAACATTATACTTCATCAGTTATTCCAAACACAAGTAACTATTTGTTGCTTCCATAAAAAGTTTGACTCAGAAAATTATTGACATGCACTAGCTACAAAAATCAAAACTAAACAAACAAACAAAAAAAGGTTATCTCCAACTTTCATCCCTTAACTACAAGTGAAATTCCACTTGTCCCCATGGAAAGGAGTGGTCCCGTAGGCCGTAACTACTGAATTGGACAAAAACAGTCCCAAAATTGGCCAACCAGAAGTAACAAACACCATATCAGATAAGGATGCCACATAGAGAAGATAAGTCAATTCTTTTATAATACCTGAACAGCTTGCTCAAAAGCACAAGAAATCCCAAGCAACTCCTGTACTTGTTTGATAGCATATGGTATAGAACGTTTTGTGTCAATTAGATGGATAAGAGGAAGGCATGAGTCCATGACAATCCTCCAAGCATCTCCACTTTGTTTGATGGCTTCCTTCTCAAGAGTAACTTCTACAGCCAATTCACCCGGGTGACTCTTGCTTGAGCTCTTAATCCAAGTCATTGTCTCAGGACTACTCCAGATTATACTTGCAGAAGAGACCCTATGATCACCTAGAAATTAAAGTTCACAATGTCATTTCATTCTGCTATAAGTGCACAGAACAACCCTTTGTCTGTGTCTCAACGAAGAGGATTGCAGTAAAGAGGATACATCCAACAGGTAACAATGTTAAATGAAGTAACTTCCAAAGGAAAATCATAAGAGGTAGAGAGATAAGCAATTACGCATAACATCCAAAAGAGAATAAGTTACGGAGTAATATATTTAATTCTAGAAAATTTTTGCCGGTGCCTTGAATGAGAATTAACTTATTCTCTTTTGGATGGCAACCTCATCATGAGTTAGGGGAACAAGCAATAGCCAAATGAGAAGAGATGTAAACATTGTCAACTATAATAAACAAGAAGCAGCATAAATACAATCACCAGAAAAATAAATTAACCTATGCATACTCCATACCTTTGATAACAGTTTCCAACAGAACAGGGCAAATTGTGTCAGCAAGAAGATGCGCAGTTTGCTCTAAGTGATCATCACTTGAATCAATTGGCCAAGAGAATCTCAAACATGGCATCTCTCTTGATGTACTTTTGCCTTGGTTAAAACAACACGACGCACTGGGAAGGAGCAGAATGTTTCAAAATTTGTAACTCTAACACATTTTATGCCACTAAAGAGCGAAATATAAGATAATAAGAGTAATAAGCTGAAGCAAATAAGAAGAAACCAAGGTACTTAATAATTATTGATATTGAACATACAACTCCTTTGAATGCCAGAAGAACCTGTATCTTGTAATGAGAACACTAGGAATGAGCAGAATTCTCAAATTTTACAAGTGTAACTCTAAAACACATTACACCACTAAGGAGCAAAATTATACGAGTAATGTGCTGAAGCAAATAAGAAGAAAACAAGGTATGTAATAGTTTATTGATATTGAGCACAGAAGAATAAGTAGCTAGTGTCTAGCTCAAAAATTATCTCCAAATATTTCAAGAGAACCAATAAGAAACATCATTAATGCCACTTAATCCCTGTGTTTTTTATGAGGCTTTGTTAGAACAAGAAGAAATGTAAGAACTTCAAAGGCGGACTTATCCCTTTCACATTTTTTTTTCTTTTTTTTTTTTTTTCAAGGATACCTTTTTTGTATGGGCCGCTTATCGAGAGTTGCCCAAAAATGATATTTCTTTGAATGACATCATAGGTATGCTCAAGTTTGTATAGTTTAGTTTGGAGGATTTGTATACTGGTTTCAGTCTGAGCAGTTCAAAAACCACTTAGATATAAATTATATGAATGGAACTATAATTTCAGAAATTTTTAAAAATAAAATAAAATAAAATAAAAAGTGGGGATAATAATAGCATCACAAGTAAATATGTTCTACAAGAAGTTAACACAAGTTCAAGAGTCAAAAGCAACCTGACTGATAAATCAATTCTTCTGAACAAAAGAGCAATCTTTTTCTTCCTCCGGAGGGAATAAACTTTATCCTGGCATCTTTCAAGAATCTCATTGAGATCAAGACCTTGATCATCAAGTTGCTTCTGCTAAAAACCAAAAATCCAAAAGGATGTGAAAAAAACATAAAGCAAAACAATCCAAAACAACTACAAAGACTAAAATAACAAGATAAAACCTTGTTCAAATGAATGTGACCAACAAGGTAAGCACCCACTCCAAGAACCTCATATGTAGTTTGTTGTATTCCATATCTGTAAGAAAGAAGCACCAATATTTTCTTTTAAGATGATAAGAATCTAATGCATTGAATCCTTTCAAGAGGCTTATCTTTGTATACCATAGAACCCAAAAAAACAAAAACAAGAAAAAAAACAAAACAAAACAAAAAACCAAAAAAAAAACCCAAAAACAAAAACAAAAACAAAAACAAAACAGCATGACATGTATCATGAAATAAAAACTAAAGATAATAATAAAAAATAAATGACCATCTCAATACAAGATTTGAAGACCATTGGGCAACAAGCAAAACTAAATTAATCAAGATACTTTGAAAATATGAAATAATAATAATAATAATAACAATAATAACTAACAAGAAAATGATATAAGCATACTCTATCAAGAATTCAACAGCAGCATCCTTCAAACAAACTTTTCTCAAATGATTATTCACTTGGTAGGCTGCTCTTTCTCGGCAATACTTCCTTCCACATCCACAATCATTGAGATAGAGTATTACACGGCGATCTGATAGATCATTCTTGAAACTGGCTCCACACAGCAGAATTTCCTGAGGTGTAGAAAAGCAGGTATACATATGACAACACATTTCAATAAGAAAAGAGGACAGTACTCAAACCATCAGATGTCCTAAGGAGAATACCTTCATCATTTCCCACGAGGAATTACTGCTTGGAGACGAATCAAGAACTGCCTTGTATGCAGGATTTGACATAGCAGTTGCAGCCAATACTCCAACAGGTTCACCAGCACCGAATTCACTCTGAAACTTGCTTTCATTGTTAACCCCATATTCAAACTGAATAATGGAATTACTGCATACATTTCTCACAGTCCCATCATAACAAATAACAACATCTCGGAGGATTGCCATCAGATTCTTGAACAATGTTCCAGGTTCAGTCAGGCCTCTTGTTGAACGGACAATCACTTCCCTACTGGATATTGAGTGAACCATCTCCTGATATGGATCCAAACCATTAAAGAGGCAGCTGCTCACCACGCCATATTCCTCAGAAGGATAATGACCAGCAGAAGGATACTTGTTTCGGAACAGCAAAGTCATGTCCTTAACAAGTGTCTTGGAGTAGAATTTCCCCCTGTCTGACATTTGCAATCCCAAAAACCCAATTTGTTGCACAACCTTATTAAGAGCCGACTCACTCTTAGGGTCAATTAAGTGGCCAATAGCCGATGAATGTAAAGCAAAAGCTGTGACTGGGATTTTTTCAGCCCTCAGGAGACGCTCCAATTGTAGCTCCACATATTGGTTGTAGGATGACCGCAAGTTGTTCAATAGCTTAGACTCACCCTGAATACTTCCTTGAATTTTCTCTATTGCAGCTTTAGAAATGAAGAAGTCCCCAAGACTGATACTGAAACCCTCTTTGTACAGATATTCCATCAACATAGGCTGCAATGCATTAAAGAACTCAATGACCTCCTTTGGACCCTTTGAAAAATAAATTGAAGAAACAATATCATTGAGGATCGATGACACAGTGTCCTTGCTATAGTCAATTCTTAACACCTCACTTTTGTTAACTTCGTATCTATCCCCTAAACAGTCAAAGCACTTAGGTAAAGCAGTCTCCAAAATCTGAAAGGTGGTCCAATGAGGGACAGAAATATGTGACTTTACAAGTGCAGGCTTAGGTAAAGTACTTGGGAGAAACATGGCCAATTGTTGGGCACAAGCTTTACTGAAGAAGTAATTTTCAAACATTAGTTTGAATGCCAACAAAGAGTCACAGCCCATCTGCAAATTGAAATTACCAGTATGTGAACTCAATAGTTGTTTCTCTACAGAGAAGAGCTCCAAAACCTCTGCTTTGGCAGCTAGAGACTGGGGATAAAACAGATGTATGCAATCACCATCAAAGTCAGCACTTAGGGGCCCACAGATGAGCGGATTGATCTTGACTGTGTGATCATCATGTACATATACAGATAAAGCTTGCAAGGAATGCTTATGTGTAGTTGGTGGCCTATTGATAAACACAATATCCCCATCCATAATTCTCCTGTGAACAAGCTGGCCAGGCCTCAAAAAGGTGTGCCCTTTGGATCCTTCCCTTAGGGAATATGTGGATGATCCATCCTTGTAGGTCAAGCACAATTTTTCATCAACTAACTTCTGCAGGTATGCCACATTGTGCAGACTAACTCTTTCTTCAAAAGTGATTCTTTGGGCAACCTCAAATGGTAATCCAATTTCATCAACCCCCTTAAAAGGATCACCAGTAATCACACTACGAGAAGAAAAGCCAGACCCCTTTCTAATAAATAATGTTTTCATTTTCTCGAGCCAAGCCTTGGTAGTTGTGTCATTTGATTCTTTCCCAACTCCATAACGTTTATCCACATCACGAGATGCCTAATAAACAAATTTTAGGTAAAATATAAGCCCAGTTGTTGAAAAGAAGCAGATAATTGATATGTAAACCCTAAGTTATAAAAGCATCATATTTAAGTGATAATTGATTTATTGCACATAAATATGCAACAAATCAAATAATAGAATTATAGGTTAAGAGATAAGGCACACAATCAGCATATTTCAAGAGACAGATGCAAAAGTATAGCAGAATACCTTTCCTGTCCCCCTAAACTCAAGATACTGTGCAACTGCAACTTGTAAGTCATTCGCTTCCACTTCATGAGACTCAAAGTTTGGAGTCCCAGACCTTGAACTTTTAATGTTCTCTATTTGTTTTAGGACTTTTCTTAGCATTGTAATTGAATGATCCTAATCACAGACATGTAATGGACAATTAATAGCAAGCAAATAACAAGATTCAAGATTAAATCAGGACTACAGAAATGCCTTACTGATGACATAATGTTCATCCCATCAGAAATGTCAGGCACAGACAGACAGTTTGGTGGAACAGGCAAGAATTCCAGGATATAACCAGCTTGTGGATAATATCCCTTAGCTGAAAGCTTTCTTCTGGTGTCTTCAGGTATTCTTTTTAGTATTTCCATTGCCTGCGGGGAAAAAACTAAAATTAGACAAGTACAGTTAGATTAGAAGCAAACAATAAAATCAAGATGATGGTAAGTCATATCACGACAACAAGTTTCAAGCACCAGAGTCTTCCAGCGTGCTTTATTCTACACTGTAAAACTAAAAACATACTCCGTATTCAAAAGCACAACAGGATGCCTCCTGTATACAGAAACTTAACAAGAAAACAGAAGGCCAATCCATTATTTGAGTTCATCCACATTAATAAGATAGGTAATACAAATCAGTGAAATCACCCTTGAAGCAAACATTAGAACCACATAATGATTTTTAAAGTATTCGCATTCTAATAAGTTAATGAGAAATACCAATTGTTTTTATAAGTTATAACTATTCAAGGCCGACCGAAGAAAGCTCCTCACATAGAACAACACATTCCATAAAGATGGCCAGAAGGGGCAGCCAGGCAACTTCGATCAACATATTGTCATCATAGATATGAGTTCCATACAAGTCAGCTGGAATGCTAAGTGGAATCTATCTATTTGTTATATTCTAAATTCTAAATGAATAAAGAATCAAACAATACATTATATCTACTTGAATTCTAGGAAACACTACGTTTCTATGATAATCAATTTAATCCACCTGCATCAAAGTATTCCAAAATCTTCACCATTTACTTTGATATAGAATAACATTACTACTCCCGTACTCCAAAGTTTACTACATTCAAAACTATCAAGGGGAAGATTAAATTATTATCCATCATAAATGGCATAAGGTTTCTGCTACCATAAATTAATTAATATCAATCATAAAAGCAATTAAAAGCAAAAGAAGTCATATTTATTAAAATAAAAAATTATAAAAAGATTTTATTTATAACAAAAAATAAATAAATAAATGTGGTTGGTGTTTGAGAAGCCAGACCTCATAAGGAAGCAACCGACGAGAATAGCCATCACCATAGCGATATCCATATCTCTCCAAGAAGCTCCAAAAGCCATCATCAAGATTTGCATTCTTTGGTAATTTCAATTCTAGGTAGCAAGCACCATCAGAATTTTTAACTTCATTTACTGATATTTGTGAAACTTCCTGTAGCAAAATGCCACAATGAGGTTATTAAGCATATGAATCATGCTGCTCATGTTAAACTTACCACTTTACATCAAACTTTTATCAAGAATATGTAATTGCAGTAAACAAAAAAATAAATAATAAATCAAATTTAAAAATAAAAAATAAAAAATAAAATAAAGGAGAGAGAGAGAGAGAATTCAATGCTATAGATTTTTCCAAATATGAACGAGAAAGAAGATCTACAGCAAATTTTTAATGCATTTAAGCATTGAAGATGCTGTATGTATGTAAATCCCAAAAAAACTTTGAACTGTGGAATGCAAAGGCATTTTCATCATGAACAAGACAGTGAAATCCATAAATTTGGATTCCCACAAACCCACATCCCAAATAACTCCCAGGGCTCCCAGCACAAAGTCAGGTCGTCCCCATATTAGAAATTTCCTGGAATGAAAGTACAATACTTACTACATTCATGGTAGTTAGTCTGGTATTCAACATATGCACCAATACAAAGAAGCTTATTTATCCACTACTACAAATTCTTATGCAGACAAGTTATAATTAATCTATGGAAGGAAAGCATTGACCACTGATGAAAATTAGAGTAAAACACCAGGAATTTAAAAATGTAACTTTATTCCTTGAAAACAGATGAGAAGAGAAAACATAATAACATCAAACAAGCAGAATAGCAGGCAATGACAATTTTACATAAACCCATATCAACATAGAAAATATAGATGAGCAACGAATTAGGAGTAGTTAATAGACAGGAAGTAAACTGAAAAATGGCATTCTTCAGAAATAGGGAGAGTGAATTATTAACCTCACAACATGAGGACAGCATCCTTTCAAGAACACCAATATGCTTCACCTGAAACTAAAAACACCAGCAGAATAAGTTAGAACACAAAGATAGTGCCACCAGAAGCAAATGCAAATTTCACTGACACCAATGCTCAAATTTACAAATGTTGAAGCTCAAACATCACCAGCTTCTTGCAGTGACATATATCTTAGAAGGAGAGAAGAAAAATGAATATCAAAAACAAGATCAATGCAATTAATGCAAGTTACATGTCACATGTATGATACTCAGTAGTTACAACATACACATAAACATTAATAAAAACAGGAAGGCCATTTCTAATGCTTTAAAACTTCAAGCACAAAAGATGATGTTCATTAAGAGGTGGTATAAAGATAGTGCCACGCAAGCAGCAAATGCAAATTTCACAGACACCAATTGCTCAAATTTACAGATGTTGAAGTTCAGACATCATCAGCTCCTTGCAGGGACAGATATCTTGGAGGGAGAGGAGAAAATAAATATCAGAAACACAACCGATGCAATTAATGCAAGTTCCATGTCACATGCATGATACCTCAGTGGTTACAACATATACATAAACATTAATAAAAACTGGAAGGCCTTTTTCAATGCTTTAAAGCTTCAAGCACAAAAGGTTGCGTTCATGAAGAGGTGGAATAAGGTATAAACCAGACATCACTCAATGAGTCAATGTAACACATATATTTGAAGCATTCACATGGATCAGAGATCAAATGGATGCTCATCCTCACAATAAATCCAAGAACAGATATTAAAATAACAGCATTAGTACTTAAATGCTATTGAGTTTCAGCATAAACAAAAGGGTAATAGAACATAGAGAAAGTCAAAAGAAGACACTGTTTGAATTCATGGAATACATGAACTAAAAAATAACAAGCAATTTATGCAGACTCTTGACACAAAGAACAACTTCTTATGTATGAGCAAGCAAGAGATGGAGACAATTGTTAGATAAAATACCTTCCTGTTTTTTAATTTCAGGCACTTTAAGCACAATAAGCTCAACATCCGCTTTAATTCACTAACATGGTCAGGGTGATAAATAGGTATTGGCAATTCGATGTAGCCAAAATGACCTGAAATGTCAGCACAAGAAATTAAAAGCCTATCAGCTATCATGATAAAGTCATACATCAAAAAGGGTACGAAGAATAGACTCTTGCTTACCTTCACATTGCCCTGGCTCAGCAGTACCACAAGATTCACATTTTCCTGCCTCAAGCGGAAGCCCAAGAAAAGGATTTAAGAGCTGACTAGGATGATTTATGGGGAACTCATTTATAGAGGACTTGACCTAAGCAAAATCCACAGCGTATTGTGTTACTTTTCAAGTCAAGGACTAACTTGAATAATTTTTGTAAAACTTATAGATGTAGGGGCATTATATTATAATGCAGATACACTACTTACAATTTCTTGCTTAGTAGCTAAGCCAAATTTAATACCCCTTATCGTCCCAGGCAATATTTCGAATGATGTACCCTCTTCCATTTCGATTCACCAAAGCTGAAAAAGAAAAAATAAAAAATAAAAAGGAATAAAATATTACAACTGTGAACAAATCAACTAATCTGGAAATACAAAAGAAATATAACAAGATTAACGTGAATACTGCTAGTCACTCTTCAACAAAGTTGCAATTTGTAAATAAAGCAAATGCCCTAACTAAAATGCAAAGGCAAACAAAAAGAGCAAAATGATGTCATTCCAACTCATAATATTAAACAGTTTTCTGTGCTTTGGCCTTTGGGATCTATGGTTCCAGAATTTCCAGTTAAAAAATTTGTTCAAACAGAACCAGACACAATTAATCTGCATTCCTCATTTCCTCATTTCCCAAATCCATGCAACACTGTACGATAATGGTATAAAAATATTCCAATAACATCCATGCAGCTTAATAGCTTATTCCAAACCTCACATTTTCAATTTCCCAAACATTTTCTCAGAAATAAGAAATGTTACCTTTTTAGCAAAATAATTTAATACCAGAGGCACAAGTAAAGCCTAAGCACTGATGTGATTTGAACTTTTTTTAATCTAAAACTGTATATTACCTAATGAAAGCAAGAACTGAAGGGACAGAAACTAATCACATCACATAATAAGCTTAAAAGCACACCTATAATCACATGACATAATAAGCTAAAATGCACAAAAGATTTTGAGCATGCATTTGGATTATAAGTTAATTTCCATAATTATGTAAAACCCTTTGCTTTTAATTTTATCAGCAGTGCTGAATTTTTTTTTGCATGCTACTTTTAAAATTTCATCTTCTTTCTAAAGGTATGAAAGTGCATTGCATATCTGTTTGCAATTAGATATCCTGGACTGAGTATCTTCACTTTGGGTCAATATATACAAGCTTTTCCCGTTCTTGTTGTTTTTTCTTTTTTCAATTTGTTGACTAAAACAGTTTACAATAAAAACAGGGCATGCCCGTGAGCAGTGGCCCTAAACTGACATAACCATGCCCAACAAAAAACATCTGCAAACAAGTATCAAATCTCAAAGGGCACATATGTTTAAAATATATAAAAACAATAACAAGAACAATAATGACACGGTTAAAACCTGTTCTAAAATGAAGTATGAAGTGAATAAACACACGCGCATTAACAGTTCTAGTAAAATTCAACTCAATAAAAGCAGAGAAAACACAGACGACAAGCAGCTCTTCCCGATCATTTCTCTTTAGCACAATTTCCGAGCTAAACAGACATACAGCGTTGACCAAAACACAAAAGGAGAAACAACATTGAAAAAATCCCGACCAAAACTCACATGCAGAGGAACAAAACCCCCGCACCCAACCACAGAACCACCGCGCCAAAAACCCTAGTTCCAACTTCAGAACAAACGAGACAAATCACACAATGAACAAATAAATCAACACCGCTCCAGCAATAGAGTCAAATGGAAGTTAAATAAACAAAAAAAAAAACGGCAAAAAAAATAAATAAAACCGACAAAAAGGCAGTGAAATAAAACCCTGCGAAATGTAAAATAAACAAATGATTAAACAAACAGGAATTCGTACACGTCAGCGCTCAGAGCAAGTGAGAGAAATGGAGAGAGCTGTACAGAACCAGAAATGGCGGAACCGCGGCGCAGAGAGGCGAGAAGAAAGGTATGTTTGAGACCGGAAGCTCAGAAGAACGGAAATTCTTCGGAGAGCTTTGCGAGAGTGAGTAGGAGAGAGTGTGAGTTTTTATATTTTTTTTTCTCCGATTTTTTTTTTCTTTTTGGGCTCTTCCGTTGCTTAGAGGCAACAGTTGGAGCCTTGGAGCGTAGGTGCGGCCTCTTTGGTTGCACTTTTGTAAACGGTAAAAAGTTGCGGGATGTGAAATGACAAAATCGGGTCAGTGGTCTCCCTTTAATGTATTTCAATTTGAGGGTAAAACGGGGATGATGTTGGTAAGTAGGGCGACGGCACCAATGTCATGGCTATAGGGAGCAACGTAAATTACAATTTTGGCCTTCTAGTAAACACAATAGCAAGCTCTTTTTGCTGGATATTTTCGGAAGATATAATAGGAAACATGGATTTAATAGGGTAGTGTGGTACACCATTCTATGGTTAGCTCATGAATTATTTCAAATTTTTAGTTTGCTTTTACTAACTTTTAAAGAAATTTATTTCACAACAAATAAATAAAGTAAAAAACCCGACTTGGCACGTACTATGCACGCACTCAGTTTGGGGATGCCCTAAGATCCGGAACAGGGACGACGTCGTTGAGAGTGGACGCCCTAAGATCCGGAACAGAAACGACGTCGTTTCGGCGATATGAATCGAACCCTTTGTTGCTCATCACTAATAACATCTCACGAGTATTCAACGAGCTGTAACCAATTCAGAGCAAAGACCTAATCAAATGACGAGTTTTCCTATCTACAAATAGAGCGAGAAACGAGACAATAGTGGTGCGATTTTATGGGAAATGAGAGAAAATGTCTGGAATCGATGAGAAAATGTTGGAACTTAATTGAGACAGGATAAACGGGTTTGGAGTAAACAAAATGACTTCTTTGCCCTCAAAATAACAGCGGATATAGATGAAAATTATAACGGAGGAACTACTTGGGAGTGATTTTAAAAGTTAGAGGAATAAATTACGTACTTTTAATAGGTTGGGACTAAATCAAGTATTACGTAATAATCGGAGGATCAAAATTGGTAGTAACTGTTTTCAAAAAAAAATGGTATTAACTCTAAAAAAAAATTGAAATGGGTATTAACTTTATTTTATTATTATTTTTTGAACTCTAACAAAATTTATTTCACAAAAAATAAATAAAGTAAAAAACCCAACTTGGCACGTGCTATGCACGCACTCAGTTCGAGGACGCCCTAAGATCCGGAACAGAAACGACGTCGTTTCGGCGATATGAATCGAACCATTTGTTGCTCATCACTGATAACATCTCACGAGTATTCAACAAGCTGTAACCAATTCGGAGCAAATACCTAATCAAAGGACGAGTTTTTATATCTACAAATTGAGCAAGAAATGGGACAACAATGGTGCGATTTTATGTGAAATGAGAGAAAATATATGGAATCGATGAGAAAATGATGGGAACTGAATTGACACAGGATAAACGGGTTTGGAGTAAATAAAATGACTTCTTTGCCCTCAAAATAACGGTGGATATAGATGGAAATTGACCTAATTGGGTGTGATTTTAAAAGTTAGAGGACTAATTAAATTGGATATTAACTCTAAAAAAATTTATTTCACAACAAATAAATAAAGTAAAAAATATGATTTACGCACCAAACTTGGCACATAATATGCACGCACCCAGTAGTGCGCTCTCATATTCTTTTTTCACCTGTGTTTTTTTCATGTGGGTCTAATAAACACCATCTCCTTACCTTATTAACAAAACAAGCTAAACTCACCTCCCCCAATAGTGTAAAAATCATCTACTTTTTTTTCTTTCCAAAAAAAGTGAGCTAAAAAATCCCTATTGGGGACGGTCTTAAATGTCATTAAAGTTGCCAACGCATATGTTCAATTCATCATACCCGGATTTTATGTTTTTTACTTTTGTACCTACCCGCACTCAACTCATCGGATTTCATGTTTTTTACTTTTGTACCTACTTACGGTCAACTCGCCGAATTTCATGTTTACACACAACCCACAAGGTCTTTGGCAACCACAAAGCATATTTACACACAAACCACATGCCAAAAGTGTACACAACTGAGTCGCACAAAGGGATCCAAAAGTACACACACCAAGAATCGATAGTGAACATGGCGGCAACCCTGAAATGCACACAACCGGCAAATGAAATGCACACGAATGGAGCCTAAAATCAAAATATAATTAGTCCATAGTTCGCATGCATATTACCACAAGGCATATTATATTTTGATCTTGAAAATATAAGATACGATAGAATCCTGCCAAAATTACACCTCTAAACTCATGCATAAAATAAAAATATAATTATATTTAGATTATAAATACAACCATAGTTACTAAACAATCTCTCATAAATACATTTAAACAAATAATCATAAATAACTGGAAAACAAAAAAAATCAGCACCATAGATTAACACAAAATCAAGGGCCAAAATTAATTCATAGTTTTCAGGTGGTCTTATTTGATCATAATCTATATATATATCTTATGTTCAAAAAATGAGAAGGCGATTTTGGCCCAAATGTGCTAGCCTTTAAAAAATTCAAACTATCCAAATTGAATTAATTCATTAATCATCTAAGTGAATTCATTAACAAGATACATTCACAACACCCTAATAAACATATGAATCATAAGTTAGAATTCTACCCATTATACATTAATCACAAATAAAGCGTCAAGATTGACAATACAATCCTAGCTCAAACCCATAAACTAACTACTCATGATTCAGTAGCATAAAGAACATAAAAGCATAAATGTAAAGCATAAACATTGCAAGATAAAGAGACAAAATGGGAAATAAAGCTTGTCTATTAAAATGGATGGTAAAATCTTGAAATCCATGTATAAAATCTTAAATACAAGCTCCAAAAGTATAAACGAACCTAAACCTAAACCTAATCTAATTTTAAAATATGAAACGAACGAGTAGGAAATAGCTAGGGTTCGTGTGGTATATGGAACCAAGGAGAAATGATATAAAATATGTAATTTTAAACCCATGAAATCACTCGTCACGAAAAAAATTTGGCTTATTGGAATATGGCCTCATGAGGTGCATTACTGCGTGGTGGGATGGTGTGACAACAAGAAGACTTTTCACTGGAATATGGTGTCACGAAGCTTGTAACCGCGGGGTGGTGTGCTGAAAGCATAATTTAGCTTACTGATTTTCATGAAAGTTGTAGTCCTTTGAGTTTTCTTGCCTATGGCACAGGAATCACTTGATTTAGAAATTTCTAAGTTGAGATATGACCCAAGTACCGAACAATGGTTTAGATGAAAGAAATTTCCCACTTTGATCTTTTGCTCTTCTTGTGCGTTGGTTTGCCAAATGACCAATCCCATTGAAAATACCACTCATTGTCTCACTTGGAAGTATTTTATCCATCTTCTTAGCTTATTATTGGCTGACTCCAAATACGTAAAAAATGCTCTATATATTTGGCTTCAATGTCTTCCAAAATGCATGAAAAAAAATATTCCTTGTTGCTTCAAGTGTGAGGTGTTGTACTTAAATGCACAAACAGAGCAAGTAAAGGCTCTTTGACAATGATATCTACATTTTGGGGCTTAAAAATGAGATTAAATATGGGATAAAGTGCAAGCAAAATGAGTACAAAAATACACTCATCACGATATATATATATAATTAAGATATTAATAAAGAAATATACTTCTTGGCAAACCAATAAACCCCTTAAATTTCACGTTTGCAACAAACCAATGTTTATTCTTCATCCTCAAAAATCCAGACACTAACCCATCAATTTTTTTATTTTCACATTAGAATAAATAAAAAAAATAAAAACAAGCAAACAAAAAAACAACAACCGAAAAGACTACCTTTGTGTGACTTGAGTTAAGCAACGAATTAACCCGAGAAGGAAGTCGTTCACATCACTTTCGATCTCATAGAAGCCAACTATAGAGGAAAACATAACCACCATTCCATCTTCATCCTTGTTGCAATTTCCAATCATCGATTCTTGTTCTTTATTTATAATTTTTTTTTCCTAATGTTACCATGATTGGACACCACCTCAAAAATTTATCATCAATTAGTTATGGAGTCCCAAACCAACGTCGTCGACATCACTGATTCTGAAAATTCTTTGACATTGAACTTTGTAGGCTCTACTTCTCAATATTTTATTTGTTGTTGAACATTGTTACGCTTGGAAATAATTAATTAGTAGGGATGAATATAATATAAATGGGCATGAATTTTGAGGTCCTTTTAAAAAAATATATATATATATTTTTCCCTAATTTGCTTTTTGTAATTACAACTTAACCCCAAATATTTGTTGAATTATTTCAAATTCATCCGTTTAGCTTGAAATTGAGCCCTAATTTCATTGATTTAACTCAATTTAGTCTTTGTTAGCATATATATATAATGTAAATAACATGAATATGCACAAAGCTGACACAATTAAATAATAATAAGTCCATAATATAATTTAAATAATATAAGAAACAAACCAATTTATCAGCTTAACAATTAACTAATACTAGTGTAACATATTTTGAAAATATTTTATATTATTCTTATTTAATTTAAGCATAGGAAATAGACGAGAAGAAGAACATATTTGAGGAGACTGAAAGCTTAGAAGAACGAAAATTCTTCAGAGCTTTGCGAAAGTGAGTAGGTGAGTGAGAGTAATTTCAATATTTTTTTTTTCATTTTAGGATCATCTGTTGTGTTGAGTTGTATTCAAGGGGTTTTAGTGAATTATTTGAAAATAATAATAATATTTAAAAGTAGAACTAGTGACAACTACACTAACCGTGCGGATGCGTGCAATACACGTGTACGCGCCAGTTTGGCTACTTATGTGTGTGGTTATTTTATTTTTTATTTTTTATTTTTTATTTTTGGTTTTCTTTTTCCTCATAACTTTTTCCTCATAACTCATAGGTACTCTTTTGGCTGCTCTAGTAGTCTAAGTACACGTGAGGTTTTTTTTTTTTTTTTTTAACCTTTCCACGAAACTTGGAGGTGCCACTTTAGCTGCTATTGATTTTTTTTTTTCCTTCTCTTTCAGAAAACAATGAAAAAAGGTAGTGTGTTGCAGTCAAACCTCTCCTATTTCATTTCACACTCATTCATCCATACAAGTAAAATTTCATTCGAAAACTCTCATTGATCTTAGCTTGTTTGTATGATGCAACTTTTTATTATTTTTATATTTACACATTTCATTTCCTATATTTTTTTAAAATATTATTTCTCGTTTCTCGCTTATGTGCTATGTAAATATGCATAGTTACACTGTCATTTTCATTGTAGATAATTGTTCTAACGTCATATACATTAAGTTAATAATATTTGTTAGTCATACGTGACTATATCTTATTTATTCAACTATTGTCTTATTGCAACCTCTATGTACTTATACTAATATATGCCCATTGAGTTAATTTAAAACAACAATATCAATCATTTATATTCTTTGAAATTAAATTGTTTTATGATAATATACTAGTCTTGTTTACACATGATGTTTCAAAGGTAATATCTCTGTCTATGGGCTATGGGCTATTTTTTACAAAGCTTAATTTAATTTATAAATAAGTTAATATAAATTTAAAAACTAATCTCACATTTAATTTCTTGTTTACATGCTATTTCACAAGAAGGACAATCTTTCTTTTGGGTTAGACCATGAGGTGTCACTTGGCTAGTTCAATGAATGGGGAAAGTGCTGGCCAGATTAATTTTTTCATACAAGAGGAGATTCAAACTCCCGACCTCTCTTAAGGGAGAATAGTGAACGGCCACTCACGCCAACCAAGATGGTTCTTCATTACGAATCTTTCTTCCTATATTATTCACACAAGTTTCACTAATAACCCTATTATTTTCGAAAAATGACTTCCGGACAAAAAGTTCAGAAATCATTTTCTGGACATGGAATTCGTGCGCCGTCCCTCCCTCAGTCCGACGGAAACTAGAGGCAGCGACCTCTTTTTTTTTCTTTTTTTTTTTAAACTTTTAAATTTATTTATAATAAATATTATTAGTATTTTTATATTTTAAATAAAATAATAAAAAATATATAATTATACACTTCTACTCATTTTCCAGAAAATAAATCAAACACCCAAAGACAGTTTTTCAGAGTAAATCCAAACACTGAAAATGGCACACAGTTGGAGACTTGGAGCGTAGGTGCGGCCTCTTTGGTTGCACTTTTGTAAACGGAAAAAAGTTGCGAGATGTGAAATCACAAAATTGGGTCAGTAGTCTCCCTTTAATGTATTTCAATTTGAGGGTAAAACGGGGATGATGTTGGTAAGTAGGGCGACAACACCAATGTCATGGCTATAGGGAGGAACGTAAATTACAATTTTGGCCTTCTATAAACACAATAGCAAACTCTTTTTGCTGTCTATTTTAGGAGGATATAATAGGAAACATGGATTTAATAGGGTAGTGTGGTACACCATTGTATAGATTTAAAAAAATTATTTCAAAACGAATAAATAAAGTAAAAAATCTGATTTACACAACCAACTTGGCACGTACTATGCACGCACTCAGTTCGAAGACGCCCTAAGATCCGGAACAGAAACGACGTCGTTTCGGTGATATGAATCGAACCCTTTGTTGCTCATCACTGATAACATCTCACGAGTATTCAACGAGCTGTAACCAATTCGGAGCAAATACCTAATCAAAGGACGAGTTTTCCTATCTACAAATAGAGCGAGAAACGGGACAATAGTGGTGCGATTTTATGGGAAATGAGAGAAAATGTCTGGAATCGATGAGAAAATGCTGGGAACATAATTGAGACAGGATAAACGGGTTTGGAGTAAATAAAATGACTTCTTTGCCCTCAAAATAACAGCGGATATAGATGAAAATTGTAACGGAGGACCAACTTGGATGTGATTTTAAAAGTTAGAGGAATAAATTGGGTACTTTTAATATGTTGGGACTAAATCAAGTATTACGTAATAATCGGAGGATCGAAATTGGTATTAACTGTTTTCAAAAAAAAAAATGGTATTAACTCTATAAAAAAAAAAAGGGTATTAACTTTATTTTATTATTTTTTTAGAACTCTAAAAAAATTTATTTCACAAAAAAATAAATAAAGTAAAAAACCCAACTTGGCACGTGCTATGCACGCACTCAGTTCGGGGACGCCCTAAGATCCGGAACAAGGACGGCGTCGTTGAGAGTGGACGCCCTAAGATCCGGAACAAAAACGACGTCGTTTCGGTGATATGAATCGAACCCTTTGTTGCTCATCACTGATAACACCTCACGAGTATTCAACGAGCTGTAACCAATTCGGAGCAAATACCTAATCAAAGGACGAGTTTTCCTATCTACAAATAGAGCGAGAAACGAGACAATAGTGGTGCGATTTTATGGGAAATGAGAGAAAATGTCTGGAATCGATGAGAAAATGTTGGAACTTAATTGAGACAGGATAAACGGGTTTGGAGTAAACAAAATGACTTCTTTGCCCTCAAAATAACAGCGGATATAGATGAAAATTGTAACGGAGGACCAACTTGGATGTGATTTTAAAAGTTAGAGGAATAAATTGGGTACTTTTAATATGTTGGGACTAAATCAAGTATTACGTAATAATCGGAGGATCGAAATTGGTATTAACTGTTTTCAAAAAAAAAAATGGTATTAACTCTATAAAAAAAAAAAGGGTATTAACTTTATTTTATTATTTTTTTAGAACTCTAAAAAAATTTATTTCACAAAAAAATAAATAAAGTAAAAAACCCAACTTGGCACGTGCTATGCACGCACTCAGTTCGGGGACGCCCTAAGATCCGGAACAAGGACGGCGTCGTTGAGAGTGGACGCCCTAAGATCCGGAACAAAAACGACGTCGTTTCGGTGATATGAATCGAACCCTTTGTTGCTCATCACTGATAACATCTCACGAGTATTCAACGAGCTGTAACCAATTCGGAGCAAATACCTAATCAAAGGACGAGTTTTCCTATCTACAAATAGAGCGAGAAACGGGACAATAGTGGTGCGATTTTATGGGAAATGAGAGAAAATGTCTGGAATCGATGAGAAAATGCTGGGAACATAATTGAGACAGGATAAACGGGTTTGGAGTAAATAAAATGACTTCTTTGCCCTCAAAATAACAGCGGATATAGATGAAAATTGTAACGGAGGACCAACTTGGATGTGATTTTAAAAGTTAGAGGAATAAATTGGGTACTTTTAATATGTTGGGACTAAATCAAGTATTACGTAATAATCGGAGGATCGAAATTGGTATTAACTGTTTTCAAAAAAAAAAATGGTATTAACTCTATAAAAAAAAAAAGGGTATTAACTTTATTTTATTATTTTTTTAGAACTCTAAAAAAATTTATTTCACAAAAAAATAAATAAAGTAAAAAACCCAACTTGGCACGTGCTATGCACGCACTCAGTTCGGGGACGCCCTAAGATCCGGAACAAGGACGGCGTCGTTGAGAGTGGACGCCCTAAGATCCGGAACAAAAACGACGTCGTTTCGGTGATATGAATCGAACCCTTTGTTGCTCATCACTGATAACACCTCACGAGTATTCAACGAGCTGTAACCAATTCGGAGCAAATACCTAATCAAAGGACGAGTTTTCCTATCTACAAATAGAGCGAGAAACGGGACAATAGTGGTGCGATTTTATGGGAAATGAGAGAAAATGTCTGGAATCGATGAGAAAATGCTGGGAACATAATTGAGACAGGATAAACGGGTTTGGAGTAAATAAAATGACTTCTTTGCCCTCAAAATAACAGCGGATATAGATGAAAATTGTAACGGAGGACCAACTTGGATGTGATTTTAAAAGTTAGAGGAATAAATTGGGTACTTTTAATATGTTGGGACTAAATCAAGTATTACGTAATAATCGGAGGATCGAAATTGGTATTAACTGTTTTCAAAAAAAAATGGTATTAACTCTATAAAAAAAAAAGGGTATTAACTTTATTTTATTATTTTTTTAGAACTCTAAAAAAATTTATTTCACAAAAAAATAAATAAAGTAAAAAACCCAACTTGGCACGTGCTATGCACGCACTCAGTTCGGGGACGCCCTAAGATCCGGAACAAGGACGGCGTCGTTGAGAGTGGACGCCCTAAGATCCGGAACAAAAACGACGTCGTTTCGGTGATATGAATCGAACCCTTTGTTGCTCATCACTGATAACACCTCACGAGTATTCAACGAGCTGTAACCAATTCGGAGCAAATACCTAATCAAAGGACGAGTTTTCCTATCTACAAATAGAGCGAGAAACGAGACAATAGTGGTGCGATTTTATGGGAAATGAGAGAAAATGTCTGGAATCGATGAGAAAATGTTGGAACTTAATTGAGACAGGATAAACGGGTTTGGGAAAATGTTGGAACTTAATTGAGACAGGATAAACGGGTTTGGAGTAAACAAAATGACTTCTTTGCCCTCAAAATAACAGCGGATATAGATGAAAATTGTAACGGAGGACCAACTTGGATGTGATTTTAAAAGTTAGAGGAATAAATTGGGTACTTTTAATATGTTGGGACTAAATCAAGTATTACGTAATAATCGGAGGATCGAAATTGGTATTAACTGTTTTCAAAAAAAAATGGTATTAACTCTATAAAAAAAAAAGGGTATTAACTTTATTTTATTATTTTTTTAGAACTCTAAAAAAATTTATTTCACAAAAAAATAAATAAAGTAAAAAACCCAACTTGGCACGTGCTATGCACGCACTCAGTTCGGGGACGCCCTAAGATCCGGAACAAGGACGGCGTCGTTGAGAGTGGACGCCCTAAGATCCGGAACAAAAACGACGTCGTTTCGGTGATATGAATTGAACCCTTTGTTGCTCATCACTGATAACACCTCACGAGTATTCAACGAGCTGTAACCAATTCGGAGCAAAGACCTAATCAAATGACGAGTTTTCTTATCTACAAATAGAGTGAGAAACGGGACAATAGTGGTGAGATTTTATGGGAAATGAGAGAAAATGTCTGGAATCGATGAGAAAATGCTAGGAACTGAATTGAGACATGATAAAGCCCTCAAAATAACGGTGGATATAGATGGAAATTGTAACGGATGACCTAATGGGTACTTTTAATAGGTTGGGACTAAATCAAGTATTACGTAATAGTCAGATGACCAAAATAGGTATTAACCTTACAAAAATTTATTTCACAACAAATAAATAAAGTAGAAAAACCTTATTTACACACCCAACTTGGCACGTAATACACACGCACCCAGTAGTGCGCTCAACGTGCGCTCTCATATTTTTTTTTCACCTATGTTTTTTTCATGTGGAACTAATAAACACCATCTCCTTACCTTATTATAGCAAGCTAAACTCACCTCCCCCAATAGTGTAAAAATCATCTAATTTTTTTTCTTTCCTAAAAAAGTGAGCTAAAAAAATTCCTATTGGGGACGCTCTTAAATGTCATTAAAGTTGCCAACACATATGTTCAATTCATCCTACCCGGATTTTATGTTTTTTACTTTTGTACCTACCCGCGCTCAACTCATCGAATTTCATGTTTTTTACTTTTGTACCTACCCACGGTCAACTCGTCAAATTTCATGTTTACACACAAACCACAAGGTCTTTGGCAACCACAAAGCATATTTACACACAAACCACATGCCAAAAGTGTACACAACTGAGTCGCACAAAGGGGTCCAAAAGTACACACACCAAGAATCGATAGTGAACATGGCGGCAACCCTGAAATGCACACAACCGGCAAATGAAATGCACACGAATGGAGCCTAAAATCAAAATATAATTAGTCCATAGTTCGCATGCATATTACCACAAGGCATATTATATTTTGATCTTGAAAATATAAGATACGATAGAATCATGCCAAAATTACACCTCTAAAATCATGCATAAAATAAAAATATAATTATATTTAGATTATAAATACAACCATAGTTACTAAACAATCTGATAGTGAATATACTCCAGGACCGGTCGGATGCACTCCGGACCCGGTCGGAGGCTGTGCGGTCGGGGAGTCGGTTGGTCGGGAGGCTGACGTGGGCTCGGCCGTCACGGGCCGAACAGTGCCCCCGATGGGCTCACGACGCGGCGTGCCAAGGTCTGCCACGTACTCCTTCCCGCTTGGGCGTAGAGTGAGGCGGGCGCATGCGCGCCACGTTCCCGCCATGCCGGAGGTCCGGCAACCGCACTTTTCTCCCTTATAAATAGCGCATTTACGAGGAGAGAGAGGATCTTTTGGCTGTTTCTAGACTAAGACTTAGAGTGAGCTCGGACAATAGGAAAGCCCACTGCCGACCTGCCGAGCACTTTGAGCACTTCTTGACTTGTAACCGGGTTTGGATCCTTTAGCTAATAAAAGATCATGTTTTCTGGTTTTCCTTGGTGCCCGTATTGTACGATATCACAATCTCTCATAAATACATATAAACAAATAATCATAAATACCTGGAAAACAAAAAAATCAGCACCATGGGGTTGCGGGGAGTGGTTTGATAGCCCGTCCCTTTTCCTTGTTGATTGTCTTTCTGATGATTTAATGAATTAAGCTTTTTCTCTCGAAAAAAAAAATCAGCACCATGGATTAACAAAAAATCAAGGGCCAAAATTAATTCATAGTTTTCAGGTGAGTCTCATATATATATATATATATCTTATGTTCAAGAAATGAGAAGGCGATTTTGACCCAAATGTGCTAGCCTTTAAAAAAAATTCAAACTATCCAAATTGAATTAATTCATTAATCATCTAAGTGAATTCATTAACAAGATACATTCACAACACCCTCATAAACATATGAATCATAGGTTAGAATTCTACCCATTATACATTAATCATAAATAAAGAATCAAGATTGACAATACAATCATAGCTCAAACACATAAACTAACTACTCATGATTCAGTAGCATAAAGAACATAAAAGCATAAATGTAAAGCATAAACATTGCAAGATAAAGAGACAAAAGGGAAATATATAAAGCTTGTCTATTGAAATGGATGGTAAAATCTTGAAATCCATGTATAAAAACAAGCTCCAAAAGTATAAAGGAACCTAAATCTAAACCTAATCTAATTTTAAAATATGAAAGGAACGAGTAGGAAATAGCTAGGTTTCGTGTGGTATATGGAACCAAGTAAAAATGATATAAAATATGTAATTTTAAACCCATGAAATCACTCGTCACGACCCTTGTCACGAACAAAATTTGGCTTATTGGAATATGGCCTCATGCGGTGCATTAGTGCGTGGTGGGATGGTGTGATAACAAGAAGATTTTTCACTGGAATATGGTGTCACGAAGCTTGTAAGTGGTATGCTGAAAGCATAATTTGGCTTACTGATTTTCATGAAAGTTGTAGCCCTTCGAGTTTTCTTGCCAATGACACACGAATCACTTGATTTAGACATTTCTAAGTTGAGATATGACCCAAGTACCGAACAATGGTCGAGATGAACGAAATTTGCCACCTTGATCTTTTGCTCTTCTTGTGCGTTGGTTTGCCAAACGACTAATACCATTGAAAATACCACCCATTGTCTCACTTGGAAGTATTTTATCCATCTTCTTAGTTTATTATTGACTGACTCCAAATACGTCTAAAATGCTCTATTTGACTTCAATGTCTTTCAAAATGCATGAAAAAATACTCTTTGTTGCTTGTTGTACTTAAATGCACAAACAAAGCAAGTAAGAGCTCTATGACAATGATATCTACATTTTGGGGATTAAAAATGACATTAAATATGGGATAAAGTGCAAGCAAAATGAGTACAAAAATACACTCATCACGATATATATATATATATATATATATATATATATATATATATATATATAATTAAGATATTAATGAAGAAATAAACCCCTTAAATTTCACGTTTGCAACAAACCAATGTTTAATCTTCATCCTCAAAAATCCAAACGCAACCCATCAATTTTTTATTTTCACGTTAGAATTAAAAAAACAAAAAACAAAAAACAAAAAAAAACAAAAAAAAAAAACAAACAAAACAAGCAAACAAAAAAACAACAACCGAAAAGATTACCTTTGTGTGACTTGAGTTAAGCAACGAATTAACCCGAGAAGGAAGTCGTTCACATCACTTTCGATCTCATAGAAGCCAACTATATAGGAAAACATAACCACCATTCCATCTTCATCCTTGTTGCCATTTCCAATCGTCGATTCTTGATCTTTATTTATAATATTTTTTCCTAATGTTACCATGATTGGACACCACCTCAAAAATTTATCATCGATTAGTTATGGAGTCCCAAACCAACGTCGTCGACATCACTGATTCTGAAAATTCATTGACATTGAACATTGTAGGCTCTACTTCTCAATATTTTATTTGTTGTTGAACATTGTTACGCTTGGAAATAATTAATTAGTAGGGATGAATATAATATAAATGGGCATGAATTTTGAGGTCTTTTTTTTTTTAAATTAATTTTCCCTAATTTGATTTTTGTAATTACAACCTAACCCCAAATATTTGTTGAATTATTTCAAATTCATCCGTTTAGCTTGAAATTGAGCCCTAATTTCATTGATTTAACTCAATTTAGTATTTGTTAATTAGCATATATATAATGTAAATAACATGAATATGCACAAAGCTGATACAATTAAATAATAATAAGTCCATAATATAATTAAAATAATATAAGAAACAAACAAATTTATCAGCTTAACAATTAACTAATACTGGTGTAACATATTTTGAAAATATTTTATATTATTCTTGTTTAATTTAAGCATAGGAAATAGACGAGAAGAAGAACATATTTGAGGAGACTAAAAGCTTAGAAGAATGGAAATTCTTCAGAGCTTTGCGAAAGTGAGTAGGTGAGTGAGAGTAATTTCAATATTTTTTTTTTCATTTTAGGCTCATCTTCTGTGTTGAGTTGCATTCTCAGTAATAGGGGTTTTTAGTTAATTATTTGAAAATAATAATAATAATATTTAAAAGTAGAACTAGTGACAACTATACTAACCGTGCGGATGCGTGCAATACACGTGTATGCACCAATTTAGCTACTTATGTGTGTGGTTATTTTATTTTTTATTTTTTATTTTTTGGTTTTCCTTTTCCTCATAACTCATAGGTACTCTTTTGGCTGCTCTAGTAGTCTAGTACACGTGAGGTTTTTTTTTTTTTTTTTTTTTTTTTTTTAAACCTTTCCACGAAACTTGGAGGTGCCACATTGGCTGCTATTGTGCGCATGATTTTTTTTTTTCTTCCCTTTAAGAAAACAATGAAAAAAGGTAGTGTGTTGCAGTCAAACCTCTCCTATTTCATTTCACACTCATTCATCCATACAAGTAAAATTTCATTCAAAAACTCCCATTGATCTTAGCTTGTTTGTATGATGCAACTTTTTATTATTTTTATATTTACACATTTCATTTCCTATATTTTTTTTGAAAATATTATTTCTCGTTTCTCGCTTATGTGCTATGTAGATATGCATAGTTACACTGTCATTTTTATTGGAGATAATTGTTCTAACGTCATATACATTAAGTTAATAATATTTGTTAGTCATACATGACTATATCTTATTTATTCAACTATTATCTGATCTTATTGTAACCGCTATGTACTTATACTAATGCCCATTGAGTTAATTTAAAACAACAATATCAATCATTTATATTCTTTGAAATTAAATTGTTTTATGATAATATACTAGTCTTGTTTACACATGATGTTTCAAAGGTAATATCTCTGTCTATGAGCTATTTTTGACATAGCTTATTTTAATTTATAAATAAGTTAATATAAATTTAAAAACTATTCTCACTTTTAATTTATTGTTTACATGGTATTGAATAAGGACAATCTTTCTTTTGGGTTAGACCACGAGGTGTCACTGGACTGGTTCAAGGAAGGGCAAAGTGCTGGTCATATTAGTTTTTTCATACAAGAGGGAATTCAAACTCCCGACCTCTCTTAAGGGACAACAGTGCACGACCACTCACGCAACTCAAGATGGTTCTTCATTACGAATCTTTCTTCCTATATTATTCACACAAGTTTCACTAATAACCCTATTATTTTACAAAAATATAATGACACTCTTTATTATCTATCATTAAAATTTAATATTTCTTCTCACATTATTCATATCATGAATATTTTCAAATGAAATACGGAGTAACATTAATTGTTAAGTACTCCTATAGTCTAATTTTACACATTTGATTTAGTTAACGACGATTCTCAATTAGTGCTTTTTTATACTTTATATTCAAACGTGCTTTGCTTGATATTTGTTATGATTTAGTCCAAAATTTTCATTATATATATGCTTTATTTACATGATTAGATTCAAATGTTAATAATTGATAATGAATTAATGATTTTAAGGCATTTCGAGATATGACTTAGTATGAAACATCTCATAGAACATATGTTCATGACGAAATAAAACATTATTGGCAATTGTTTCATGTCAAAGAAATTTGTGTTAAGGGGTTGAAACAAATTGTTTCACATAACATTTCATCTTTGGAAAATGATTTATGAGTCATTTTTAGTTAGTCAGTTGATTTTATCAACTTTAGCTGTTAGAGCAAGTCAAACAACTAAAATTGCTGCTTGGCAAAGCTCGCAACTTTTTGGCATAATAGATTGGTCTAATAAATTGGTTGCCAAATTGCTATGTAAAGCAATATTTCCTTATTAGCTTATTGCAATGAATTTCTAAAATTTAAAATTAAGCCTAAAATCATCTCTTTCTTCGCAAACGTTACATCTCTAGCAAAAGAAAATTTAATTTTCATCGTCAAATTAAACTCATAACACACCATCAATATATTCCAATTATTGTTTTAAAATAGAGAATAAAAAAAATAAAAAAAAAAAAGCAACAAAAAAATATTCGTGTGACCTGAGTCAAGCAACGAGTTAACCAAACAAGGAGGTCATTCTCATCCTTAAAAAAAAAAAAAAAACACACACACACACACAATCGGGTCAACTAGTTGAGTTTTGAGCTAACCCTGCATAGTTGGTTGTCGGACTTATCTAGCTAACGGGTTGAACTAAAATTGAAAAATGATAGTGGACATCCACATCCGATAGAGCGAGATGAATTTTGTGTCTGTGTATATGTGTTTATATAAATAACACCACGTACAACAAAACATCAGACTAGCTAGCTATATTATGCATGCTGAATACGGAATACCCCCACTACTCTCCCTATAATTCCCTCTCAAAGAACCTTTCTCTCCTACTGTGGTGTTCTGCACATTATTTACACAACCGTAACAGGAAACATTGTAGTAAATCTTCATATAAATATGCAATTCAAGTAACATGCGCACAACACTTTGAATGATAATCAAATTATTAATACAGTTTTTGGTTTTCAAAAAAAAATAAAATATATTAATACAGTGATGGGCTACCCGACAGCCCGATACAACCCAACAACCATATAGAGTCAACCCGATTAGCCCAATTTATTACCGGGTTAATTTTTTCAGGTTTTAATCATATATTAATAGGCTAGCTCATCTATTCGGGCTAGGATTGACACCCCTACTCGAGGGACTAGCCATGAGCGAGTCAACCGAACCCGTTATGGGTCAATTTCCGGCGGTCAGCAGAATAAAATCATATATAAGCCCGTCATAGACGCAATGCCGGAGTATGTACTACGCACAAGGAGAGGTTGCTCTCACACTGTGGTTGGTAAGACTCGATCAATAGTCTTTATTTCCAAATTTCACCGCTGTGACCAACTGAACTGCTCATGTGAACACTAATTTTCTTATTTTGTTATTACACTACGAAGTGTCCTAGGTGGAACGACATAACTATAGGAGAGACACATTTAAATTCGTAAAGTACTCAAACTAATTATTGTTCGCACCGAAACGACCCAACTAATTTAATGTGCAAAGTGCGTGCAGAGTGCGGACCATATTGATTTTTTCATATGGGGCCCTAACTTCTCTTAATGAATGAGAGTGCATGGTCACTTATGCCAACCAGATTATAGTAATTTTCTTATCTAACTTATGATTATGATTAATGTGATACTATATCATAAGATGCCAAAAACATATTCATATTACCATATTGGAAATATAAGAGTTTCTACAAGTTAATAACATTTTCACGGTAATTTTCAGCCATAAAAGCTTACATTACATAGTTACATATGCATTCATACGTCATTTGTTGTCTTGTCAAACCTTGGCCTGTTCCTCCATAGCCGCAGCCTCAACTTTCTTGTACACAAAAGCTTTTGCGGCGAAGACATAAATGCAGAAGTTTACAGCGCTGAGACCGGCGAGAAGCCAGTAAAAGTAGTTGAGATGCGATCTGTTGAGGTTGTTGAGGAGCCATTGGTGTCCGGATCTGGCGGAGATTCGTTGGACGATGGTGATGAGGACGCCGCTGAGGAAGTTTCCGACGCCGACGATGCTGAGGTAGAGGGCGGCGCCGGTGCTGCGCATCTGGACGGGCATTTGGTCGTAGAAGAGCTCCTGGAGGCCGACGATGGTGAAGACGTCGCCGAGGCCGGTGAGGACGTATTGCGGCGCTAGCCACCAGATCGGCATCGGGAGAGTGGCGGTCGGAGAATCGAGGAGGCCGTGCTCCGCCGCGACGCGGAGGCGCTTGGTTTCGAGCGCGCCGGCGACGGTCATGGTGACGACGGAGATGACGAGGCCGGCGCCGATCCGCTGGAGCACGGTGATGCCGGAGGGGACGCCGGTGAGGCGCCGGGCGGCCGGGACGAGGAGGCGGTCGTAGAGCGCGACGGAGATTAGGATTGTGGTGCTGGTGACGACCTGGAATGAAGCCGGCGGGAAATGGAATGAGCCGAGGGATCGGTCCAACGTGGCGGCTTGCTTGGTGAAGAAAGTGCCGTGCTGGGCTATTACGGCGGCGAAGGTGAGGCAGCTTAGCCATATGGGGATGAGCCGGAGGAGGAGCTTAACTTCCTCGACTTGGCTCACGCTGCAAAGCCGCCAGGGATTCCGTTTCTCGCTAGATACGTCTGTGTCGTCTATGATTGTTGCCTTGTCTAGGAATCTGCAAAAAGTCCCCCAATTAATTAGGATAAATCACAACTTAATAAAAATGTCATTTTCCTCCAAAGTTACATTTTGATGCAATAATGGTGACATGTACAAGAATTAAATAAAGCTTTTTTGTACTAATAAGATATGAATTATATTGGGTATTGAGCTAATTAATCGAATAGAGTTGTCAAATATGTTATGGTCAAACGGCATAATCACATGTTAAGCAGCCCAACCAACATTTAATGACTTTAAATGCATGCATGTAAGACTCTTGCAGCCATCAAAATAAGCTTAGTCGGTCAGTTCATTTTGACAATACTAAAAGCACTATCACAACCAACACGATAGTCAAGGCAATAATGTGTTTCCAGGAGTATGGTTAATCTAACTGAATTGAGCCTAAATAGTCAAATTAAAGCTCCAAACTATATATTGCTCAATCAAAGCTCGAGTCGAGTATTAAAAAGCTTGAATTTAACTCAATTTATTACTAATATTGCTCGGCTCGATAGTAACAGAATCAAATTTGAACATTCATCTAATCATCAAACTCAAATAGCTCATGATTGAATAACTTGACTCGTTCACACCTCTACATGGGTCACATAGCTAAACTTACGATTCTATTAGCCTATTATGACTTATTTCCCAATGCCTCGTATTCAACCTTCATCAACAATACTATTAATTAAGTGCACTATAGAAAAATAACTATACAATGAACTTAATTAGTAAGAACAACACATTTAAAATAATAATAGTGAACCATTCTCGACAATTTATTATATATTTCACTAATACTCTAAGTTAACCAATCCTGTTCCGTCAGGTCAGCATAATAGTAAATAGTAAAAACCCACTGAATATTAAGAAGTTGATGATTTTATCACACCCTAAGTCCTAGGAAACACTTAGGTAGGTTCTTACTACATAATCTAGGGCGGATCTCTCATGACAACTCAAAACAAACTACTGTTAAAACATCTATCTATCATTCTGTATGGCTGCAGCATCATATCGCACTAATGACTTTATGATCGACCAAAGTTGGTGCATGCACTTTAGTCATAAAAATAATTGTGAAAAGCATTACGTAAAGGCTAGCATATCTACAACTTAGGTGCATAACCCATGCGGAATATAATATAATGTAATATAATAGCTTCATTCACTAATTATTATTCCAAAATCTTTTTCATCGTCCAGTAACAATAATATCGTACCTGGACGACGCTCCAATTCTAAGACTCTGCACTGTCGGCAAGCTACCTAGCTAGTTACATACTAGGTATATCTTTCAGATATTATTTGATATGTCTAATCTGATCTCTAGGGAATAAGCCTAGCTACCAAGATGAAGTAAGCCAATAAGGTGAGGCTGTAAATAGTAGTGTGTGGGTGTAGTGGAGTAGAAGACATGTGTGCACGAGCGGCCATCACGTCCACGCTTTTGGCAGGCACCACCTGGTCTTCTGTCCACCACCATTAATAGGGGTTGACTCTTGTGGGGATGGAAGGAAGAATGGTAATTGGGAATTTGTGGAGTGAAATTAGGATCACATATTTTAATTTTTGTAAGATTTAAAAAAAAAAAAAAGGATGTGCATGTGACCTACTTTTTTGATGTATCAATTATGATATGGTATGTCCATAGGTGTAAAAAGTGAGAACGGTATTGATTTCAGTAGTCAAGAGCCTGATCCCGACCTCTTTCTTTAGAATTTTTGTTGTGCCACCGGCCTTTGACTACATGAAATGGAAGAGCCATAATATTTTGGTCATACATATTAAATGACCATAATGAGGAAAAGATGTGATTTCTTCTATGTCACTAATAAAAAAAATGAAAAAGATAAGGGCATTTTGGTCATATTAAATTGTCAAAATGAGAAGAAAAAAAATATACGTGGTTTCTTCTAAAACTCCCCTCCACCCTCAATAAATTTTCTTTATTGTCACGGCATCCTATGCCTCTAACTTATAGCCCGGAAGGGGTGGCATAGCCAAGCAGTGGGTGGAATGAAATATGATACTCGTACTTAGAAAGTTACAAGTTCGAGCTCACCACACATTCACACGTGGTCTTCTAGTGTAGTTTACTTTTCTGGTGTGGTTTACAGGTTACTACACACTTAGAACATACTTTCGAGTAAGATAACAAGAAAGTGATTTTTTATACAAAATGGCTCGTCAATTTTCCTATTCTCATTTTAGATATAACAGTACAAAGTTTTGTCTTTATATCCAGAGAGTTCAGAGCATTTGGAGGACAACATGAATTTGAAGTGAGGAGACCTAATTAATGGGTCTCCCATTACATAATAACAACCCCCAATTAAATGATGAGTAGGAATAGTATAGCACAGCAACATATAGCATAACACCCAGGCTTATAAGGTCCAAGGGGGAATAATCATCATAAATACCAATAAATACATGTATATATATCTCTCTCTAGCTATTATAGTTGATGATGATGGATGGATATGATGGTCTAATTAAATTCCAAGGTCAGTGCAGACACATAATTATTTCATGTTTGACTATGCATGCCATACAACTACCTCCCTGTTTTGCCGCCAAAAACACCAACCCTACACCCCAACATACACACACATACATTTGTACGTTCATGTGTGTGTCTAGTGTATATGTATCATGTGCGTGTATGTGTATAGATTTGTGTCTGTATGTCAACAAAGTACTGTTAATCTTGCTTTAACGTAACAAGTGGGAGTGTGGGACTAACTAGAGTTGCATATTGTCGGCTTAAACCACAACTGCACATTTGGTAGGCCAAAGATCCCTATTGTTTAATGGTTAAGAGTAAGTTTGATCGACCAACGTAACACTAGTTAAACTGGTCTGACAATTACTTTGATAATTCTAAAAATTCAATTTCAACTAATTGTGAGAGCTACCAATTAGTATTATTAATTTGAGCCAGCCAATTATAGGCAACCTAAACTAGTTTACCTCACAAGGCAGGCTTCACTCGCCTGTGAGCTTTCTCGTAAATCAAAAGCAAGGTTAGTGTGTTTGATAAAAAATGTATGATTGTAAACACTACCAATAATTATCTAATGTTCGTTTTGGAGGTTTTTGTAATCGATGACACCTCATATATACAGGTCGATCGATTACTTTTTGATGAGTTCAAAGTAATACGTGAACTATATCACTTAATGAATATATCCAACATCAACTAAAATGATGAACTAATAATCGGACTGTGCATTTATGTTTGATATATATTATGCATGATCAAAAAACAACTTTGTGACAATTTAGACAATTGATACTAAGTGTGACGCGGAAAAGCATTTAACACTGATTTCTAAAATTTTACAATCGACGCTAAAATCATTATTTGTAAATCATATATTTTAACTGATATTATAAGTGAAGTTAAATAACATTTTTTTTTAAATCTAAATAAGATATCATAAATTTAATTTTCATAAAATTTCACCATCGTAGCCTGTTCCTGTATGTATTCAATTCAATTCAATTCAATAATCATTCGTATTATGGATAACAATAATTGCCATTATCTCGAACACAAAACTGTGTCCATTTTCGGCAACAAAAAGAGGTGTTTTTTGAAAACCATTTATCCTTAAATTAAGGAACATGCTTCATTGTCGAAGCTGTTCAAGATTAAGATCCTCAATTCAAGTCTATCTACAGCATAAGAAAAGCATGTTTAAATGTATATTGCATATGCATCAAATTTTTTTCATTGAATCTCGTCGTGATCACCAAACACTTGTTGGACTTTTAGATGGATTGATTCTGTCCCATTTTTAAGAATTACTGTAAAAATTAAGGGGAAAAAAAAAACATGTAGTGGGCCACTACAAGAACATATATGCTTCTGTACAAAAGTTGGCTGAAATGACACATACCTAAATACCTTCTCCCCAATAAACTCTTTATTTGGAATTTCTTTATAATTTATTGAGGTTGTGATATCATATTAGTGCCCAAATTAATGTTAATTGTATTGGGAAGTATAGTTCACTTACTGGGAAGCTTATCAGCTCGTACACGTAAAGGGTGTGATGAAACATATTTTCTAATTATAATCGTTCCTGTTCTATCAATTTATTATCAACAAACAATTGTTGTTAAAAAGAATTCCGTGTATGTTCTTTAATTTTATTCCAATTCTGATTTCTATATTTCAATTAAACTTTTCCAAAGGTCTCATAACTTCTTAAACTTATTACTCGAAAAAATATAGGCCGGTGACAAGCACGGTGTAATTTACGAATTATAAACTATATATATATCAGTATATCAAATATTAACTAATATTATATATTGATATGACAAATAAAGTCATTAAAACTTTGACTTATTTTTACATTAAAACTTTGGTTAATTCACACGTATATATACGTGTTATTAGTAGATTTCTTTTAATGTAGTTTGTTAGATTAGTGATGTGATAAGTGTCGGGATAATTTATATATTAAAAAATTAGATGTGGTTGTGTATTTTCTAAAAATATTATTGCAAATCACATGGATTTGATATGAAATTTTTGATTAATTTTTTTTTTTTTGCATTTAATAATTGTAATTAATTAATTTTGGGCCATGACATACCTAAATTGATTGGTACGTGCCAAAGCGCGAGTCCGGAGTCGTTCACCATCCGCGGCGGCGGCGCCGCCAATTTCGCCGTCTCCGTACCAAATGCCACGGCCGTCGCGCTCCTCCGAGAGGCGCCGCTTCCTGACGGCGGCGGCCACCACGTGCGCCACCCGAGTGAACGGGCTCCCCACCGGAGCTTCCCTGGCGTACGTCCTACTCCCGGCCAGAAACACCGCCAGCGCAAGCACGGTGGCGGCCGCCAGCATTCCGTATCCGACGGTCCAGCCGACGAAATCCTCGACGTAAATCACGACCAGGACCGCCAGGGTGGCCCCCACCAATATCCCCAAGTACCACCAGTTGAAGAAGGAGCTCTTCGCCTGCTTCTCCTCCGGCAAATCCTCGTCGAACTGATCGGCGGCGAACGTCTGCACGCACGGCTTGTGCCCTCCTTCCCCGACGCTCACGGTGTAAAGCGCCACGAAGAAAAGCGTGCCGTGCCGCCGCAACGCCGCCGTGGACGCCACCACTAACATCACCAGCCCCTGAAAATTAATCCACCTCAACATTAACCTAAAATCTCGGGGGCGGTTAATTAAGATGCGTATATGATTAACCGAAACATCCAAAAATAGTAACACTTAATTGTCTGGGGACCAAATTACCAAAATTGCATCACATATTCCGTACACTATACACTTTTCAATTTTCATTAAATTATTATTACACTGAATTTAAGATTAGTTTAGCGTAAATTGAGTCAAAAAAAAGACAAATAAATAAAACTGTAACGTACGAGAATATAGACGGCGGTGGAAACGACGATCGTCTTGAACCGACCGACGTAAGAATCGGCGAGAAAAGCGCCGAGAATCGGGAAAAGAGCGGAGACGCCGAGAAAAGTGTTCACATTCCTGGCGGCGGTGGCGGTCGGCTGGCCGAGGACGGTGGTGAGGTAGGTTATTAGGTTTCCGGCGATGCCGTAGTAGGAGAATCTCTCCGCCATCTCCACAACTGCAATAAATTAAACAAAAAACTAAAACTCAACTTTTGCAGAATTGCAGAGCTAGCTAGGATGATTGTATTATATCACAGCCATATATAGTATAATACGAAGCTTGCGAGGATCGGAAGAGCTTACAGATGATGAAAATGGCGGATTTCCAACCGCCTTTGCGGTCCATCGTCGTCTTTCCTCCGTCGCCGCCATTAGAAACGGCCGCCATGGGAGAGATTGGTACTAGCTGGGAATCCATAAGTCTTGATGGTTGTAATAATGAGAGTGACTTGTTTTCTAAACTAGCAGCAAATTCCTTTTATAGCAAATAAGGAAAATGATATATGTAATGCCCGTAGCATAACTTCTGCCACGCGTACAAATTTTGTCTGATAAATAAAAGTGAATTAATAAAAAGTGAGTCACTTTTTTATTTAAATCAATCAAAAATGACATATCAGTAAAAAGTACAAAATAAAGTAGAAAGTGAAAATACATGTAAAATTACTTGATCAACAAATAATGGGTTGGTGGAATCTTGTGCTTCCTTCAATGAATGTATTCCCTTATATGTGTTGTTGAGTGTCATAGTATGAACTAGGATTTTTCTCCAAATAAGAATATTGTTCATCTTATTAATTCCTTTTTGAATAAAGTTTTAATCTTATTTCCTAAATAAAGATATTTTCTTGTTTCGTCTTTTAGTACTTTAGTGTCCTCGTATATATGGTACGTTTTGTCACACCACCTCATCATACTATACACTCATATAATAATTTAAAACAAATTACTTATATATTATTTTTATATTGCTATTGTCAAGTTATATATTCTTTGTTACATTGCAACCTTGTTGTCATACACTTGCATAATAATCATGCCCGGCCCATATCATTATTATAGTGTTTTAATGTTATTATTGTCACATTATATATATCTTGTTAGATTACAGCTGGATTGTCAAACACTTGTATAATAATCGTGCCCATATCATTATTATAGTGCTTTTATGTTATTGTTGTCACGTTATATATCTTGTCAGATTACAACCTATTCATACATTTGTATAATAATTTTGTATGTTTCATTTTCATAGTAATTTTATGTTGTTATTGTCACAATGTATGCTTTACACAATTACCCATCACCTCACCATACACTTACTACAGAAAGTAATAGATACTACAGTAGCTATGAACAGATACTACATTAGTTATGAACAGATACTACATTGTAACAGAGTCAGTAGCACTCAAAAAAAACATTTGATAAAATTAATTTTCTTTTTCTTTGTTTTTTCAATTAATTTAAATAATATAACTTCATCAAATATATTATATTATTATGTACAATATTAAAGAAATCCTCATTAAATTACTAGTAATCAATTGTTTAAATGAGTTAATATCATTTATGCTCCTTCAAGTATGGTGGTCATAATGTCAAGTTTACTCCTTACCTTTAAAATTAAACATTTCGGTCCGTTAAATTGCGATCGCAATCAAATAGAGACAATTTCAATCAAATAATATCATATCAATATATGAATATTGAGCTATCCCGTTTCAAAATAAAAATAAAAATATTGGGCTATCCTCAAACTAGAATTATCCCTGCAAAACCATCCTTTGCAAGTTGCATTTTAAGGTGTATAACTGCACGTGAATTTATACCCGTACATGAATCCTTATATATATATATATATATATATATATATATATATATATATATATATATATACACACACACACACACACATATAGAGAGGTTCAAATGCGACGCCCTGTTCTTGTGCGGCAATGCAGATTGCACAATTAGGTATGCATAAATGCACCAGAGTGAAATGCACAAATGCACCACACCCTGGTGCATTTTTAACACGTCGTAATACATTCTTACATACCAGGCCTAATGGTGTAGGACCGCACGAAAAGGTCTATCCGCAAGGGTACAGACCATATATATATATATATATATATATATATATATATATATATATATNATATATATATATATATATATATATATATATATATATATATATATCCAATTATTACTTTTTAATTTACATGCTATATAAATATATGCATTAAACAATTTTTTTTTAAAAAAAAATGTAATTGGACTTCAGTTGAGTCTCATCCAAAAGATCAACGAATTGAAATATGATTTAGCAACAAATACGTAAACCATCAATACAACTTTTTATGGCATAATGGTTTTCAACTTGTCACATGTTTTTTATCCACTACCGATTTTGGTGAATGAAATTTGAGCATTTTGATAGTGGATTAGGAGTAATAAAACAGCAGAAAGAAGAAAAAAATAATAGTCCGTAATAAGAAGGGCAAGAATATGTTCATACGACCGAAAGAAAGACATGCACGTCGAAATCTTGAAAAAGTGGCTAATATTTCGGTGCGTGTTGGCCAATAGCATTTTATCCCACAAAATTTACGCACGGTTTTTAATTTGTTTCCACCTACGTCGTCCACTCCAACTAACGCACCATACGATTGTGATATTTAAGGGAATGCCGACTTAGGATTTAATGATAAGGTAGGCGTGGAATAAGGTACTAGAATGAAGCACTTACTCGATTAGAGATTTTAATGAAATTTAGTTCGATTTTTGAAATACAAGTGTAATGCTTGATTATTTAAATGTTGATAAAATTGTAGATGTATACACATGAAACGCTTGTCGTATAATTCAAGTCAATCAGGATAGGGCAATCGCCTGGTTACAGTGGTATGAGAGCACGATCCAAATTAATTAGCGGTGTTCTGCTACACTTTGTTGTATTGACATCATTATTTGCGGTGTGTTAATCGACATTTTTTGTCGCTTTCTTGACATCATTGTCTATGGTGCATCTTGCAGGGTGTGTTATCTATTAGGCGACAAGCGACATTTTTAGGGTGTGTTATGTGTTAGGCGACAAGCGACATTTTTGTTGCTTCCTCTTGCATGGTGTGTTATGTGCTAGGCGACATTTTTGTCGCTTTCCTGACATCATTATATGCGGTGTGTTAGGCGACATTTTTGTCGCTTTGCTGACATCACTATATGCGATGTGTTAAGCGACATTTTTGTCGCTTTGCTGAGATCATTATATGCGGTGTGTTAGACGTCATTTTGGGTAAGACATTTTTGTCGCTTCTGCAAGCAGGATGTGTTATGTGTTATTAGGCGACATTTATTTTTCGATCACTTTCTTGACATCATTATCTCGGTGTTTTAGGCGACATTTTGGGTAAGATATTTTTGTCGCTTCCTCCTGCAGACTGGATATCTCAGATATCTTATACTTATAAATGTTATGGAATATAAAATGCGCGAGGCATAGCCTATATGTTATACAATTCAATCTCCTTCTAATCTTGTACCGAGTATATATCATTTTTGTCGCTTCCTCCTGCAGACTGGATATCTCAGATATCTTATACTTATAAATGTTATGGAATATAAAATGCGCGAGAGATAGCCTATATGTTATACAATTCAATCTCCTTCTGTACAGAGTATATATATATATATATATATATATATATAGTGTGATGCAAATCACCTTTTTTTTTTTATGTGACATAAAGACTACTTATAAGCATGTGCCCCTTTATTTTTCAACTTAAATGGGTTTACTTTGACAATCAATTTATAATTCATGCACTACCCATTTTGAGCGTACAACATATCGATCTCTTCATCTCAATATGAACACCCGAGTCCACGTTGACTCAATCCAAATCGAAATTGAACCCCACATATATTTGTACCACAAAATAGTCACTTAAAATGTCATTCTTACTATTTGTCCCAACAATAGATTCCAACTCGGTTGAATTCATGCATCATAACCCCAACAAATAGTTACATATTGAAGGAGAAAATAGATTTATCCATAGATAAAATAAAATGATATAAGATGATGAGGTATTTGTAGGAAATGAGTAAATAAGCAAGCTAAGACACAAAGATTTAGCGTAGAAATCAAAATGGTAAAAATCACGGGCATTTTTAGGCTAAGCCAAGCTAAAATTCTTTATTTTGTATACTATAGGTACACGTACA
Source organism: Ipomoea triloba (assembly GCF_003576645.1). Taxonomy (NCBI): domain Eukaryota; kingdom Viridiplantae; phylum Streptophyta; class Magnoliopsida; order Solanales; family Convolvulaceae; genus Ipomoea; species Ipomoea triloba. The sequence goes on along the minus strand of NC_044919.1, from coordinate 3,790,035 downwards.
TAGGCAGTCATGGTCATTAAGTGAAAGAGGAAGAAAAATGCGTAGAAAAAATATCATATGGGATTTGAAATGAGCATGAGATCGTTTTTTTTAATCGTTGCCCTTTATATAAAGTAATTTCTTGACAGTTGCAACTTCCCGTAACCCTCGTTACTTTCTTGCCTGAACTTCTTCTTCCTTACTTTTGAATAATAACTGTATAATTGAATATTATTTCATCACATATATACAAACTTATATATGAAATTTACTTGATTAGTTTCATGATAAATCAACTAATTCATTAGCATTGAAAGATGGTATATTGTGTTTATTTTCTTATAAATTATTTTTTATTTTAACATGCTATTTCTTTTTCTTTTTTTTTCCTTTTAAATTATTAATGTCGCTAAATAACACCATCAAGTGTAACAACATTGGGGCATGATATATGTACATTATAAGTATGCAGTCTAACTATAAGTTTAAATTTTTAATTCAAAATAAAGCATACACATCTTTTAATTTAATATCACAGCTACTTGGTCCAAACATTTTGAGGAAGCTTTATTCATTCCAATGTATTCTGTATGTATATAAAATGTATCAAAATATACGAAGATGAGAGAAAAAAGGCACAAAGGGACTTTCTTATTTAATGTTCTAGAGAGTGTTAGGAAGAAAATCTCATAGAGTGCGTCCGTGAGAGACTTTGTAGAGAGAGAGTAGAGAACCAGAGAAAGAAAAAAAAAAACGAAATCCCCTTTAACTTAATTGAGACAAATGACGTCCTTTATATAAGCCTAGAGTATTGACTTTGACTATATGACATTTGACGCGAACCGTTTTACCTCAATCCCGACTACAGACGAGGGTAAAGACCGTAAAGGGATATCAAACCAAAGAAATATTCCCTATCACATTCATTGTGTATTCATTTAACCGCATATTGCGTGCTAATTTACATGTTAATATTATAATAAAGTCATATCAAACTATATCATGTAAAGAACATTTTTCAAATCATAAGGACTAAGGAGACACCACAAGATCATGCATCCAATGTTATCTTTCATTCATTCATTGACTACATCTCAACTTAGATTATGTATCGTCATATCTTTCATTATAGTTCGTACATAGTGAAATATAGGATGTTGGTACGATGACATAACTCGATCATGGTGCATGTATAAAACCAACAAATATTCCCTCCATATTTTTTTTCTTGATTTCTTCGAAATGCGACCATGGGTCCACAGCTTTGACTAGGTAGTACATTCTCAGTAGGTGTAGTAATAGACCGGCAAGATAAGTATAAACTGAAACCATGTTTGGGGCATTGCCATATTGTGGGATTCTCCTTTGAGATTCTTCCCTGATTTAACACCATCATCTTTATAGTGCTCAATTGCCCAGTCCCTTCGCCCCCCCCCCCCCCCCCCCCCCCCCCACCAAAAAAAAATTTAGTATAAAAATAATTGTTATACGAAGTACTATACAATCATGATTACTTGCAAAACGTGTTATCTAAATTGATGTATTATATTTGAGTTTAACGTTATAGACGAATAAATAATGAGTGCTCTTGACTCTAAAAAGAGCAATTCATACAACCTCATGTTGTATCAATTAGTGCTCTTGATAGCATCAAAATAAATAATGAGAACAGCTGGTTGGTCCAACATTGATAAATTAGGAGCATCATATGAATCACTTATGGTCGAACTCATCTCGAGTTCTTAAAAAAAAAACTATCTCAACTTTCTAATTCAAAAAATTAACTATGTATTTTATTCATATATATGAGATGCAATAATTATAGCTTTAAAATCCTAGCTTCATTTGACAATTCCGAAGATAACTAGAAATCCTATCAAAGTATAAACTATTCCTGATAAGGATAATAAATTACAAATAATGAAAAACTTAGAGAACTAAAACTCCTAAATCTTCTTCTTCTTCTTCTTTTTTTGAAAACAAAAAACTCCTAAATCTAATCTAATCCTAACTAACAATTACTCCGTATTAATTATGTAGGAATTAAACCTTTTGTTTTAATTAATCGGAAACTAACTAACTAAATAATTAATATAATAATTCCTAAAACTAATTAATTTAAACTATATTGATTTATTAACAACTCAATCATTGATGGCTTCCGTGTTCGTACATGTATAATACAAAATAGGGCGAAACATACATACAAGTATATATAAAGGTGGGTTCAAATGAGAATAACACATCTCAAGTACAAACTAAAATGTGTAGGTTAATCATAATCGTCCATCCATAGTTGAAGATTTTTTTTTTTTTAATGAATCAATTTTATTTTTATTTTTTTGGATTAAAGAGTGATCAATTTTGTAATTATTTCAAACTTGTATAAAAATAACCTCACCTCTTTTATCTTTATTTTTTCAGCAATCTTCAACTGTTAATTACCCAAATTGATGGATCATATCAGTTATTACTTTTTTTTTTTTTTTTTTTTTTACCTGTGAGGCATTTTCACTTGAAGCTTTCCCTATATATATGTAGATGATCATCAATACTCATGCATTGCTCATTTATGATGTTTTCATCTTCATATGATATGAAAGGCATTTTATAATTATTAGGCATTTATTAATCGTGAAATTGCACAATAATTTGACTAGTAAATATGCATGAATACCAATCATTTATTATTTTCTTTTTACAAATATTTTAAAAATACAAGGAACAATTTTAAAATTTGTATGGAGTTTTTTTGTAAGTTTTTTTTGAAAATAAACATTTTTGAAACGCAAAAATATTGCTACTGTTAGTCTTTCTATTCATCATAAGTTAGCACTATTTGAGATATATCTTGTTCGAAATGATGTTTCTCATTAGAATCCCACTCCATAAAACAAATATTATTAACAATGATCGTTACGTCCTAACGTAAATCTATGTACAATTAATTAATATCTAGAATTTCGTAAACTAATTAGTTTCAATTTCGACATTATGAAACAATGAATATTCCACATATAGAAGTTGCATAGACAAATATAGATGATTGTTACATGCACGAAAGCTCAAATATATACATATACATATATAATCGTATTGGAATCTAAAATTCCTTGTTTGAATATAATTGAAGTGGTGCGGTTTGTACTGAACAACTTTTTCCCATCATAGTCTTGTTAATTTTTATAATGCTTTATAATCAATTGACGAGACGTCCAAGCAACAAGATCCTGGTTTTTTGGTTTAAACGTTGGTGCCTATTGCCTATATATGGTATTATTGTCCAAGTTAGGATAATTTCCACTATCCTTTAAATCAATGGAACCAGATATGTATTTATAGTCGTTATGTTATTATTGAGCAGTCAATTTCATCTTATTTTTTAATTAACTTTATTTTGAAGTGTTTGGTAAATAGTTGTTAGCTGATTGTGTTTGACCAGTTGATAGCATTAGCTAATTGTGTAGAAATATACTATTTGGTAAATTAACTATTCAAGTGTTAGCTGTTGCTGATTATATTCAAAAAATAAATTTATCAAAAAGCTGCTTTGAGTATCCTTTTGAATTTTAGTGTTTTTTGAACATTAAGCTGTTACAAAAAAAAAAAAAAAAAGTTAATTAATCAAACATATATATTGGTTGTTTAACCAATTCAAACAGCTAATAGTGGTCAAATAAGCATAAATGGACTGATAAGCTAACTATGTTACCAAACAGAAACTCTTAAATGCAAATTTTCAATGTTTAGTTATCCAAGCAAAATTAGATCAATAAAAAAAACATTCACTTTAATGAATGAAAAATAGGCACAATTTGTCAAAAATGCCTTATGAGACTTTTAATTAGTCAATATAAATAAAATCATAATATGAGTACAATGACACAATGTTCATAGTCTTAACAAATAATATCCAATATTTATTGAAGAAATAATAATAAAATGATTTTAGTAGTTTACTAATTAAAACTATTTAGAACAAGTTTTACAAAGAGTCTCTAGTTAAAATAAATTATTATAAATTTTATGCAATACAATTATTATCTTTATTTTAAAGAAATCAATATTTTATTAGAATAACTTTGTAAATGGAATTATGTTTTCTTAAGAAAATAAAAAGTTACAATTTTATTATTTTTAGCTGAGCGTCCGAAAATGAATATATTTTTTGAATAATGGTTTTTTTTTTTGAGTTTACAAACGCACTCTTAAATAAAAATCCATTTCTTTTTATTCAACTCTCGTAAGTTGTAACCACATGACTAAATTGGGATTGAGCTTAGTTTTGGAACGATAGGAATAGTAGGTAAACTAGTTTCGAATACAGGAATTACGATCCGCAACAAATCATATTCAACAATAATTATTGCTATAAAAATAGTATACATAGATCATGAGTTATAACTTATAAGATTACGAAAGAGTTAATACTCAATTTAGTCATCGAATATATATATTGAATTTTTTAAACAATTTTTTTGTTATTTAGTCATACTTTTCTGTGATTAATTAGGTTTCAACTTTGATGGTTTGTCTAATAGAGTTATCGGTTATTAGGATTAGTGACTAAATTAAATAAAATCACTGTAGTTGATGATTAAATTGGATAAAATTACTAAGTCGAATACTAACTTGAAAAAAACTACTATAATTGATAACTAAATTGAGTATTAATAGATGTAAAATTATCAAACTATTTTAACAAATAAATCAATTGAGTAAAACTATCAAAGTCGAATATCTAATTAAGCATAAAAAATTATTTAAATCTAAATAAAAAATCACTATAATAAAAAATTAAATTGGATATTAACTTGATTATGAAACAAGAAGCCCTCTTAACCCTTTAGGACAAGGATAGTAGGATACTATCTCCTAGTTTCCTACTCATTCCCATATTTCCATACAAACTGAGAATAGCTAATAATCTCCATGCATTTTGGGCCATATTTTCGGCCTAACTTCTCTCATTGGCCCAACCAAAATGATACCTCAGCCCTTTACAACTACACCTCCAGGGCCCTCCTTATCGGCTTTTCCTTTTGTTTGTTTGTTTTTGTTCTTTTCATTTTAAGATAGGTCATATAAGCTTATAAACATTACCTGAAAAGTAATTAGACCCCTAAACATTTAAAAAGTGTAATTAAATATTTTAATATGTTAAATTGAGACAAAAAAATCTCAAAAATAATAAATGGCATGCAATTGCAGATCATTTACTGTTCCGGACAAAATTCGGCAACTAGCGACGGCAAAACTATCGTCAGTCGCCATACCCCGTCGGGAGGCGACCGAATGGTCATAATCTTTTTTAGTCGTGTTCGATCCTATGACCATTCATTTAGAACAATAATAAATGTGTAATCAATTTTGACTTCATATTTATGAATTAATGCTTTCAGCCGGATTGTATTCTATAGAATATTATTTACAATGTAGTATCTGTTTTATGGCACTGTTTGGTAAATAGTTGTTAGCTGATTGAGTTAGAGGTTGGATATAACTAGTTGATAACATTAGCTGATTGTATAAATGTATTTCGTAAATTAGATGTTAGTTGATAGCTATTTGATAAATTTTATTTTTTGTCAAAAAGGCTAATTGAAACAATAGTTTTGAACAACTTTTGAATTTTAGCATTTTAGAGTCAAAAAGCTTATTAACCAAACACTTTACACTTATATTGATTTTTTTAGCTCACATTCTTCATCTTCTTGCTACTTCACCTTCTTCAAAATCAACAGCTGTGAAGACAAAAAATCAAAAGACAAAAAAATGCAACTTATGAGCATCCATCGAAAATCATACAGACCAGATCTCTGATTTCTAGTTTACCAATGCTCACTAGTTTTTAGCAGAAACAAGAGCGTGGTTAGTGTTCTGGTTTTTGAGCTTTATGCTTTGTTTCCGGTGAAAATCTGATTTCCACAAATTTTCGCTGGAAAGCAAAGCTAAGGTTCTATCTTTAAAAAAAATGTATTTTAATAAATAAATAACTTTGCTTATTTTATTTTATTGACGCTATATTGTTTTTTTTTTTTTGAAAGCACACTGTTTATTCTTATTTATATAACTAATCAAATACAGCTTTCAAAAAAAAAAAATCAAATACTATTTTTTGCTTATTGAAATAAAACTGTTTTTGCTTAATTATATTTAAAATTGTTATCTTATTATTATTATTATTATAAATATTGTTATATTCTAAATAAAAAAATTAAAAAGTTTAATTATACAATTTTACTCATTTTATAGAAAATGAATCAAACACACCAAAACAAATTTTCAAAATACAACTAAAACACTGAAAAAAATATTTTCTAAGAAATAAATTATTTTTTAAAAAATATTTTTTAGAATTCATTTTTATACTTTCCAAACCCATCATAAATAAAAAATAAATTTATTTTTTCGAACTTTAGCCACCCGCCTTCGGAGTAATTTCTAACTCCGTATGTAATAAAAGAACAGAAGAGGAAGAAGAAGAAGAAGAAAGCTCTCCCTGAGCTCGCCGGTCCGACGTCTCTGTATTCGTCGACGATGAAACTCTCATTTTCCCTCGCCTCAAAGCCCTCTTCAAACCTAAAGAAGCCATCTCAGACCTTCGCTGGCAATGACCCGAAAGCATCGGCATCCGCCGCCAAAGAGTATGTGACCGAGTTCGATGCTTCTAAAGCTCCGGCAGCAGCCGACTCCGTCGCCAATTACGTAATCCCTCCGAAGGCCAACGAATGGGAGCCTCGCAAACGGATGAAGAATATCGACCTCCCTCCAATCCGGTCGTCCGACGATCAGCCACTACAATTCGAGGTCGACACCGGCTCGTCCGTCGAGCCGTCGTCCGATTCCGTATCCTACAGGCTCAATATCCGTCAGTCAACCGGGAAAACTGCCGACGATCCGTACACCTATAAGTCAGAAAACCCTAACCCTAACCCTAACCCTAACCCTAGCCCTAATGTTGATCCCATGTTGCATAGGCTGAAAGAGGATCTGATGAGACTGCCGGATGATAACGGTATGGATGAGTTTACTGATATGCCCGTGGAGGGCTTTGGAGCTGCTCTGCTCAAGGGTTATGGTTGGAGTGAAGGCAGAGGCATAGGCCGCAATACAAAAGAGGATGTGAAAGTGAGAGAGTATAAAAGATGGTCTGCGAAGGAAGGGATTGGATTTACTGCTGAATTGCCAAAGGATACTAAGGTTGATGGTGGAGAAAAGAGAGATAAGAAAATGAATGCCAATGGAAAGGAGGAAAGAGGGGAAAAGGAAGGGAAATGATTGTTTGTGGGCAAGAACATAAGGATAGTTGGAGGTAGGGAAATGGGAATGAAAGGAAAGGTTGTGGAGGTGAAGAGCGGTGGGAATATGGTTATTAGGCTTTCCAGTGATGACAGGGAAGTAATTGTCCAATCATCTGATGTTGCAGAGTTGGGTTCTGTAGAAGAGGAGAAGTGTATGAGGAAGTTGAAGGAGTTGAAGATTAAAGACAGGAATAAAGATTCATCTAGTGTTAGACATCGTAGAGAAAGTAGAGATGAAGTAACGAGGGATAGGGAAATTAGGGAGGAAAGATCAAGGGACAGGAGAAAGGACAGCAAACGTAGTAGAGATGAGTCAAATGCAAAGGGAGTTGAACAAATTTCTTGGCTAACCAGTCATATAAGAGTTAGGGTTATAAGTAAGGCGTTGAAAGGAGGAAAATTATATTTGAAGAAAGGAGAAGTGGTGGATGTGGTAGGGCCATCAACTTGTGATATATCAATGGACGAGAGCCGGGAGTTGATTCAAGGTGTGAATCAGAATCAGCTTGAGACGGCACTCCCAAGGCGTGGTGGTCCTGTACTTGTTTTGTGTGGCAGGCATAAGGGCGTGTATGGAAGCCTTGTAGAGAGGGATACAGAGAAGGAGACTGGTGTTGTGCGACATGGTGATACACACGAGTTACTCAATGTGAGACTTGAGCAAATTGCAGAATATACAGGAGATCCTAGTTACATTGGCTATTGAAGAATCCATTCAGTTGTTGCTTGGCATTGATTGGTTGGGGATGCCACTGAAATTGAAGGTATCTTTGAGTTTTGTGTTTGCTTCATTGACCTGTCATAGCTTTCAAAGTTTGAAATTATATTCTTTTTATATTGTATTGCTGTTATATAGCTAGTTGAAGATTTATGGATCCTTCCTTGTCTCGTTTATGTTGTGATTATAATATGTTGTCTGCACCATATTTCATGAGAAAATACAAATTTCAGTGCATGTTGAATTATGAAGTTCTTATGTTTCCATCCCACCATGGCACCGTTAATAATTGAACATTAATATCTCTTTTACTATACTGATAAGTATTTCATATTAGGAGGGTTTTAAAGACACGATCATTACCAATAAGATTGAGCATATGCATAAAACAAAGAAAAAACAACTGTTTAACTACTTAATATAAAGGCTATCAGAGAAGGCTTTAAAAAAAAAAACCAAGGTAGCAAAGAGGGTTATCATGTTAGATCTAGTTTGTTGCATATTTTCTTTAAAAGTGGGGATTCACTGGAGAAATTTGCATTTTTTGTGTGTGTTGTGGTGGTGTTTTTTTTGTCCTTTTTTTTTTTTTTGGTGGGGTGGGAGTCGTAGGGGTTTCCCATATTCTTTTTCAGTGACTTTTGGTGTTGCGTATGGAAAGCACAAAAGTTGATAACCTAATATTGTATGGCAATTAGGGCATATCAAATACTAAAGCTGAATTATGAATGGGCTTGGGCAGATGTTTTTGGTTCATGCAATATGCATATTGGTTATATGCCTTAAATGATGTTGGTTCAAATATTAAGAGTGTGTCCTTACAATAAAAAACCACACTATAATGGCTTTCTTCAATGATCTTGAAAAAGTAGTAAGATAAAATAGTTGAAGATTCTATGCAATCAATTATTAAGGAACTTGATAAGAAATCAGTTGCACTTTCTCTTCTACACTTAGTATAGCCAGGTAACAGGTGTGAAAAATATTACAGAGATCAATGTGAGAATGTGAATGAATTGTTGAGTGATATATTTATTGCTGTTATTTACACAATGTAGTCTGCAGAGCCTTTTTGTAAATTGTAATTAGCTTTTTGGTGGAAAAGTTGACAATTTTGCGAGGGGGTAAATAATTGAATATTCTAGTGATAATGCATGTTTATCATGAAATTACTTATAAGGGAAATTTTGGTTTACAATTATTGAGAGACAGTTGAAAGATTTGCTGCCCAACTTTGCCATTCAGTGAAGATGTCCTGCGCTGTATGATGTATAGAACTGCTTTCAGTCTTGACAAATTGTCATCCTTGGGGTAGTTTAGGTTTCACTATTAGGATTTTGACTCATTTTCTATCTCCTATCCTGATAGCTGAGTATTTAGTGTTGCCTAAAACAGCTAAAAGTTTGTTTATGAATCTGATGCCCCGATTTTCCTTTTAGTCTTTCAAATTTTACTCCCTTTTTATTTGTTAGATGAAACAGAAGCCATACTAGGGTAACATCCTTATAAAGGATTTGCCCCTTTTGTTGCTATTTGAAAATTGTCTTGAACTTTCTGGTGGATCCACAAAGATTAAGTTCCCTTTAGGTGCTACTCGATTCATGTTTCCTTCAATCCAGTTTTTGTGATGGCTTGGCAGTCAGCGGTGATTAGTTCCCCTGGAGCCCTTTGCTTCAAAGGTTTGTTGAGCACGTAACAGAGCCATAGGTGAAACCACTTCATTTTCAACATGAGTGAGGCCTTGTCTTTTAGCAAGAAGCCAAGAACTCCCTCTCTCAAGCCCCAGATGTCTGTTTTGAAACTGCTCATGATTTTGATGTTGAGCATAAAGCCTGCCACCCAATTACCTTCAGCCTCTCTAATCAAACCTCCTTCACTAGCTTCAGCCTGTTGGCATCTAATGGGTTAATCTGAATAAAGTTAATAGCACATCCTATCAGAATCCTATTACCTTAACCACTGTAATCAAAACCTCCTGCCCTAGCTCAACCTTTTGATTGTCACACACTCACGCAGTTCCATCTGTATTAAGCTTATAGCACATCTTTGGAGAAACCATTTTACCTGAATCCCACCCGATAGCATTAGCCATTAATTAGCAAAGGCTCCAGAACACCTGCTTCCATTACTTATTTGGTGCCAAATCTTGTTGTGTTGGCAATCATAACTCAAGTGAGTATTTAGATATACATCCACATTGTTTCATCTCCCGGAAGTAATATGCCTCAAAGTTTCAATGGGCCGTGCTTGTCTTACACTCTTACAGTAGTACACATGCATAAACCTAAATCCACAGTGTGTGCATTTGGTCGTGGGGACTTATGCTCAAAATACATGTGATATATTATCTTAACATACATGTGATATATTATCCTTTTGGTCGTGCTGCTTAGCTTCCGTAAGAACTGATGCGTGATGGATCATTATTCATTATGTATATGCTCTCTAGAATGTGCTCCTGTCTTACCCTACATTCAAGTATATCATTTTCTTTTGCTTGTGCTTGTGCATGGCTTTTCAATTGCCATAGAGACACTAGGGGGAGGGTGAGCAGTTGTGAATTGTGGGACAATGACATTAGCTACTTCAATTTTAAAACCTAATTTCATGACTTTATTCATTAAACTAAATTTCATCTGTTTCAACAACCACCCATTTTGCTCTATCTGTTTTCCCTAATATTGTCTTGGTGCACTGTAGGTTGGTACACCACTGTTGAATGCTGTTGTTGATGTTCAGCTGCCACCGAAGATGACCACGTTACAATTTCTTTATCTCCAAGCTGGTCAACTGATCTGCTAAACTTGTACTATTGACCTATATTGTTTAACAATTATTATTTCTCAAGAAAGAAAGTGTTGTACCATACGTATAAATGTATAATTTATTGATCTTGAACCAAGTAAAAGAGTGTTCTTTCCCCTCCAAAAAAGAGAGTTCAATTTTGAAAGGAAAATGTTTAGTGTCCTCTTGTAACATCTTGATTTTTATTAGGAGTTAATTCCAGCAATGGTCCCTCGACTATGCTGATTTTTCAAAATTGGTCCTCGTCTTTCAATTTTGACAAAAAAGACACTTGACTTTTGAATTTGTTCCAGCAATGGTCCTTCCGTTTATGTCCCGTTAGTGCGGCGTTATTTGTGAGGGCAAAGTAGTCTTTTCATTATGACCTTCTTCTTCCTCATGTTCTTTTCCAGTAATGGTCTCGAATTAACTTCTTTGAGTAGGTTTTACTTGCAGAAGAATGGGTTCGACGGGACACTACCGAGCATCAACCTTCCAAGCTTAACAGATTTCAATGTCTCGGATAATCGCCTCAATGGGTCAATTCCTGCTACACTGTCCAAGTATCCAGCGTCATCTTTCGCCGGAAACATCAATCTCTGCGGCGGCCCATTGCCGCCGTGCAACCCATTTTTCCCTTCTCCCGCGCCTTCACCTTTAGCCCATCACCAAATCACCCCGCAACATAGAAACTCCAAGAAGCTCTCTACGGGCGCCATTGTCGGAATTGTAGTTGGCAGTGTCTTCGCACTCTTCCTTCTATTACTCATCCTCTTCTTTTGCCTACTGAGAAAGAGAAGAAGACCGAAACCCAAGACGCAGAAGTTGTTGACAACCGCGATGGCCGCCGCTACTGCAGGAGAAGCCGGAACGTCGTCATCGAAGGATGACTTAACTGGTGGATCAGCCGAAGGGGAGAGGAACAAGTTGGTGTTCTTCAATGGGGAGGAGGGTACAGCTTCGATCTGGAGGACTTGTTGAGGGCGTCGGCTGAGGTGTTGGGGAAGGGAAGCGTGGGAACGAGCTGCAAGGCTGTGTTGGAGGAGGGGACAATGGTGGTAGTGAAGAAAATCAAAGATAGGGCGGTGGCTGGAAAAGAACATGAGGAAGAAGACCATAATGAAAAGACTACTTTGCCCTCACAAATAACCCCTCACTAACGGGACATAAACGGAAGGACCCTTGTTGGAACAAATTCAAAAGTCAGGTGTCTTTTTTGTCCAAATTAAAAGACGAGGACCAATTTTGGAAAATCAGTATAGTCGGGGGATCATTGCTGGAATTAACTCTTTTTATTAGACCAAGGAAATGGAAAAATTCTGTAACCTTTTAGACAAATCAACGTGTGTTATATTAGTATAAAGTAAATAAAAATAATCTTGAGGGCATGACCACTCCAAATTGCAAATATTTGTTTTAATACTGATGATATTAATGCAAATTAACATCACAATTATTAATTAGGCAACTTTTTCTTCTTGAAAGGTTGAATCCCCAACTCGTCCTGATAGAGCATATGCGAAGATATAAATCATGGTAACTCAGTTTGAACACAGAAATTAGACCTTTGGTTTTTTTTTTTTTTTTTTAATTTCATATCCTGTGACCAATTGAGATGCTTATGCCGGTTGTTCCCTTATTACTACAATTTGTGCACATGTATTACTTAACAACTAATTCTAAAAATGAATGTAGACTTGAAATTGACATTTTTTAACAAATTAATTGTTCTCTAAGTCGACTTCAATATCTCTTTGATTGTCAACCATTATCAAGATATTTTATTACAAATACATTAATTAGGAATCTCTGGTATAAGCATCCAATTTAATTTTGTGTGATACGCAGTCTATACGAGGAAAACAACTAGCTAAATTGAAAACAGTGGGCAGTCTTGATTTTTTTAAATTTTCTTAATGATCAAATTTTAATAGTCAAAATCCTGAGGCTCGTGATCTGGAAGATTGAACAATAAACAAAGCAGCCGACAAGCGAAGGGGCCAGCCCTTGCCCTTGTTAAGGGCAGGCAGCCCTTGTCATAATCAAAGGGTCAAGTTGTTGTATTTTATTCAACACAATAATTTTAAATCCCACAATATCACAACTAATATTTGATTCTGTTGGTGCAAACATATGCGATTGCTCCACAACCCAACTCAGTGCTTTAATACAATCACCAAAATATTATCGGAACATCATTGGAAAAAAAAAAGTTTGATTTTTTTAGATTTCACGATTACGAAAGAACGTGATTATAAAAATTTTCTTATAAATACAATTATGCAATAGTACTTTACAAATTAATTAAAATTTAGATTCTTTAACACCATAAATAACCATACATTTTTTTTTTCTCTTTTTGTTATGGTGATCTTAATTTCCCTTATAATATTGCGTGGCAATATATTACTCAAATACTATGCAAATTTTTTAATTTTGAGAGTTTGGGGACATACTACTTTTTGTGATATGGGTAAAGGATATATAATAATAATAAGAAAAAAATATACTTTTTGTCTATAAATTATTAGAAATTATCACATATTTTGTTCCTTAATTATACATGTTACCACTTTTCATATCTGCGAGCAATTCGTACTATTAACATATGTGCCAATAGTACATGATTTAATTAGGTATAACATACATGATTGTACTTGATATTGTTAAAATCGTTGTCAGTTAACGCTGTCAAAAAATCAACATAAGCAGCCATTTGCTAGCTAAAATTACAATATAGAATTTACTCAATATATATATATATTTTGATAGTGATTGTGAGTTTTTATCGACACTCAAAAATCAAGTAGTGGATAGTAGTAGTCCACGAATATAATATTGGAAAAAAGGAAAGGTCCACCATGATGAATAAAAAATTCATGGTAGAATTAAAAACAGCAGAAGGGTCATTGGTTGCTGTCCAAATCAAAGTGTCCAAACATGAAGATCTTCAAGATTTGAATACATGTTTGGTCTGATCCTCTTTGCATTTGCCTTTAATTTTCCAAACTGTCATGCTACCACCAAATCTTCCCCATATCTTCTTGAATCTTGAACCCCCCTCATATATATACACAACCCCTCCCCAAACACATTCAAATCAACCAAACCAAACAACTCTCGTCTTCTTCTTGGCAACCAAACCCTAATTCCAAAAAAAAAAAAAACCCTAATTCTAAGTTTTTTTTTCAGAAATCCGAGGAGAAGAAATGGCAACCTTGGATGATGGTTCGGAGTTTTTCCACGTTCTTGCCGTGGACGACAGCGTCGTTGACCGGAAACTGATCGAGAGGCTGCTGAAGACATCCTCGGAGAACGTGAAAGTGACGGTGGTGGATTCCGGGAGCAAGGCGCTGGGGCTATTGAGCGAGGTGGAAGTGAATCTGATCATCACGGATTACAGCATGCCGGGGATGACGGGGTACGATCTGCTGAGGAAGATCAAAGGCTGCGCCGCTTTCAAGGATATCCCGGTCGTGATCATGTCGTCCGAGGATGTCCCGTCCAGGATCACCAGGTGTTTGGCGGAAGGCGCAGAAGAGTTCTTCCTTAAACCGGTTCGCCAGTCCGACGTTAACCGCCTCAAACCGCATCTCTTGAACGGCTGCAAAGGAAAGGCCGCGTTTTCCCCCGATTCCGCGGCGGCGGTTTGCGGGATCGTTTGATTTGTCGGAGAATCCGTGTTTGTTTGACATCGGAAAACGTTGGACGGAGCTGAATTTGACCCCGGCGGCTGAGATTCGTGGAAGCGGGAGGTTCCGGCGCCGGAAATGGGTTGGGAATTTAATCGAACACCTGGCGGGTCCAAGAATTGATCCTAGACAATTTAGCCATGATTCGGAACTGAATCGAACATCGGATCTGATCTGCTTGAAAACTGGCGGACATATATGATTGACAACAATTGTATGTATGGGCCACACAGCACTACCCATTTTTCAACAAACAATTACAGTTGTAATACTTTCGATACTGTGAAAGTAATAGTTCTGAAATTCATTTTCAATTGAGAATTAAGTTACAATATGAACTGATCAATGTCTGTGCAAGTGGTTTAGATGATGACGATGATGTTATTCATGTATACATTTGAGGGTTAAACTATGAAAAATTAAGAAAAAAAATGATTAAAAGATGTCACGATAAGATTTTTGTCTATCAACTATTTTGAAAAGATGTACACCACGATTATTAGTGCTCAATTTGAAGTTTTTGTTCACAATTTATAACTTATAAATTATCTTAATTGTCCGTTGAACATATAATATAAACATATATATAAGTGTGCACTTAAATTATCCATGTTGCTTATTACTTAGAACCCGTCAAAAGTAAATGACCTGCAGACATGAAGGAACATGTTGAGTATATATAATATACGGAGTAATATATAAATATAAATGTTCACTCAAACTATTAGTTTTTTTTTTTTTTTTTGTTTGAAACAAATATTTTAATTTTCCGTGTGGTTAATAACATATATAACATACTATTTTACTATGTATTTTGATGCATTTGAGATTATGGATGTGCAATACCTGACCCACTTGACAAATCTGGCCGAAATCCGAAGAAAGATGATCTGATCCGATTCGTATCCAAAATGTAATAATCGAATCGAGGCATTAAACGACGTTTGTTAAGGGGTTCGGGTGGAGTTGGATATTTTCATACCAGACTCGTCTGAATACCCGAACTTTATTAGGGTTCGTGTAAGAGTGTCATTATACAACGTCGTTTTAGCTAAGTATATATGTTTTGCGATTCATATGATGCTCTACTCTCATTTCCCTTTGTGCGCAGTCGATACTAGGGTTCTTCGTTCTCTACCTTCTCTAAGTTCTCTATATTCTTTTTTGAGAGAAGAGTTCTCTATATTCTTTTGCGTTCTGATCTTCTTCCAGACTCTTCTTCTCCGATTCTCTCCAAAGTCCAAACTCCATACTCCATTTATCTTCTTCTCTGATTCCCATACTCTCAAGGTAGATATGATATTAGGTTATATAAATAAATCTAACAAGTTATCTAAATTGATATGCTATGCATATCAATTTTTTAAAAATAATATATTGTTCTTTGAACTCAAACACACAATGAGAAATTTATCTACATTTATTATTCATTTATAAGATTTTACCATTTGATAAGAGTGACGTTATATTTTTCTCTTGATGTTTTTATTTTTACGTGTGAGCACTGAGTAAATTATATATTTATCTTTTATAAATAACTCAAAAATCACACATAAGATCATGTATGCTAGTCCAATCGAGTGTTGACAATTTCGGATGAGAAAATAACATTATTCATTTTACAATAGCTGATTTTTCTTGATTTGTTTGAACTTTTTTTTTTTTTTTTTGGTTGTTGAACAGTGATAAGGTGAATTGCTCTCTCTTCATGGAATCCAAACTTGAAACTATTCTTGATTCATATCCCGTTCTTAAACCCTAACCCCAAAATCCCCAAATTAAAAAGTTTCCCGCTAATTTCCACCTAATTCTGTCACTCATTCTCGCTTCCGGATTTTTAATCTATCTGATTCTTAGGGCTAGGGCAGTGTGTTATTCTCGTCGTCGACAAAGATGATGCCCGCCGGCGATCCATCGCAGCACCACCACCATCACCAACAGCAACAACAGCAGCAGCAGCAGCAACACCACTACCACCAACAGCAGCAGCACCACCCGCCGCCGCCGCCTAATCACCAACACCAACACCAGCAGCCATATCCGTTCGGAGACTTCCCAAGGGGTCCACAACCTCCGCCCGGTCCGCCTCAAATGATGCGTCAGCCCTCGGCTTCCTCAACTACTCTCAACGCAAATGCTCCTCCCCCGCC
Organism: Ipomoea triloba; assembly: GCF_003576645.1. Lineage (NCBI taxonomy): Eukaryota > Viridiplantae > Streptophyta > Magnoliopsida > Solanales > Convolvulaceae > Ipomoea > Ipomoea triloba. The sequence continues at coordinate 3,773,411 of NC_044919.1, read as the reverse complement.
TGAGTATCACCACCCCTCCATGCCCCCTGGACCTCCTCCTCCTCATCACGCTTACGATGGTAAAACCTTTTGCTCTCCAGTCTTTGTTTCCACTGAAATTCAGTTAGTTATTGATATTTGTTGATGCATCTGGAAGAAATCACATTTGAAGGAAATCCTAATGTGATGCCCTATTGCACGGTGTTCTCTTGTTGGACTTTGCATTATGGGGTAAATCCTTTGTTTTATTTCCTATATAATATTTAGTATAAAAATTCTGTTACTGGTGACTTTATTTTAAAGCATTTACACTGAAAAGGAAACCTAGGAATGAGAATTATCTTTTTCGTGATTTAATCTATTTTCTCCTAACTTCTAACAAAGAAGGAATTCCTAATTTTCCTTCAGTTCATTTTAAATCTCCATGTTCACACTAATTATTCTCTCCCAATGAGATAAGCTCTATATCGGTTGCTTTGCTTAAACTTCATATGGAGCATTGACCTTTAGGAAAAAGGGAATGTGAGAGATGGGGTTAAGACAAATTCATCAGGAGAATTTAAGATATGGCCATATTGCTTTTCTTTGTACCCCTGCAGGTGCAGCTCATGCTGACAGTTATGCTGCAAAGAGAATAAGGAAAATGGGACAAAGAAGAGCTGTTGACTATACTAGTACAGTTGTACGATATATGCAGGTAATGATTGTTGAATGTTATCTCAGGCGCAGCATTCACTGCTTTCATATTTCATATATACTTTGTGATTTGAAAGCCTCCAGATTGATGTTCAAATTGTTACCAGTAAGCCAATTGCTAGGGGTTTTAAGAACCTTGTATAGTGGTATGCATTATCTATTTTTACATTGCATTGTTGATATTCTGACTTCACATTTTTATTAGAGGACTGTTTTAATTTGAATGTGACAAAGGACTGATACATGAAAGTAAACAAGTACCTTTCACTACCAATAGAGAAAATGCAAGAGATACAAGGACCAATATCTCTGTTCATCTCATATTGCTAGGTTATGCCTGGGTCACTGTGCTTCTTCCAATTAGATGTGTATTTTGATAATATATGATACTTTCTATTTCATATATTATATGTTACTCATGATCTTAATATTTGACATTGATTTTGGCATGTAGATTCGCATGTGGCAACGGGATTCAAGGGACAGAACTGTATTGCAACCTACCCCAGCAGCTGCAGTTGACGTGAGTTTACTCATTGAATTATATTTACTTTACTGTCTTATATTCTCTCAGGTTTTTCATGGAGGTAAATTTTCATATTGGTTCGAAGCTGTTCCTTTTTCAAGTCAGCTGATTTTCTTCTGTCTAGTTGTTTGGTAATGATACCTTTTTTGTTATTGGTAACATATCCAGATGCTACCAACAGTTGCCTATGTAGATAACCCATCCACCAGTTTTGCTGCAAAGTTTGTTCATACATCCCTCAACAAAAATCGTTGTTCAATTAATCGTGTTGTGGTAAGTTAGTTGTGATTTGCTATTTCTTTCTTGTCTAAATTTTTTGGTGTACTGTAAACCTATTCCTTACACCATACTAAACCAGTGAACTTGTTTGCTTCAAAATGATCTACAACTCCTTAGTTAATTTCATTTTTTAAAGACTGGGATAAATAATCCCCCACCCGCATGTTCCTAAATTCTAAAAGGAACCAAACATGAGATTGGGGTAATTGTTTGTCCAATCTTGTGAACCATTTAACACATACATGACATGTAAACAGAAGCCTGGAGATCAATTGCTGAGTTCGGGTTGATGTTAATTGTTACTTTGAAGACGTTTGCTACAAGTCCTGTTTTATTTTAAACACATTTTGGTAGCATATTTTCAATCAAATCCAATGCTCTTTGTTACAATGATTAAGTATTCAATTATTGCATCCTTGGCATTTTAATTGTTTGAAGTGGACACCTACTGGGAGGCGTCTTATTACTGGATCTCAAAGTGGTGAATTTACTCTCTGGAATGGACAGTCTTTTAACTTTGAAATGATACTTCAGGTATGAAATGTGAGATTGTGTACATCATTATCTTATTGAAATAACAGGTGAATGGAACTTATGGAAATTTCAACTTTTAACTTACAGGCTCATGATCAGGCGGTCAGGTCAATGATATGGAGCTACAATGACAATTGGATGGTCACTGGTGATGATGGGGGTGCTATAAAGTAAAACCTTATTGAGACCACATCTAAATTGATTTGACTTGTTCAATTCAATTAATGAAAAGTTTTATTTATTTATTTATTCACATGTGTACACTGTTGCAGGTATTGGCAGACAAACATGAATAATGTAAAAGCTAATAAAACTGCACATAAAGAATCAGTACGTGACTTAAGGTATACAGAATCAGATTTGGGTTGCATTTAAGTTCTCTTTCTATTGTATATTACTATATTTAAATTGTGATACTTTTATTTTTGTGCCGATGCGTAGATTTGCATAATTAGCTTTCTGACAGTGTCTGAATTGTTTATTCCCTTTACTAATCCTATTTTAACAGCAAAGCTATTTTTGAATTATCACTACTTACTCTTTTCTCTTAATACTTGATGCTGGACTAGCTTCTGCCGGACAGATTTGAAATTCTGTTCTTGTTCTGATGATACTACTGTTAAGGTTTGGGACTTCGCACGGTGCCAAGAAGAGCGCTCATTATCCGGTAATGTGCCTCTGGTTTTTAAATTTGATTGAAATGAGCTTGATTTAATGACGTATCTGTTTTGGATTTGAGGATGACATTAACATTTTTCATTTCTGCCAATTAAGGCATAATTGCATATGATAGTCTAAGAAAATATTTCTTTGTGCCATTTTGACTCAGGCAGGCCATGGTTGGGATGTGAAGAGTGTTGATTGGCATCCTACAAAGTCTTTACTGGTTTCAGGTGTGCTTCTCTTCCTGCTCTTTGTTTACTTTTTCTAGAAAAATTCTTGCTTGCTCCTGGAGTGAATGATTTTTTTTTACTCCAGTAACTTAAACACAATACTATCTACCTTTCTAACTTATGTGGTCCCTCTGGAAGCGGATAATGTGGCGATTAATGCTCTTGGAGCAAACAAGAATTCTCCTTTTTAGGGCCAATCATCTTATTGTGTATATATTGTTCTGTCAGGTGGAAAAGACAATCTTGTTAAGCTTTGGGATGCCAAGTCAGGGAGAGAGCTGTGTTCATTGTCAGTAAAGATGCTATTCCTTTTATTTTATCTTTGTACTTTTTTCCCTTCTGTTAGTTTCATGACAACCTAGAGGACACACTTCACAACAAAGTAATACTGAGATCCTTTTTGGTTTGCAGTCATGGCCACAAGAATACTGTTCTTTGTGTCAAGTGGAATCAAAATGGTAACTGGGTCCTTACTGCTTCTAAGGATCAAATTATAAAGGTAAGGTTCTGTTCTTGGAATTTTTTTTATAGTTGTCCAGCAAGGAAGAAGAATTATAGGCATAAACTGTAGAATTGTCATGGATGTTTTTGATTATATATTGAATAAACTGGCACTCATATATGCTTTAAAATTAGTCAAGTATAAAAACATAAATTCAAGAATACCTATCACATTTATCAAGTATTTAATCAAGTGAATAATTTGTTGTGTATGCTTTCTTATGATAATTTGTCCTTGCAGCTTTATGATATTAGGGCCATGAAGGAGCTTGAGTCATTCCGTGGGCATCGAAAAGATGTCACAGGTAAGAAATTACTCAGTTCATTTTCTGTTAGATTGCTCAAAAGCACAGTTACACTACCAGCTTTGCATGCACTTATTGGAAGCTGTGTGAAACTATACAGTTTATTTGCTAGTTTGAACGGCAATGCTTGTCTAAGAGTATACAAGGAAAAGTATTTAGAATCTTGTAAGAAGTAAGAAGGCTGCATGTGATGTCAAATTGTATGCAGCAAAATAATTTGTGGCAGAATTTTAATTCACAGGAAAATTATATTCAAATTGCTACAGAAAATTTTAATATGAAAGTAGCATATTGAGGCTTTAGCCATATGACGTCTAGATGGTGAGGAGATAATATCAGCAACAAATCCAACAATAGGTTTACAAGTTTAGATATGCTGATTGCTGTTATAAAAAAATAAAAATTCCAAATGTGAAGAAATGTGCCAGATTTAGCAAATTTGGGAAGGCAAGTTCTGAACATTCAGCAGTTGAAGGGCCAAAAATGTGCTGAGAGGCTAAAACTGAAAAACGAACTCAAACAATTTAACTATGGGAACTATATAGTTCATCAAAAGTCACCTTACAAATGAATATAACTGCTTTTTATATAAAGTACAGCTAAAATTAATCTTCTTGCTGGCTGGCTGCCACTATCATATTTTGAATATTTAGGGCCTATTTAGAAACTGCAGAATTCTCCAGTTTTATGGAAAAATGGAAAAAAGAGTGTCCAAAATAAACTATTTTCCACATTAGAAAACAAACAATGTTTTCCAACCTAAAAGGGGATTTATAACACTTTTTTAGTGTTTTCCAAATACAAAAATGTATTAGTTCACTTATGGTCACTATCACTAACAAATTTCTACCTTCCCACCACTACCAATTATCCACCTCACCACCACTTGTATTATCATGATATTATCATCACTTACTTTCATCTACTACTGCATGGCCTACTTATCCCAATCATCTATCTATTTGCTCTCACCCCACATATCAACACCTCCACTACTTATGTATCCTCACCCCCACCAACCTATACCCACCACAACCTCCACTATTATAATTGCTTATTTACCACTATTTGCTATTTGTCTACCTTCTCCATCTACCTATCATCCGCCACAACTAGCAGACCCGCACCACTCCTACCACTATTTGATACCATTGTCACTTACCACACGTGTTGGTATTTTTGTATGAAGAATATATATATATTTTCAAATAATTTTCTATTTCAGGAATGGAAAATAGTTGAATTTGAACATATTTTTTTTTAGTTTTCCAATGGAAAATAATAATTTGGAAATGAAAAAATGGAAAACATTTTCTGTAACTAAATAGGCCTGTAAGACCTCTGGGAAGGAAACTTTGTCATAGATTGATCAGCTCAGCTGTACCAAATTCCACATATTCTTGACAAATATCTTTCAACAGAAATGTCTAACACCAGTTAAAAATTTACTGACTTGTTTAATTACAAGCTGATCTTGATTTCATTAGCTTCTGCACTGAGAGCTTTTGCTAAGTATTTTTCAGAATTTTGAGTCTCATAATATTTTCATTCTCCTTTTTTCCATTGTTTATACTGTACTGGCCATCATCTTGCACTTATTCTACAATGCCTTATGATTTGTTATATCTTGATACTTACCTTACTGTTTGGTTATGATAGCTTTGGCTTGGCATCCATTTCATGAAGAGTATTTTGTTAGTGGGAGTTATGACGGTTCAATATTTCATTGGCTTGTGGGGTATGCTTTCTTTAGTTTCCTTCTCTTTTCTTTTAGATTTTTCTTTTCTGTTCATATACTTGACAAAATAACAAATTGAGTACTGTTTTTAACTGAATACTAATTAGTTTGTGAAAGTATTGGGTGGACTAGACATGGCATACCGCATATGATAAACAGGATTATTTTGTTTACTGATATTCTTTCTTAACATAAATAATATCAGAAGTTCACTCTTCTTCTATCCTCTAAAACCCTGCATTCATTTTGGGGAGGGGATGGGGTGCACCTGCTATTAATAATTTATCAAAGTTGCATGGAGGGGGCACAAGGCCTTATCTTGTTAATGTTGTTATGAAGATTTGTGCAGGAAAGAAAATAACTCTGTCAATCAAGTCTTAATCTGATTGCATATATTAAAGCAGCTTTTTCTTTTTGGGGAAGAAAATGAAAATTGGTTTATCATGTAATACTTGTGATATAGATTTTGCTGGTTATGGCTTTCCCCCCTTATTAGTAATGTTGCCTTTTCTGGAAGTTCCTTTGGTTAATTATCTCTCCTTACATGTTCGGCTGTACAGGCATGAAACTCCTCAGGTTGAAATTACAAATGCACATGATAGTGGTGTTTGTGATCTTGCATGGCACCCAATAGGGTATATTCTTTGCAGGTACAAATTCTTATTTTACAATCACAATGTTATCATTGTTAGGGGCTTAGGGCTAGTCCTATTATTAGTTCAAGGACATGCCTGCTTTGACTCATCATGCTTTATGTGTGTTATTTGATTATGTTTGGATGTGTCATTCTTGAAAATGTGCTTACTGTATTTACATATTGTAAGAAGGTATAAAGTATAAAATGATATGTTGGCAAAACTTTGTTCTTCACTTCTTCCTTGACTCATAATAATATCTTACCTTGATGTTATTTGTTTAACTGGATGGAAATTGTTATTTCTCACATGGCATGGTATTTCTTTTGTGGAATTTAGTCTCCGCTATTTATCTCCTCATGTTTTCTTTATCTCAATTTTGCTACTAGTTTGCTAAATGCTAATTGAATTTGACAGATAATTATCATTGTCTCTGTAGGGCTTTTGTTGTTTGATTCCTCCCTATTCATTCTTGTTTTGTCTGTCAAGGAGAGATAATTAGCTTTCTTCTATGTATCTGTATGCTAGCTTCATTCTTGTTTTGGCTCTAATTTTGCAAATGCACCTGAAATTTCCCCATCCCGCAATTTGTCAATGTTACAGCCTTAAATAGCTTATAACCTTCATGGGCATCATTCCTAAGTCCTATTGTTGATGCAGTGGCAGCAATGATCATGCAACAAAGTTCTGGTGCAGAAATAGGCCTGGGGATTTAGCTCGTGATAAATTTAGCTTGAATCAGCAAGGTGTGGACCGATTTTCCATTTATGGACCTCTCTCATATAATTATTATTCTAGTGTCACTCAGTTCTGTTCAGTAGATTTGCTCTTGTCTTACCACTTAGTTGATGTAGAGTTGCATTGTTTAGTTTTATAGTTATGAAATTCAGTATTCTTGATTCACTCTCTTCAACTAGAAGCATTCTGTCAATGGTATAGGTCACTAGTAGCCTAATGCAATTTTGTTGAATTTATTCCAGGTACCAATGATCAAAACCCTGCTCTAGGTTACAGGCCAGGTAATGTTGGAGGACCCGATGCTCCAACAACACCTGGAGCGTTTGGTTCTGGTTTGATACGAAATGAGGGCACAATTCCTGGCGTTGGAGCTGCAATGCCACTCCTTGATTCATCCTCACAAGGAGATCAAAAGAATCCTTTATCTCTATCGATGCCTATGGGTGCCCCCCCACTTCCTCCCGGTCCCCATCCATCCCTTCGTGCTGCAAATCAGCAGCAAGGTTATCAACAAAATATGCAGCAAGTCCCACAGCAGCAAATGAACTCTATGCCGTTGCTCCCACTACAACCCCCATCTCATATGCCTATGATGCATAATCCTCATTTACCTCGCCCACCTCCCCAGTTACAGCCTATGAATATGCAAGGCGTCCAATCTTCAATGCCTGGATCTATGCCCGTGCCATCAATGCCAATGCCCGGTCCAATGGTACTCATTTTCCCATTCTCCTGAATAGAGTAATTACAAACTGGTATTTGATTTTATTTTGACCTGCTTCTTCGTTAATTCTTTTAGGGGATGCAAGGTAATTTGAACCAGATGGGTCCTCCAATGCCTCAAGGTCACTATATGGGTATGAACGCACAACCCGGAGGAATGCAGGGAATGCAAGGCCCTCCAAACACAGGTGGAAACCAAATGTTTCAGCCCAGTGGAGGCTTCAACAGACCGCAAGGTGGGCAGATGCCACTCATGCCCGGGATGAATCCCTTTCAGGTTAGCTGCTTTCCTATTCCGTAACTGGAACGTTGCTTTCCCTATCCCATCAAAAGAAACACCGGTCTTAACATAAGGGATAACCTAATCTTTGTACGCTGCACACAAGTGATGGCTTATGTGTGTAAACGAACCTATTCACAATTGTCTTGCATCTTACCAATTATAGTCTGTATATACACATATATGATTTTGTATTGCTCATTTTTGTTGCAGCAATCTATGCCGTCGAATTTTGGAGTGCAATCAGGCATGCCACCGCCACTTCCCCCAGGGCCGCCGCCACATGGCCAAGGACAAGGAGGGCATCAATAGACCAGTTTTCATCAACACTAGCAGTAGCTTTAAGCTGTTTCCATTGAGATTTTTTGCAGTTGTAATTTTCATTTACACAGTAATGAGAGCACAGCTTGCATGCTGTTTAATGTTTATTGATATCTTCTTTAAACTCTCAAAAATTTGTATTGTAGCTTTATCTCTGTAGCAACTACATTGAGGAGCCCAACTATCTTGTTTTCTTATATGTATTATTTTCTTGGTACGATGATTACATTTGATTAGACGAATGAATACATTCAATTACATGCCCCACACTATTATTCTTAATTACATAACTCTTGAATTGCCGGCAAAATAATGAAACTGAATATATCCACGTGAGATTGCTTGTAATGGAGATTATCCTCAGTTTCAGCCATGGCATGATTCCACAATCCATAAAATTAAACCATATTTAATTATATTGTTTGATGAACTAGCTTTGGAAACTCTCTCATCTCATCTTTTCTTTTTAAGTGAAATTGAAAATCTTATAAAATTGATTTTGTTCATTTTTTACCTTATTTTCAATTAGATTTACTAACTGCACAATCTAAATTTATTCATAGAAGAAAAAAAAAAGAATTGATCTAATTCATTTATTTAGATACTTATGATTAACTGTTAAAAATTATTTTAAAAAAAAGAGAATTAATTTTATAAATATTACAAACTTCAAAATTTATACTCCTTCTGTCCCATTTTACCTATCCTATTTACTATTCATTGGTCAAACCAACTCTTCTTTCTTTTCTTATTTTCTTTAATAATTTTTTATTATTTTTAAATTTAATTTTTTATGTTTAATAGTATTTTTAATGTAGTTTCTAAATATATAAATTTTATATATTAATACTAAACTTAATAATATGAAAAATTGGATTAAAAATTACTTAGTCAAGCCTCGTTAAACGAACCAGACAACCATTTTGGGACGGAGGTAGTAATAATTATAAAATTATTATTTTTAATTAAAATGAACCTTGAGGACATAAATACATACAATAGAATTTTGGGTACAAAATATAATTTTGCATCTATTGTATCTATTGTTACCAGACCTATTGCCGTCCCTACAGAAGAGGAAGGTAGGCGGTCAGAGGTTAGGGCTAAAGTTGTGGTCATGAATTCATGAGTGGGAAGCGGAAATTTCTAAGAAACAAATTCTGTGGAAAGAAGCTTTACAGGACAAAATAAAGAGAAATTAAATGTGTGGACGAAATTCTGAATTTAACTCTGCAAAACATCAACACCACGTAAAGCACCTGTAGACATCACTGAATTTAATATCTTTTCTTGCAGTTGCAAGCAGCAGCAAATAATTTCACTTCCGCTTTAGATTTCAACAAAGCAAATTACAAACAAAAAGGGGAGAGGAATACATAAAACGGTAACCTCTCCCTCCTTGCTCCTTCTACACCGAAAAATTACAGGAAGATAAAAAACAAAACTCACAAGTCGAGGAAATAACTCAGAAATTGATGCGAAAATGGTGAGGATCATGCTCCAGCGTGCTGGCCATCTCGTCCGCGAGAAGGAAGCAAATTGCGAGCCACCTGCTGAGACCGTACCACACCAGTTTTGCAATCCAAATCGATTTGCTCCATCGCATTGGCATTCTTCTTCTTCTTCTTCTTCGCTTCTAACCAAAATACCTAAATCTCCTTCAAAGAGGGGAAGACGACAAAGATGAAGATAAGATGAAGATGGGGAAGATGAAACAGCGGGAGTTGATGAATATATGGGGGAATGATTAAATAAAAAGAGCTGAGTTGTACTTGGAAGGGTTTTGAAAATTTTGAATTGAAGAATGACAAGAAGAGGTTGGAGCAGTTGATGGATTTTATATTGGCGAGAGGTTGGGGTTATGCTTTCAAAGAGAGAGGGAAGTTTGGATGCTTTAGTCTCATATTTAAAGATATTAAATAGCTTCCACATGGGCCCTCCCAGTTCATGGGTTCAAGCATATGTGACGGTCCTGACTCTTTGTACTTTGATAAGTTAAAAAAATTTTACATAACTTTTTTTGAATAAGAGTCAAATTTTGTAAATGTGATATAAATTAAATTTAAATTAGTCTCATAATTATAGAAATTCTAAACATGGTAGATAAATTGCGGAATATTCATATGTCCTCAAATACTTGTACATTAATATTCACAATAATTGTTAGCAAAGCACACTAATCAACTTAGTTTGCATCAACCAACCAATTTAGCTTACCTTGACGCCAATTGTGGGATACTAGATTACACATAGTATGTTGAATTGTACCAAATACTATGAAAATAAAAGTTAAATAGTATCTAGTAATGATATTGGTTGATACTTTAAAATTTCTAATAATTTTATTTTTCACATAATTTCAAAATTTGTTTATAAGTATTCTTCATTTGTAATCTCTCACTATCATATGATGTGACTAAACCAGCCTCGATTAGTTGTATGCTTTATTTGCCAAATCTTTTCGGCTTTTCCCAACATCCACGCATGTTGTCATGTTGATACAATCACATATTACCTAGTTAGATTTGGTATATGAGTTTGGGTATTAATTATTATTAATTTTGGACTTTAATCACAATGAGGTTGATTGATAGTAAACTCGTGATTTTGAGGTTACAAATTTGACTCTTAACTAAAAGTTGATTTTTGTCAAATACATTGTGATCTAGTGGCATTCGATTTACACTCCCATGTGAAAGAGTGTGGGTTTCAATAGGTTGAAAAAGTAGTTATGAAAAAATACGACATTGTAACATAGTCAGTAATACTCAAAAAAAAAAAAAAAACTAAAAGTTGACTTCTCAAAACTTCTCAAAATCAGTCAACCATAGCTGATTTATCTTACTAAAATTCTTTACTGACTAAAGTATGTATTAATAATTTTTTTTTTTACTATGTGTGCATCTTAAAGTAACAATTACAGAATCTCCTAAAGTGAAAATTTAGTATATGATTTATCTCTTCTAATGAATACAATGGGCTTGCTTGGTTACCAGCGGTTAGCAGTTAGCGGTAGCGGATTGTGTTAGCGGTTATCAAATAGCGGATTGTATTAGCGAGTTTGACCAACGAATTGTATTAGCGGTTTGTAAAAAGATATTTGGTAAAATTAGCTGTTTATATTAGCGGTTAACATGTAAAATGACCAAAAGGGTATACACAAATAATATAATAATAAATAGAAACAATACAATAATAATAATAATAATAATAATAATAATAATAATTTATAAAATTTTAAAAAAAAAAAGAAAAAAGAAGAGGCGAAGGGGAGCCTGGGCTCCCCTTTAATCAATCCCACATCGGCACTAAACAAAAGAGGGGCATTGAGGCCCTTTTATAGAGGAGCCTCAATGCCCCTGCTTTTGTTTTCAATACCCATCCGATGTCCCACATCGGATGGGTATTGGATGGGTATTGAAGGGAAGCCTCAAGGCTTCTCTATTCGAAGCCTTGAGGCTTCCAGAATTAAAAAAGCAAATTTTTTTTTTTAATTATATGGATGGGCGTTTTGGGGAAAGGCTGCCTTTCCCCAAAACGCCCAACCCCAAACGCTGCAAATTGCAGCGTTTGGGGAATCAGCGGTTTGGAGCCAAAACGCTGCTCCAAACCGTTGGTAACCAAACGCGGTAATTAGCGACGCTGATTTTGGTCAAATCCGCCAAAAAATAGCGGATTCGCTATTAACCAAACATGCCCAATATATTTTACAAAGTAATTAGTTATAAAATCATAATTTAAAAGTAATAAAAATCTTTGAATTATTAATACCTTTATTTGCTACTAGTATTTCCGCCCGCGCGTTGCACGGTATGGATTTGTTATAATAAGTTAAGAATATTTAGATCGATATACAATTATGTAAATTATAATATCGAATATTATATAGTGTAATTAAAGAATTGAGTTTGATCGATTATGTTTTATGATGTTATCATTGCTTGAATTTAAGCAAATAATTGCCCAATTAATAGCCTATGTGTATATATATGCATCCGGTGCTGAAGGTTTAGACATTTTATATATCAATGTTTGATTTGTATTAATTGGGCTAATTATCTCGTTGTCTAGCAACTCAGTTATAGAAATTATTTATACGGATGATATATTTTCTATGTAAATATATAGCAATTTTGTCATCTTTGTATAAAAAGAAAACATAATAGTATATCAATGTAACTGTTTTGATGAATTACGCATTATTGAAAACTTTTTTTGTAGACGACATTGGTAGTATATTATATATTGTTATTATACATTTTTATACTTATTTTACATCACTAATGTAGTAAATTATCTAGAATTATAGCTTTTTAGTGCTTTATTTCAGAATTACTTGAGTAAAATATCTAGGACCTTAGTACTTAATGGATAATAAGATATTTCTAAAGCAGGTATGTATAGATTAACTCTGTTTTTTTAAGTGTATAGATTAAATTTATTTCATGAATATTTGATTTGTGGGCATGTTTTATTTGTTGTGTATTTTTGCTTAACAATTGGGCTGTATAATGTGTTAAGAGCTTTTATTTTTTTGGGTGTAGCTCAGGGTTTCTACTGTTGAACACAGTGACTAATCCCCTCGCTAGATTGTAGGCAGCTCTATTGGGTGAGATAGTTGACCCGAAGATTTAAAGTTGCTCCATACCCAAAGCCAATGATCGAACCCTTGACCTTTGGTTAAGAATGTGTTAAGAGCTATAATTCTACCTAAACATGTTAAATTTTAGTTCTTTAGGTTATACTTTATTGATCATTAGGGTTTTATCTGTGTAATTAATTTGGTTAATTTTTTAACGCGTTATAGTTAGACTTCTTAGAGTAAAATAATGATGTTTGTAAATAATATGGTAATCAGATGAAAACTATATAGATTGGAATAAAAAAATCTGCATTGAATAAGTTAATTTATTTATTAACATTTTTTTTGAAAAATACATTTAATTTTTTTTTAAATTGTAAACATAGAGTTCTAAAATTGTGAACATTCACCTTACGGTATAAGGTCCATAGCATAATTTACCCACCTCTACCATGATTGTACCCCTCACTCAATTTGAAAAATCAATTTCGCTCATCCCTCAATTTGGTAGCATATTCATTTCTTTCCAGCCTCCATTGCCAAAAATTTATACTTTATATATAATTATATAATTTATTTTTAATTTTCTATTTGTTGCTATCTCACATTTCACATTTCACCTGTAGTTGGGTTCTATGCTCTGCCTCGCCACCGCCCACCACCCAGCAGACGCCAAAGACACGGAGACAACAGTGGTCCAGTCGCTGGCTTCAACTCTCGCCCACTCGGTCGTCGGTCGTCGCCTACTCGCCTGGTCGCCAGTTGTGAGCTACCCGTTTCCCGGTCTCCGTCTTCGTCCTCAGGTTAGTCCTCTAGTCACTGACAGCCGGCTATGTCTTTCACCATTTAATTTCTCTCCCTTTTTTTCTCTCTTCTTCTCCTATCTTCGGAGCCTTTGCTAATAGCTAATCGACAATGATAGTGAAACGGAGGCTTGAATTTAATCGACGGCTTCTTCATTTGTGGATTTTTTTTGTCGTCAAGTTGAGGTAATACTTATTTACTTTTCTTTAATTTGCTACATATCCAAATTGTTATTCAGTCATATCAGTAGTTTGGCAGCCTTGTTATTGCTCTCTGAACTGTGAAAGTCGTATAGAACTATGCTAGGGTGTGGACATGATTAATGCTGAGAGAAAATGATTTTTCCTCTCAATATAATAATTTGCTCAAGTTCTAGAATCAGAAGATAATTTAACCATTTCTTTATGTTCATTTTGAATAATTTGGATTTCAGCTCCTTGAGGATATGTGAGAGTAGTCTCAATGAGTCTATGGGTGAAATTTATTCTTCCCTGTGTTTTTTCTTTTCTTTCCTTTCCCTGCATTTTTCCCCCCTCATTGGCAGTAGTGAGATTTTAGCTCTTTTAACCTTATAATAAAACTTCAAAATAGAAAATGATACCACATCATACAAAATTACATTCTCATAGCCTGGAAAACATAAAATACCTTTGATATTGACTTTTGTCTTAATTTCTCAAGTTCAGGTTGAACATCTTTTAGGGCTTTTGATGATTTAACCATTGGAACTTCTTCAGCAAACTTCAGGTTTTTACTCAAAATCTCAAAAGTTTTCATATATTCCTTCATGTATAGAGATCGTCCCAATCTTCTCAAGCCATATTCCCAATATTAGGTTGTGTTCATTTTCCTTTTCTTTGTCATCTTGTTGGTCAGTAATTGCATTTCTTTTGTGTGAATTTCCTTTTTTGTAAAAGCACAAGTGCTAATGTCGTGGCTATTTGATGCTTGGAGAGAAATGAGTAATCTTTCTAGAGAAATAGAAAAATTGGAGAAATAGAAAAACTGGAAAAATGGAATACTTGTTTACTGCAGAAAATTATTTGGAAAGAGGTATAGGTACCTAGATTCTAAATATAATTAAATTATTAGAATAACAATTAGGAGAAATTTACATGGGAGTTGTGGAATAAGCCCTCAAGTATTTGTTAGTTGACCGCAAAGCGTTGATATTCCTGAGACAGAAACAAACTTCATTAGTTAGTGAACAATAAGGAGAAATAGCAAAGAATAATAGAAAATAATGGATGGTAGAATAATTCAGGATTATAAGCGTATTTATAGTGCAGATTAGATGGCTGGTTATGGAGCATTATTATTTGAAGAAATAACGATGATTTTGTGGCTAAATTATTAATAACCAATTTTATTCCATTTTTATGCAAAATCTTCTTTAAAGATTAATAGTAAAATAAGGCTAAATTATTAGTAACTGATTCTATTCTTTTTATTTTAATGCAAAATCTTCCTTAAAAGATTAACGTGTATTTTAACATTTCCTAAAATGATTATGATCTTTTCCTTATATATTCCTTACTTATTCATTTTCTTATATTCCTTTACAGATTACAAATATATATCACCAATTATATAATAATAAATAGATTAATAAATTAATATAATAATAAATAAATAAAATAGTTGATTTTACCAAAATACCACTAACTATGCGGGAAAGTTTGGGAGGAGGATATTGTTTTTATATATAGATAGATAGATTATTTACTCACTTATCTCGTCCTCATGTTTTATAATATAATATTTCATTGTATATATAATATTGTAGAATGATCTAAAATATAATATATGTATTTAAATAATGTATGTGTGTGTGTGTGTGTGTATATATATATATATATATATATATATATATATATATATATATATATATATATATATAATTGACTAAATACTTAAAATAATTTGAATTTGATTTTTGAATAAATTATAATGATGACAAATGGCATGAAAATGAAAATTGATATGTGGTCCAAAATTAATTTAAAATGATATTTTAGGTACTTTGTCAATATCGATTGGACCAATTATGAAATTAGTGATTAAGAATTACTCCGTATAAAAGAAATATACTTCGTAGAAAATGACGCGATCGGGTCGGGTCGAGAGAAAAACTGGATCGAGAGCAAAACTGGATCGAAGTGGGGTTCAACTTCCAAGCTTCGAATTGACCCAAAACCCCCTCTTCAGGAGACTGGTCGAAGCTGAATTGGTTGCCGGCACGGCGCGAGGCGATTGGACGGTGACGCCGGAAGTTCATCCACCGTTGTCAGCTAACCACCTGTCAATTACGCCGGAATTGGTAAGCCGCAGCTTAATTACGCCTTTTGATTTGACTCTGAATGTTGAATTAGTAGCAATAATTTTATTCTGATATGTTGATGGGAAGTTGGGAACCAGTTGCAATGGTTGCATAGATTAATGCAATAAATAACTAAATGAGCAGTGGATTCATGGTGAAAATCAATGGAGGCGAGTGCTTTTCTGGAAATGAGACATAGATTTAGGGGAAAAAAATATTTGAAATAACTAATTTTGAGGTATTGAACCCTAGATGGACTTGAATAGAATACTCCTGCTGTGCAACCACAGAAACACACATTCCTCCTGCAAATTAGCGTCTCAGTCGCGAGCTCGCGACCATCATCTGTAGATTGCCGCGGCGGAGCTTCAGCCTTCAAATTTCAGACCATTGCCTACCGCGACTGACCGGCGACCGTCCAGAGTTGGAGACCTCCACGCAACGGTGCACCACGCCAGTAACTCGTTAAGCTGAACAGTCAATAGAGGTAATCTGATTGTAGTTTCACTAATTTGTAAATTTGTTTGTAAATGTAATCTGATTATTTATTTATTTATTTTAAATTGAGGAATTATAAATTATTGTAACCAGTGATTAGTAAGCCAGTAAATCCATATTCATGTAGATGATAATTGTTGAATTTGAAAGATCCAAAATGCTTGGCAGGTGGAGAATAACAACCACCCGCTGCCTAAGAATCAATGAATGAGAAAATATATATTGTATGAAAGTGAATAGAAGGTTTATAAATATGTGTTAGAAAGGGGAATACACAGCCCTATAAATACATGCTTGAAGACTTCTAGGTATTGTTTATGGTTTGATTTTAGTCTAAATGCTAGGGTATTTATTTAGTTTTCTATGTATGCTTTTGATAAGTTCACAACTTGGAGTGCTTAAAATTTTGGTGCTTTGGTGATTATTATTCATAATTTGTTTTATATCATGGTGGTGGGTGACGATTTTTTTTTTTCTTTCTTCCAAATATAAACATGTCTTTGAGAATAGTAGAGTACGTTATCTAGTAAATGAACCTTAATATTTGGACTTCATAAGCTAAACCTTTTGATATTCCAAGAAACATATTCTCAGTAACTATTTGCAGGAGGAAGAAGTTAGGATTGTATTTCAGTAACTGCAGAAGATTGATGAGAGAAATCAGAAATTGTAAGTAGGGTTGATGGGCTTCTAAAATTTTGCTCAAAGGAATAGTGGTTTAATCCAATTGTATGATCTTGCCTTCTCATTTAGAAGATTCGGTGGATATTCATGTAGCAAGTATGTTTGCGCTATCTTGAGGTGAGTGTAAAGTACAATACACGCAGATGCACATATATATATGAATAAGGTATAAATGTATGCTTAGAACTTAACATAATGATGTAACATGTATGTTTCTTAAAATTCATATTTTTTATATGTTCTTTTGAGTGAAAATTTGATTATATATGTAGCTAATAATTGATAAACTTTTGCCTTTTCACTTTAGGTTGTGTCAAAATCATTCACATCACTTGCTTGATGCACAAACTGCACTGAATTGCCAAGAGGTCAGTTTCTGAGAAACTATGGCTGGATCAGCAAAAACGGAGAGTCTTGAGAAATCCTCTTCAACCGAAGGCTGGACCGTTGTTTTGCCTCGCCGTGCAAGGCCAAAGAAGAGCTCTTGCAAAACTATTAAGGCCGAAGAACAAAAGCAAGAGCAACCTTGGACGCCACAGGATCTCAAAACAGACCCCGAAAGAGAAGCAAAGCTGATGCAAAAGATGCAAACCTGCATTCAGAAACTAGAGAAGTCCGAGTTTTGGCTGACTTTCCTGAACCAATTACAAACAAGTGAAACCTCAGATAGGATTGTGAATGCTTTGGGCTCTGAAACAAATATGTGCATGGTAATATACGGTATCGGTAGCATTGAATCATATGAACCGCCTAGATTGCAGGTCAGCCTTGCAATCCTGATGAAACGAGAGTTTAGCTGGATCGGGGAGATGGAGGTGTTCGATCCAATCATTTCCCTGACAGAATCAAAAGTTCTGACAGCACTCGGGTGCTCCGTTCTATCAATCAATGAGCATGGCCGGCGCCAAGCGGTGAAACCTACACTATTCTTCATGCCACACTGTGAGGCAGAGCTGTACGACAATCTGTTGCAGGCAAACTGGAGAGTGGATCTGCTGAATCATATCGTTCTATTTGGTAACAGTTTCGAGGCATACGAACATCACATGTCAGTATGCAAAGATCTTACATCTGCCAAATCCAGGAAGCATATCCTAGCAGCGAGGAAGTTCTCCAAAGAGGTAGGAATCCATTGTTCAGATGATTGTTTTCGAGCTTTCAATGGCTCCAGTTGGCATTTCTTTAGTCTTGATTCAGAAGCTGCATTAACGAATTTAAGTCATGATTAATGATCTTAACTAGCATTCTTATAGACCTTGTGGTTTAGTGGCACCTGGTTTTCACTCTCACATAGAAGGGAGTGGGTTGCCTAAGTGGAGGCGACTGTTGACTCTTTGTGCTTCAATAAGTTGAGAAAGTAGCTATGAACAGAGTCAGCAATACTCTGCTGAACAAACCTTGACTCAATTTTTTTTTTTTGGAAGAATTGTACTTTTTGTCTTGAGTTATATAGGGTAGTAGTAGATTTAGTTCATGTGTTATGTCATAAATTGTATTTGACTCTGTTTGGTATACATAACTTAAATTAATCTTGAAACCCTATAGACTTGTCTTAGCTTGCTTCTGCATCGAGTAAACAGTGACAGAATTTTATTAAATTAATTTAAAATAGTGTAATTAGTAGGTGGCTCTGGTAAAAGCCGTGTTGACACTTGACAGTCTTATTGCTATAAAGTAGAAGAAAACACGTTGGAAATATTCAAGTATATTTATATACTCCGTATATTTTTATATTAATGAAAGAACTTTTAAATAAAAAGATAAATAAGCAAATATGGAAAACTAGGCTGGCCGACTTTTTGCTATGGACCAAAAAGACCAATATCTCATAAACTCCATTAAATTAAATATTTAAATGCAGTTACCTATTTCTCACGCCTTGCTATAAAATTTACTCTTTTTTTTAAAAAAAACAAAAAAAAACAAAAAACTAAGGCATCTATTAATATGAAGAAACGAGAAGTAGTTGGATATACTCGAGAAATTATACTCTCATGAACGAGACTCAAACTACGAGCCTGCCACCCTAACTAACGTGTTAGGTTTGCTGGATAAATCAGACAACAAAAAATAGTTAAAAACTAGAAATGATGCTGGCACAATATTTGACAATATATTCTACTATAAAATTTACTTATATACAAATACAAAAATAAATATAAAAATTTAGAAAAATTTTATAACGTCATATACTTTGTAAAATTGTATCTTATACGACAATTATTGTGCAAAATATATGACATTGTAATGAAAAATTTTCAATACAAATTATATTTTTCACATACTAGTCAGATTTATGTGCTATCATTGCAAAGATTGCACAAATCATTAGAAAAATTATAAATTATACGGAGTATTATGCACACTATAAGTAGATCTGCATGTTATTCTTCAACATCTTGCACAAACTAGTAAAAATAATGCAATTTATATTATACTATAATTGTAATTACATACTATGCTAATTATCTTTCCTTGTTACGTAAACTTCTGAAAGGAGTAGTCAAGTAGGTGGAACATGATTTTCATACCAAAATGTCGTAATTTTAGTTGAGTACGTCACACATGGTCTTTTTAGTGCAATTTACATTTGCTATTCTCGCGACTTTGCACTATTCGAATGTGACTTTATAAGATAAATTCATAAAAGTGGTGCGGGGAAGGGGAGTAACTATTTTCATTATCGCTTTTGATTCTGTCCTATATGGATATGAACATTATGGACGATTATCTTCATTGCTTAATGACTTTGCATTATCAGAATGTGAATATTATAAGATAAATTTATAAAAATAGAGCGAGAAAAAAGAGTAATTATTCCCATTATTTTTAACTATGTCCTATATGGATATGAACATTATGAAATTAATTCATAAAAGGAAAATAGCATTATTCATGCTACAATAGTATATCTAATTAATGCTTTTGTTAATTAATTAATAATATCCCATAATGGCTAGTACATTGAAATTGCTACACTACAACATAGCTGGCACATTAAAAGGACTAAATGTTATCTTCTTTTCTTTATACATTATGAACGAAAGGCTGAAAGCAAAGAATAGAACATTCATTATTGTTTAGAGATTTTCTTTTAATTTTTTTTTTATAAAAAAGATAGAGATAACCTCAATGCATAATAATTATATGTTTAAAAGTTAATTTTTAAATGTATTTTTAAATCAATTTTTAAACATTAGGTGACACAAAATGTCGAGATTTACACAATATACTAGTACTAATTTACATGTAATGTATTATATTAACACATACATAATTTTAAAATATTACTAATCTTATTATGACAATATAGTGTGACACGACAAACATGAAGGATAGTAGTATTATCCGCTTGTTTATCATACCACCTCACATGTTTTTAACATTTGACAGATATGAATTGACGAGAAAAAATGATAGTTTTTATTTCTTAATTATATAATTTGCAAATGAAAAATAAATGCATAAAAAGATGTAACTTTTTATTTAGGAAACAAAAGAAAAGTAAAATGGCAATAAAATAAATGAAGCAAAATTTGCTATATTTAGACACGCAAAAAGGATTGCGCCGGGAAAAATGTACAAAACGGACTCCGCAACGTACAACTCCAGTCATCGTTTTATCTCATCTTCCCTTTCCCTGTATCATTTTTACGGTTATATATCTTGCTGTTTTACAGCTCTTTTCTGTGCATTCAAAATCTCTCCATTTTTTCATATTTTCCGTTTGTTCAACAGTCGGCATCGATAGCGACACCCCACAACCCAACCCCTCACCCTTTTCAAAAAGCTCTCCGCTCCGCTCCTCTCTCTTTTTTTCTCTTCAATTCTTTCCATTCTTTTCGATTCTTTTCTCTGTGGGGAATTAATTGCTTTCAGTCCACGCCTCCATAGCCAGCTTCTTCACCACATATCCGCTCGGAGCCGCCGCCGTTATCGCCGTTGTTGTTTGACGTCTGAACTTGATACCTAAAGGGTTTTGATCGTGTTGTTGGGGTTTTCTTGATCTTGAATTTTCCGGTAGTATAGCGGTTTGTATTGGATGGCTTGCAAAAACGGCGAATTTGAGAACCCTAAGATGAAGGGCGGCTCGTATTTCAACCGCTCCATGACGATACATCACGGCGGCGGCTCCGCCGCCGCCGTGAAGCCGTCCGTGGAGCGGCTCGGCTCGTTTAAGCAGCTGCCGGGATCGTCGGCGTTCGAAGCCATGGTTTCCGTGGCCGGGAGTTCTATAAAGGGGAAAGTGAAACAACTTTGCTCTCTCTTCGAGTACCAGAAATCCCCACGCGCCGCCAATTCAGTCTCCCTGCCGCTGCCGTCCCCCACCAAGGCCGCCGCCGCCGCGGCGAAATTGCCGAATTCCGATTCTTCTAGGGCTTTCCAATTTCGGCTCCCGGGGACGGAGGACAGAGTGGTAATTTACTTCACGAGCCTCCGAGGAATCCGGAGAACGTTCGAGGATTGTTACACTGTTAGAATGATCCTTAAAAGCTTCAGAGTCCACGTGGACGAGAGGGACATTTCCATGGACAGTGCATACAAGAAGGAATTACAGAGCATTCTTGGCTCCAAAAATGTTACTTTGCCGCAGGTTTTCATCAAAGGAAACTACATTGGCGGCGCCGAAGTGATCAAGCAAATGAATGAAGTGGGAGAGCTCTCCAGATTGCTTCGAGGGCTCCCCATTCGGCCCCCGGGATTCGTGTGTAAAGGCTGCGGGGATGCACGGTTCATTCCTTGCTCAAATTGCAATGGGAGCAGGAAACTGTTCGATGAGGACGAAGAACAGCTGAGGAGGTGCCCGGATTGCAATGAGAATGGCCTCATTCGCTGTCCTCTTTGCTGCGGTTGATCCTCATAGTCTCGTGAGTCATTCATCTCGTTATGGTGTGCTCCTTAGTTTTTGGTATCAGTAAAAATCGAATAGGCTTTACATCGAAGACTATATATTATGGTTATGGCGTGTTAAGTGATGTACATATTGCGTGTGGAGGTTTGTGTTCCCGGGTGACAACTCGTTAACCCAATGGTTTGTAAAGGTTGGCACCTACTTGGAGTGGGTGTTTGGTCTTAAGAACGATTAAAACCTATTACAAAATTCGAAAAGAGAATAAAAAAAGCAGATTTCGATGCTTCATTTGTTTAGTATGATGCTTCATATCTAACTTTCCAATTAACTGCTTATAAGTAGGATTCGGTTTGCTGATTCTTCTAAATAACCCTGTGCCCCTGTGAACAATGACTTTTGCAATATTGGAACATACATTACTTCGAACTGCTAGAAAGTGGTAAAAGTGTGTTTTGGTGATGGGGGAAGAAAGGGATGATGGAACTCTTGTGTATGTGTATTTGCATTTGAAAAGATGTGAATTCGTGTTGGGTAGGGTTACACACGTAAAGCCCTTGTTCTATGTTAGTCTCCGGTTTATGGTTATACTATCGTGTTAAGGTGAAATGCCGTTGCCTGGAATAGTGGGATATCAATCATCGTGTTAAGGTAAAATGTCAATGGCTGGCATTGATATTCCACTAAAGATCTCTCCTTTCCAGAACTTTGGTCGTGTAGTGTACTTGAGGGTGGGATCGGCATTTAAGGGGATGCACACAATTTCATTGCATATTTGCATCTTAGTTGTACAGTTTGACTTTAGCTGGCAATGGCTTTTCCCCTGGACCCCCCGTGATATTTGCTCGAGGCCGTGGCTGTAGTCTTTGTTCTCAATACCCAATTTTCTGTTCCAAGTTATTTTTTGAATTCAAATCGGCTTGTTAACAAGACATGGATATGATTGACAGAATGTCTTCTGTTTTGTGTCTGATGTTCAAGTCAGCAGTTGCTTCACTGTGAGGCATTTCTCCTTCTGTGGACATTGACACTAGTGTATTTTACTGATGCAATTATTCATTCATGTTTTTTATATTGTGCTTAGCATCTTTGTAGTTTGTACTTTGGAGCAAAGTTCAAGATATCTAGGTTCTTTGCCCGCAACTATTATATGAATGTGCAATCTGGGTAAAGCTTGTCTTATGGTCTTAACTGGCATAGGACCACTTTGAGGTAAACCAATTTAGGTTGCCCATAGTTGACCAGTTCAAATCAAGAAAGCAAAACCGTTATCTGAAGGCACGCTTTGGGTGAAGTCCGTTTTATGACTCTGGCTGACAAAGGATTGCAAGAAGTTAAACCAAACTAGGTTGATCATTTCTGATCAGCTCAAATCAAGAAGACGAAATTAGTCTAGGTGCTTGATATGATGTAATCTGGTAGTATGCTAATATCCCTTTTGTGGTTGTCATGCATGTTGTGATGCATGTACAGACAGACAGACATTATTTTGAAATGTAAAGTTAAGGACATGAAGAACAGACATCATGGTATGGTATGGATAAAGGATTTTATCCATTCCAAAGCATAAAATGGTTTTTCCACACTTTACATTTGAGTCAAAAACAGTTCAAATAAAATAAAAATAAAAATAAAATAAAATAAAATAAAAGAAGTAATTTTCCTGCATTCCTTTTTTTTTGTTTTTTGTTTTTTTTTTTTTGTTTTCCTTTAGATTCTTCAACCACCCTTGGGCTTCTATTGAGTTAGAGGGACACATTCAAGCTCAATCTCCAGCACACCCCTTTCAACATTCTGCAGCTTTATTGCTATTTCCTGTTTCACCTTCCCCTCTGAGAGCTGTATAACGCCATCCTTAACGTGCAGCGTGTTCTCCTTCACCGTCTTCCATTTCCCCGCTGGCTGTGTCGTTGCTGCTGGCTGTGGCGTTGCTGGCTCGTTTTGTGGTGTCGGAGAACCCTCCGATGCTCGTGCAGCCACCACGAGAGGTTGGATGTCGATCTCGGCCTCCCCCATAAAATCGTCCGTTGTGAATGTATCCTTGTCATACACCAGCTGCACATTTGTTTCACAACCAACATGTAACAACCTCTGTATTTTCGCGAAAACTAAGAAAAAGCGAACAATCTAGCATGAAGGATGTAATGAATCCTTACCACTTTTAATGGAGGAATGGTATCTGGGATTGACAACATCAGCTTCTCGTTCCAGACCGGGTTCAGATTGTTCTTTATAACGCGAGTTTTCACCGACTGCAAGACAGAAATGCTTCAGTTAAACAACAGATAGCTCAGTTTAGAGCTTGTGCTGAAATGACGGGATAGCTCGGTTTACCTGGGTTCCCAACGACAGAATAACATAAGGGTCGCTAGTTACCATATCGCGAACAGCCAGGTTGGTACCTCTCACCACATTGACCTTTATAAGTCCTATGAATTCAACCATACCTGCCTATAGAACATGCTGGCTGTAAGATCACCCATAAAAGAAGGTTCCATGTTTGCTTACTTACACTTGTTTAAAACATAGGACAGAACAAAAAGAATGAAAGCAAGAATAACCTGAATCAGTTGTCTGTAAAATGACACTCTTGAATTTTCTTAAAATAATTCAGGTTATTCTCGCTTTCATTCGTTTTAAGAAAAATTCCTATAAGAAAACGTTATTCTGCGTTAAAACATAAGAAAATACGAGAAAGCCAAGATGACTAAGGATATAAACTTGTAACCACACGGTCACGAGTTCGAATCTCAGCCTTCTTGGTTTGAGCTGGTCAGCCAGACTGGTTTACCTCCCTGTGGTCATTTACCAGCTAGGGTCACAAGGTGGGGTTTACCCGGTGCACACTCTTGGATAGTGGCTGCGGATTTTCCTAGTCACCCAAAAACGAATGTTCAAGATGATGTCATTCCCGCCAGGAGAACTTACCGTTGAAATACTTTTCCTACTCCTGTGGTGATCAGACTCTTTCCTTCTCCGGCTATGGCGGAAATGCCCAAAGCCATGGGCGCGATGATGGCTATTCGAGTGCTTCTGTTCATATTGGTGTTTCCTCTCGGGCGTTGTGCTAGAATAATAGGCTAATGTATCGCAATAAGAGGGGGATGCAGAAGATGCAACCGGACATAGCATATGTACATCGTAGTTCAGAAACTGTTGCTTCTCGTATTTTCTCCTGGGCAACCAAAAGGCGAATCTTTGTTTTCAGCAATGGAAACATATTAAGCGTGCAATTCCCCAGGGGGATCAAATGTACTATTATTACCTTATAAAGTCGGTGCGCTCTTCTATAGATGAATCCGGTTTTGGCTTCTTAAAATTATCTGGAAGGGCAGCTTCATACTTCATGTTTGCAATGGCGTTCCCACCCATTTCTATGAAAGCATCGACTTGGTCATTTGTCCACTCGTCCAGACTCACCGATAAAACCTGGAATCAAAATTTATGCGTAATAAAATGTATTGCTTACATATAACAGCCATCTCAACAATAATAGAATAGTATATGAAAATATAGAGGGGTATACGATATGATCAAATTATATTGAGAAATGCAATAACAAAAAGGATAGAAAGAGCATTAGTTCCCTACCTTTGATATATGCACTCCAAGACTTCTATGTACACCAGAGCACTTGATACATATTGAAACTCCGAGACTCACTGATCTGAATATCAACAAACAGGCATATATGTATAGCGTGAAAGTGTGGAGAAAAGTCTTACGTACGAAGAGAGAAACAAATACCAAGTAAAACAAATATTAATATTCGTCTTTTTTTTTTTGGGTCATTGTTCTAACCGGGACCAAGTAAATAAATTCAATTAGGAAGATGGATCTTTAGACAAGTGGAGTATAATAGCTCTGAGTACGCGATTATTCAATAAGAGTAAATTAACCTTACACATTTCTTGCAATGAAGCATTTAAGGCATAAGTATCAACATATGAGATGGCATAGCTCAGAAGATGTAAAAACAGGTTCTAAATTATTTAATCGTTTTGATACTTACATCCATTTTGGATCTGGAGATCCACAATCAGCACAATTTTTATTGTTGGATTCTTTCAACAGAGCCTGCAGTCTAAGCCGAGGACCTGATGTAGATAATAGGGAAACACGTATAATTACAGAGAAACTAGAATACGAAAAGTGCCAGACAATATATAGGTGCAATAAACACAATGAACATGTGGAAATGAAAAAAAAAAAAAAAAAAAAGCAATTAGTAACAGAGCATAGCCGGAGTTTAGTATGATACTGTAATTGGATATAGTGCTTTCAACACTAATAAATATTTGAAATTCAATGATCATACTTTTGTGTATTAAAAACGTGGGACTGCACACATTACAAAATTAAAGAGAATTGAAGCAACTTTCCTGAATGCAATTCCTAAAGATCACAAATGCTCAGTGGAATGTGTGATCAGGCTAAAGATGTGAAAGTTCAGAAGTAACAGTTTGAGTACAACAATATCGAAGAAGACACAAAAACCATGTATAAATATTACAAAAGTGAAGCAGAAACCAAACAGCAACATCCCAACTCTAGGAAACGAAATTGAAAAGTAAGAGATGGCTTACTTAAAGATTTGTCATGTATATCCATTTGACGACGAAAACTTGGGGTGATTTCCAATTGTAGAAGTTCATAGAGGCAGGAGCCTTCAGCACGTGAATAAACTGCTGTTAAATTTAAGATACGGATAGCAAGGAATAAGAGAACAATCTTTCTGCTCTATAGAGACAATTGTAATAAGCATGTAAGATAATGAAGAAACATCATACATCATGAAAAAGGAACATGTTAAGGTACTAAAAAGAAGATAATGAACGATTCTTTTGTAACACAGAAAGTTATCAAGCAACTGCAAACAGAAACACCAAGTCAAATTGAAAACATGGAGAATGCACAAAAATGAGCCCAAAGGAATACAATTCCAAAAAAAAAACTTATACACCATCATCTACACAAATCATGGCAATGCCCTCTTGCAAAAAATGGGGATTTTACATGTAATTTTACATCCTAGGGGCAACCCCAACTAGGTTGGTCAGGCCGTTGGCTTGGTAACCATAAGGTTTCAAGTTTAACTCCCGGGAGGAAGCCATCTATTAGCCTTCTTCGTTTGAGCCGGTCAGCTATGACAACCTAGGCTGGTTTACCGTTTATCTCCTTGTGATCCTTTGTCAGCTAGGATCACAAGGCGGGATTTAACCGGTGCACACCTCCGGGTAGTGGTTGTGGGTTTTCTTCGTCATCCAAAAAAAACAAATCTGCATATGACTACAAACAGAAAATAATCTTGTTTCCTTCCCTTTCCTTACAATCATCTCTCTTGGTTACATTCATTCAATCATGTTCTTCCCTGAATTTCAATTACAATCTTTGGCCAAACTACAAGGAACTAAACAAATTCATTCAAAGCCAAATAAAATGCTTCAAATATAAGAACTCCTTCCCAATTATTATAGCTTTAAATTGAATGCCAAAAACATGGGAAAAAACAAAAAACATAACACAAAAGAAACCTTAATAATCCATGAAAATCGAACTACCTGAGCCATTGTTGCCGTCTGAATTGCCCTGATGGATAGACATCTTTCACTCTGATTTGAAAGAACCCAGCTCACAAATACATGCACTACAGTTCTAATGAATTCTCTCTCCTGATCCCTTTTTTCACACTGCAATTACTCGTCCACCCAAAAACAAAACAAAACAAAACAAAAAATCAATAATCTGACATCAACACGCATAAAACACGAAAAAGACAGGAACTTTACACCGTTAAATGTCAGAAGAACATCCCCGGTGGAGTCTGAGGGAGAAATTGGGCCGCAGAATTGGAATTGCAGGGGCTGGGTGGATGAATATGTGTATATGCATGTATGTGCATATACGGATAAATGATTCATATATGTTGTTGCTGAAAATAGAAAGGAAGAAACATTGCGAAGATTTCACAAGATTTCGGACTTTTGTTTCGGTCGTAGGATAAATGTTTCTTTATTGAATTTTAGGAATAGGAAACAAAAGTCGAAAATGGTTAGGATGTTCTTCCTGGGATAATAGGCAGGTAGTTGCCCAATTACCAGACAAGACAATATCTCGTCCCGCGGCGCCTAATTTCTCCTCTACTTCACATTTTTTCACGTTTTCTTTCCTTCCTTCTTTTTCTCCCCAAATCTTTTTCTCTTACTATTTTATAATTTTAATTATTATTAATTCATTTTTTTTTATTTCTTTGGTTCTGTTTTGTGTTTTGCAATTTCAAAGTTTTCATAATTATTGTGTTCATTAAATAGGAAATAATTATATTTTACTTTGAACATGATATATAATTTTGGGTTGATTTGGTCCGAGGATACAATGCTTTTATTTTTTTTATTTATTTTTAGTAATACAATGCTTTTATTTAATATAGGAAAAATAGTCAAATAGACTCTCGAACTTTAACTGAAAGTCAATTAGCCCCCTGGACTTTTTAAAGGTGCAATTACACCCATCAACAATTCATTTTGATGCAATAAGGCTCAAAAATCGATTAATGACCTTCTATCACAGGTCATTAGGGTTCCGATCATACTCCAGTGAAATTTCAGGCGAAAAAGTGACTAGCGAATTTTCATCAGTTACAGAGAAGTTATAGAGAAGGCGACCTATATCAAAACCTGGGAGAAGTTTCGCACGTGAACCATCATATATATATATATATGTGTGTGTGTGTGTGTGTGTGTGTGAAAGTTATTTAAAATCTAACCCTTTAAAAGTCTTTGAAAGCCTATTAAAATCTTGATTGAAGACATCATTTACAGAGCGTTTGGTTGGGCGAAGGGAATTATGGAGGGAAGGAATTGTCATTACGTGAGAAAAGAGATGCAAAGACTAAAATGTCTGGTGTAATAACAACAACAACAACGAGCAAAAGTGTTTTTTTTTTTTCATTTTCCTTCCCGGGCTGAATTCCAATTCGTGGGGGTGGGGGCTATGAATTATAATTAATTGAATTGAGAGAATTGTAATTCACTCTAACCAAACAATGTAACTTTGCAATTCATGGAATTACATTGGCAAAGAATTTCAATTCATGCCAATCAAACATCCAATTAGAGTTTTAATGACTCTCGTAGATTTTTTAATATGAAACTTTTTTAAAAAAAGTTTATAAAAATTTGCCAAACTTTTATAGACGGGTGATGGATAGTACACTAGGCCTGAGCCACATGGACCGGTACAAAGAGAGCGGCCCTGTTTGGTAAATAATCAGCCTATCAGCCAATTTTGGCTTATTTGATCACTATTAGTTGTTTGGTTAATAAGCTTTTTGTAACTCTAAAATACTAAAATTCAAAAGGCTACTCAAAGCAGCCTTTTCAATTAGCTTTTTGAGAAAAAAAAATTATACCAAATAGCTATCAGCTAACAGCTAATCTATCAAACAACTTTTTACAATCAACTAATGTTATTAACAAATCATACCTTCTAACCCAAACAGCCAACCCAATCAGCCAACAACCATTTACCAAACAGGGCCACCAACTAGATCGAGAAGGCTCAAGAAGGAGACCCAGCTAGATCGAGAAGGCTCAAGAAGGAGACCCAGCGCAGAGCTACTGATCGATAAGGATTGGACTTAACATTTGTAATATTAGCAGGATTATGGCTTATTAGTTATAATATAGCAGGGACTCCAGTATGAGGTAGTCAGAATTCTTATTCCTTTTAGGGCTTTAGGCACAAAATATGTACAAATAGACCCTCCATACACGGAGAAAAGGCAAGCAACTCGCAATACAATACATATATCCTCTCCATATATTTTTCCTATATTCTCGCTATTCTAACAAGTAGTGTTGGCCTGCCTTTGACTATCCAAAAGTCATAAAACAAACATTAGCGTCGTCTGTGGGTACAAAGTTTATAAATGTCTAAAAAGTTGTATGAAACTGTAGAAAAATTTTGTGAATGTCACATTAAAAATTTTTTGAAATTCTATTAAAGTTTTGATTAAATACACACACTTACACTTGAGTTACTTTGCTACAAAT
This sequence comes from Ipomoea triloba, assembly GCF_003576645.1. NCBI lineage: Eukaryota > Viridiplantae > Streptophyta > Magnoliopsida > Solanales > Convolvulaceae > Ipomoea > Ipomoea triloba. The sequence continues at coordinate 3,743,472 of NC_044919.1, read as the reverse complement.
TTACAAGGTTAACTAAATTGTCCCGATCATTTTTTACACTTGTACATATATATATTTTTGAGTTGAGCAAATATCATTTTTAGTCCCTCAATTATAATATATGTATCAATTTTGGTCCTTGATTATTAACATTTTCAAATTAGGTGCATGACTATTCATTTTGTATCACATTTGGTTCTATCGTTAAATTTTCGGCGAAGTCACCGGTGACCGACTAATTTATTTAATTTTTATTTTAAAAATTATTTTAATACTCCGTAATTTTTAAATAAAAAAAACTTAAAAATAAAAAAAATAATAAAAAAAATAGAAAACGCCGGTCACCCTCGATGACTTCGCCGGAAAATTTAACGGCAGGACCAAATATGATACAAAATGAATAGTCATGCACCTAATTTGAAAATGTTAATAGTCAAGGACCAAAAGTGATACAAATTGAATAGTCATGGACCTAATTTGAAAATTTTAATAGTCAAGGACCAAAATTGATACATGTATTATAGTTGGGAGTATGATTTTAGGAGTACATCTAGTATTTTTGTAATTATAATGTATTAAAAATTATGTAACAGTTGTTATAAAATAGGGAGTAATAAATTTATAATAAACGTATTAAAAATAAATAAAGAACTAAAGAAGTCTAGACAAAGTGGAATAATGCCCGCTAACTCACTTTTAAAAAATTTGTAAAATAAAATAATTATGTCGTCATCTTCTGCAGTTTCAGCTGAAACGATGGAGTCCCTAATCCTTCAGCTTCACGACATCTCCGCCGTGAAGTTCGGCGATTTCCGGCTCAAATCCGGCATCTCGTCCCCCATCTACATCGACCTCCGCCTCATTGTCTCTTACCCTAAACTTCTCTCCCAGATTTCCCGCACCCTCACCGCCGTCGTCCCTCGCTCCGCCACCTACGACCTTGTCTGCGGCGTGCCCTATACCGCCCTTCCGATTGCTACCTGCTTCTCCACGATCAACAATGTGCCTATGCTCATGCGCCGCAAAGAGGTCAAGGACTACGGCACTGCGAAGGCCGTCGAGGGCGCGTTTCAACCCGGTCAGGTCTGCCTCATCGTCGAAGACCTCGTCACCAGCGGCGCCTCCGTCCTGGAGACCACCGCTCCTCTCCGCTCCGCCGGCCTCAAGGTTTCCGATGCCGTCGTCATGATCGATAGGTTACTCTCTAGTCTATAGTCTATATATACCTCTAATTCTGTTCGGCAATAAATGCTCTTCAGTCTTCTCTGCATGTGCACTTGTAGGTGTGAATTCTCCCTTGTATGGAGATTTTAAGCATTAAGAAGCTCATTGCCAGAAATTTAACTTTGGCGCTTAAAGCATTTTGTTTACAATCTATGAAATATGTATTATTCATTTGTTATTCTTGTGATCAACAATTAGTTAATGCTTTTGGATTGGAGTATTAGGGTTTATTTAACACGCATCTATTTCGACAGGGAACAAGGAGGTAGGGAGAACTTGGCTGAGAATGGGATTGCATTACATGCAATGGTGAAGTTGAGTGAGATGGTAAGGATATTGAAGGAAAAGGGGAGGGTATCGGAGGAGACAGAGAAGATGGTGATGAAGTTCTTGAAGGAGAACCAGAAAGTGGCTGCACCAGTGCCAGGGGTTGAGAAAAAGGTTAAGGTCAGGATTCCTTATGGAGAGAGGGCAAAGATGATGGCGAATCCTACCGGGAGGAGGTTGTTTGAGATAATGGTGCAGAAAGAGAGTAACTTGTGCGTGTCTGCTGATGTTGGCACAGCAGCTGAGTTACTCGATATTGCTGACAAGGTGAGGGGAAAAGGAAGAAATGATCAATTTATGTAGGCTGGTGATTTCGTAAAATAAATAAATGATCAACATAGGATGGTTTTTTAACTAGTATATACAAATGTAGAGGACATTCCTTTGCTTTAATTTATGAAAATTTATTGCCTATGTATTTTCCAGGTTGGGAGAGAAATTTGCATGTTGAAAACCCACGTCGACATATTGCCTGATTTCACTCCAGATTTTGGCTCTAAACTTCGATCTGTAAGTTGGTTTTACACAGTAGTATTGTTTTGTTTCTTTCTTTTTTAAGTGAGCAATTGGCCTCTTGATTACTGTGTAAGAGAACAAACTAATCTAAAATAGAACTATTTGTATGATAAATATTGATATTTGGTGAATGATTAGATAGTTCAGCCAATAGTTGTTTGATTCTACTGAAGAACATAGTATGCAATGCAGAGAACTGGCAAATTGTGTTTGTCATTATTCACATTATTTGTCAGAATATTGGAATAAGGTAATGAAACAATTTGGTTCCTTTAAATGGATATTAGCATACAGACTTCATAAGATATTCAGGAAAGGTGGAAGCTAATATGGTGGTTTCTCCCCCTTCCCCAAGATTCAAAGTAATTGGGTGGCATAATCCTGTTATATGTTCCTTCCTAGGTCCTTGTCCATTGAATCTGTTTCTTGTTGGGAATAAAACAGGACTTAATTGCTTAGTATGTAGAGAACTAGAGATTTTTTTTTCCTGGGTTGAAGTTGCCGAACCATATTTTATTAGTTTGCTTATGAAGATTGCAGAGAAACACAGCTTCTTAATCTTTGAAGATCGGAAGTTTGCTGATATTGGCAACACGGTTACAATGCAGTATGAAGGGTGAGTGAGTGCATTTGCAGTATAATAGGCTTATACTCCTTTCTCTTGCTCCCATTAAATTATCATTTGAACAGTCTACTCATGTTTGCAGTGGTATCTTCCGTATATTGGATTGGGCAGATATAGTTAATGCTCACATTATTTCAGGTCCGGGAATTGTGGATGGGCTGAAATTAAAGGTTTGCCATCTCTCACTCTAATATATACATATACTATTAGTGCTGATGCTTTTCACCTCTGGACCTACATAATGCTTCGTTATTCATATGTGAGTTGCACCATATGCTTCACTTAGGGTTTGGCTCGTGGTAAGGGCCTGCTCTTGCTTGCTGAAATGAGTTCATTGGGTAACCTTGCCAAGGGAGAGTATACAGCAGCAGCGGTGAAAATTGCCAATGAGCATCCTGATTTTGTGATTGGCTTCATCTCTGTAAATCCCGCAGCATGGCCTAATGGACCTGGAAATCCGGCGTTTATTCATGCAACCCCTGGTGTTCAGCTGGTAGAAGGTGGAGATTCTTTAGGCCAGCAGTACAACACCCCATATTCTGTAAGTTCCATTGTTTACCTCTGGATTCACGCTTCAATGAAATGATAGATGCTATTGTGAAGAATTCTTAGCAGTAGATTCTTTTCAGTTTTAAAATTCTAGTACAAACTTTCATTGAAGAAAGGCGGTTCTCCCCTGTTAAGTGTTAATCATAAATCATTATTCCCCTCCCATCAATCATTAGTTCAACTTATTTCTTTCAAGTTATACTGCATGTACTACTAATTTATATTCCATTTTTACTTCCTGCTTATATGGTATTTTTTTCTATCATTGCGTAATGGGAATTTCTCTTTTGGGAGTCTATATATCATTTTCCTATTTTTTCATTATTGTTTCAGGTCATTTCTGAAAGGGGCAGTGACATTATAATTGTTGGTCGTGGAATTATTAAAGCAGCAAACCCTGTAGAGGCAGCTAGAGAGTACAGGCTTCAAGGATGGAATGCATACATGATGAGCTGTAAATAAGTATGAAACCTCACACTCTATTTTCTCTTTTAATTTCCACTTTTCCAACATTCTGCAAAACTGTGATTGCTGTTGTGTAAGTCCACACTACTGTTTTACTATAGTATGCCTAATACCCTATTGGGTATATAGTCACCATGTTTCTGCATATGATATGTTGTCCAAACAGTAAACAGAAGACTTCATGATCACATGGCAAAACACTAGCCTAGAATCCACCTCTTGAAACATATTTGATGCACAAGACATACAAAACAGTATATTGCATAACTAGGCATTCTCACTCGTGTATTTCATGGACAAGCAAAGAGATCTTGCTTCATATGTTCAAAAAATACATGACCAAGAGAAATGGTTGGACTGCTAAACCGAACAAAATGTCTCCTAAGGTAGAAAACATTTATCTAGAGAAAATCCATTCATTGTTCTTTCCATATTCTACCAGTGACCCTTAGTTTCAACTCCTTTCGATCCCCACCCGAGAAAAATAGGGCCATGTTGCGTTGAATGATGAGGCCATCAAAACTGTCACGAACTTTCCGATGGCTATCCCTTATACTTCTTGGCACCCCTTGCCAAATCATCTTCCTCCCATTCCCTCCAACTTCAAGACTGTAGCTGTAGTTTTTAGCTTCATTATCATCTCCCATGAACCGCAAGAATGCTATGTAAACTGGTGCCATCCCCAACTGAAATGCTTCAAAATGCAAGCAAAAATACTGCCCAAAGCAACTGAAAACCTGGTAGCAAGTAAAAAAAAACACAGAACATGAACTGGTATGCTTTATAACACATGAATAAAATAAACAGCTTTCATAGATAGCAAGTTAAAAAAACACACAAAACATGAACATGAACTGGTATGCTTTATAACACATTATAATAAAATAAACAGCTTTCATAGGTACTCCACTGCTGTCAGTGGAGTGCAGGGCAAGTGTTCATAGATAAAGGGAATTGAGCATGTCCATGACTGCTCATCTCACCTCACATGTACAGCGGTGTTTATCAAAATTATTGTTGCACCTTAAGCATAGCATGGCAGAAAAAATAAGTTGAAACATTAAAAAGTACTAAAGTAGTGCTTACTGTAAGCATCCATGTAGCATTCTCAACTTCGTGTGGATTTGATTTAACATAGCGATGGTTGAAGGTACTTCCACTATGCATATCAACCTTGTGGTCATCTTTCAAATGAGCCACTAAAAAGGGAATGTCACCGATCACTGTGCACTCTGACCCTGCATAAGGACAATTATAAGGTCTGAAAGCACATTGGGACTCATGCTTCAGTTTGCTGTAGTAAGGATAGATCCCCATGCACCCAAAGTCCTGATATTTACAAGGGAGCTCAAGAGATGCAGCGACTTTCTCCAAAGCAAGACATCTAATATTACCAAGCTCATGCCTGCAAGTTGGGCAGCGGTTGTGTACCCTGGGCTTGCAACCAGAACACAATGTGTGACCATTGCAACACTGGACAATAGGAGAAGTTAGTATGGAAAGATAAAAACAGACACATCAAAAATGATTGTAATAGCCCTAGCATCTTATAAATGGTGATTTGAATGTGTGTTCACAACTCCTAGTCTACTGAAAGTTGATGAAACTATTTCTTGATTGAAACTTCAGAATAATATGATGATGAACATTATGGTTTCTCAAAAGTGATTGATATGCAGGGTAGTTTACACTATCTCTAGCTACTACTTTTGGAACTTGGTTATCATAAACACCAGAAGCTCATTACTTATAATGATTAATACTGTTTAGTCATTGGCAATGATCAGCCATGAGCTTAAAAGTACATACGGTTGCCACTTCTAACAGTTCTACTAATCAAATGCATCAGATCCCACTTTTGATCCAATATAGTATGATGACAATGTTTTTCATGTATGGTGAAAAACATTCTATTCCATTAGATAATCTGGAATTTCTACCCTTTCGAGCCATTAGCCCGTTATATTCTTCTAAGTAATCATACCTGATGAATTGGCGGATACATGGCATTTAGACACACTGGACATTCCAATAGTTCACGAACATTGCTAGAAACAGTTACATTAGGTTTTAGAGTATTCTGCATAGGCTCACTGGAAAGTTCACCAACATCCGTTGAGTCTTCATCTTGTGGAGGATCAATGACCTCAGGTTTACATCTGATATCATCAAAATAAGGAATTCCCGTCGCCATTGATATTATTTGCTAATATAGTGACAGTCCCTCCCTGAACACGTCACTTGTGTTAGTGTCTCAGTTAAGCCCATACATTGAATTTGCATATACAAGTTTAAAAGAAAGAAGACAACAGGCACCAGAAACTGCAATGCTAACATTAAGGACATTATTATGAACTTCACATTTATTTCAAGGGTATTTATCAACCCTGTCCTTTATGGCAACTGTGCCATCTCTTCTGTCAATGCCCAAGAGTTACCTACTGCAGTAAAACAATATATCTTATTATGGAGAACTGGAAGCAAATGCCAATGCTAAATCCTAGTTCATTCCACCAATCATGTCTAGAATATTTAAAACAAAAGTTCATTTACAATTAGCAAAAATTTCTCATTCCAATACAGACAACCTCACCAGGTTTCATCTACCTTAAAAAATGTTGCATTTCATATGTGAAACAATTCATTCAAAGCTATGATTCCTTCATCATTTTGATGTTAATTTCAGGGGGGGGG